>NC_056000.1:104121812-104721812 GCF_018446385.1 Zingiber officinale | reverse complement strand
TGGTCAACACTCCTTTTATAGCCGAGCCAGACCTGATCCAGATCCACTGATCATGGGATCAGTCTTTAACTCAAAGCTGATCGATTAACCAATCTAGGTGTTCAGTCGATTGAACCCTCTGAACCTGCCCAGCTTCTTGTCCATATGCTTCTGCTTATATAAGAGTCTTCATTCAGTCGACAAATCCCGCCGTTCGATCGACCGATCCCCAACTCATTTGGTCTAATCAACTCAACTTGACCACGCCGATGCCTATCCACTTTTTGGTATACTGAACCCCAAGTTCGGTTGACTGATCCCTTGGTTAAACCCGATTAGCTCACTAGAATCCAATCTGTTTGCTTAGAGGTTAGGTCAACCGATCCCCGGTTCGGTCAACCTATCAATGTCGAAACTAACCCTGTAAAATTATTAGTTTCCCTGCAAAATAGAGTTATACAAATAGCAAATAATAGAAAAGCAATATATGACTTTTGACAGTCTTCGAACCGTCTGGTTCTGACTTTCAGATTTTCCCATAAACCCTAGGTTGAACCGATGCCAACTTGTTCCGTCTTCGATGAACATGTCCTCACCTACTCCTCTCAGGAGAGTTTATCTTTTGCCAGACTGGTCCTCCAGACTGACTGGACTTTTGCTTAGCGCCTGAGACTTTAGGTTTTCATGTTGGACATCTTCTCCATGACTCGTCCAAACTTTCACCTAGTATGCGACCATCAGGATTTTCACCTAGAGTCCCCGACTCTAGGATTTCGCCCAAAGTGCTCGACCCGCCAAGATTTTCCACCTAGAGTTACCACCACCTAGGACCTAGGGTTATCTCTCCCTAGGGTTTTCCATAACCTAGGGTTGCCACCCCTAGGACCTAAGGTTACCTCCCCCTAGGGTTTTCCACCTGCCTAGTATCTGCTAGGATTTTTGCATAAGAACACTTAGGACTTTCCTGCATGGTCAATCACACTTGTTAGATAATAAGACAACTTAACTTTTAACCCTTTTCCATTATCAAAATACAGGTTTGATCATCTGGTGCTTCCCGCACCAACAATTATGTAAAAGGATTAGATTGACTTGCTAGAGATTATGATGCACTATTTAACCAAACGAGTTTAGATGTAGTTTTTTCTTGAGGACAAACAAAGATTTAATTCTGAAGGTGTGATGTGCATAGATTATATACACTTTTATGCATATTTTGATGCACATCTATTGTATTTAATGAGCATAATCTATATTTATTGCACTCTATTTCATTGTAATATCATATTTCAACTTCTTGGTCAAAGATCGGCTCTTTCTATGTTTTCTTATTGATAGGACACTATTTAGAGTGAAAATTGAGTAAAAACACATACAGAAGCAACTCCGAAAGAAATCAAGGTCAGATCATGTGAAAGCACATAGCTGTATGACCATAATGAAGTAAAGTAGGCTCTGGCCATGCCAAATGGCATGGCTGTGCCAAATTTCTAGTGGCAAAGCAAGGCGTGGTCGTGCCAAATGGCACATACATACCATTCTTCTAGAGCTGAGGAAGACCTTGGTCGTATGATTTCACATAGCCATGTCTTTTATCCAGAGAAGAGTAAGACCACGACCGTGTAGATTCCACACAGTCGTGCGACGGAGAAGTTGAGGCCATGTCACACCGAAACAGAGCCATGCTGAATTCTGGACAGATTGTAGACCAATCGTAAAATAGCCATACTTTTGTGGTCAGTTGGAGTTATGGGCTGTTCTTTATACTAAAACATAGCTAACTTTAAGTTCTACAATTTACTTCAGGTTTAATAGAGAGAAAGTAGAGTCTAGCTATACTAGAAGGCATGGTTGTGCCCCCTAACTATGGCATCATCAGAACCTCCGCCCAGACTGTAGAACAAACTTTAAACTATCATAATATTTGGCTCGGTTGGAGCCAGGTCTCGATCCAAATATTAGATTGTAGATAATTCAAGGGCTACAATTACGGTTTAGGGGAATTATGAGAAAACTATGTTTAATGGGTGAAAAACTCTGTTTATCGGACCCTTGTAATCCTAGTTTTCTTTAGCTCTTTAGAGGATGTATAAAAGGGTCAAGAACCTCATTCTTTGACTCATCTTGGGGTTTGGGACTTCATCCCTCTCCTTGGAGAAGGGTTCTCCCCTTAGGGGGAAACCCTAGGGTTTCATCCACCCCCATTCTTTCAAGATCCGTCTATCTCCGGAGTGAGGGAGCGCTTCTAAGGACGCTACGCTTCAAAGCTAAGCATCTCTTCTCTCTATCTCCATGTATTGAGTTGTAGTTTGCTTCATTCTTTGCTTTGGATTGTAATCCCTTATAATGGAGTAGATTCTCCAGATCTAGGTTGTATGAAGTAACTATGATGTGATGTGATATGATATATGAACTATGTATTTTGACATTTTCTTGTTTAATGAAGTATTTATGTTATATTCTATGTATGTTGTACCTTCTATGTATTTGATGAAATATGTGAATGGTGTAAATATATAGATGTGTATTGATTATTCACCCCATAGGGGGAATGCCCTAGATCGTATGACCGAGGGGTCATAGTGATAAGGGTATCCCATTTCTGGATATCTAGGGTATTGTCTTGAAAGGGAGGATAATTCTCCATAAAGAAGTAGAGAATTAGACATAATTGTTATTTCTATATCTATGTTATTAAGTGTTAGTGTATTCTTGTGATTTATGATCTAAGGGCGCTAGTGACAGGTGTATCCCGTTATCAGACTTCATAAGAATCATTACCATTTAGCAGCATAGGATATAGATCAAGATAGCATGGCTTGACCTCAGCAGGCAAGAGCTGATAATAAATCTAACTTCCTACATGTACATAAGGATGGAGATAAGGAGATGAATAATGCATAGGGATATTAACTAGTATCATAGTGAAATCGAAATCCTAGGATATGTCATCCTTCACTCACCTACGCTTATTCTCTCACTACTGTCTACTCTCTCTCTCTCTTCCCTTCTCTTTCTCCCTTAAGTGTTTGTGAGCCAACATTCGATTGTCTAGATAACTCACTATGAGAAGTTAATTAATGCTTAATTAACAGTCCCTGTGGGATCGATAATTTTATTACTTGATGATACCCGTGCACTTGCAAGCTCTAATATATATATATATATATATATATATATATATATATATATATATATATATATATATATATATATAAGTCAAATTTCATAAATAAACACACGATTATATTTTTTTAAACCTCCAAAGAGTCTTTGTGCCTTTAATTCTTAAATTTGATAGGTTAGATTCATATAGTATAGTTTTGGCCAAAAGTACTTGTGTGCCTATATAGTTTATATGTCACAAACAAGCACACTCCATTATATTCCTTAGAATCTCTTTAGTCATTCTCTACCTTTATTTTTATTTTTTTATTTTTTTTGGCTAGATGATGGTATCCAATTTTTTAGACTGATTAATCCTACGAATAATCAGTCTAGCTTCATGAAAATTTTCTATTGACCATCAGCGTAAATTCAAAAATATTTACAATGGACGATTCAACTGCCCAACATCCCAAGTTTATCATTCCATTAGAGAAAAATGCTTTGCAGTACACCATAGCTGGAAATTGAATCATGAGTGCTTGGGATTGGGAAACTTCATGAGCACTCTGATACTACACCATAGCCTGAGGGCCTCTTTATTTTTCAATTTGACCAATTAAATTGACATAATACTTTTGATCAAAATTATTACATGTCATATATTGGTAATTTAACAAACAACCACTTCATTGTGCTCTTTAGAATGTCTCAAGGCCCATGGGCTATTTTGCAGTGGAAGGGTATCCAATTATCACTCATGGATCCATGGTTCGATTCCCAACTATGATGCATTTACTACTATTTTTTCTTCAAATGAGACTTACAACCAAGGGATGCTGGGCTTCTGGCTTCCCACCGAGAGTGCTTCCCGATTTATCCTGACGACTAGTGAAAAATTTCCATAGCATCGGATTGGTCACCCCAGACACAATAATACCTAACCTAGTTAATCATCTTTTGTAAAATATAGTAATTAAATAATAAGTGTTATTGGATTAATAATCTTATTGGATTTTTTTAATAATTTTTAGAAATTTTTCAGGAGTTAAATGGAGTTCGTATGACATGGTTAAGGGGATAAATTAATTAGACTTAGAGAAAACTTGTTTGGAATAACTATTTAATTGGGAGTTGATTGATTTTGATAAATTAGGTTGGGATTAATTAAAGCCTAAGTATTAGATATAAAACCTAAGTTATTTCCTCCTTATCTCATTCCCAATTCTTCTCTCATCTCCTCTTCATTGACCGACGCCATCTCCCCTGAAGCCACAAGGAAACCGATAGCGTTGATGTAACGCCCATAAATTTACTCTATTTAAATAAAGCAAAAAGAAGTAGAAGAAGAGAAAAAGAAATAAAAATACAAACATAAATGGCTTGGGCTAGAATTGAACCCTAGACTTCTTACTTGAAATTAGTTTAAGCAGCCATTAGGTGGAGGTAAAGCATAACATTGGCAATAGGAAATAATTCCTTATAAGCAGATTTTGTGGGAGGAGATGTTTCAACTTCCACTTAGTATAAAAGGGGATGGATGAGAGAAAACCCTAGTTTTCATCTTCTCTTCCTTTCCCTAGCCGAAATTCTCTTCTACCCCCTTTCAAGTATCGACCAAGGAACCCTAAGGCTTCAATTCTCAAGGTTTTCAAGGGGAGAATCCAAGGGAAGGGTCTCTCCCAAGGAAGTAGTACGTGCTGAAAAGGGATTTTGAGATTAAGGCGTTCAAGAGAGGATTTTCTTCCCCACACCCTCTATAACAGTAAGATCTAGCGAAAGGAAGTAAGTACTTCTCACCTGTGGTATAAGTTGCTTCGTCGATGCATGTTGTAGTATGTATCTATGTAAGTTAAAAGAAGATTCATTCCATGATATGTTTTATGTATGTTAAAGGAGATAGATGTTATAATTGTAAGATGCCCTCTAAAGTTTGGGATTAAGAGCACGTTTAGAGTATTTGATTTGCTTCCCATTAAGTTTTGGGACTAAGAAGCATAATCAAGTGCCCAAGGTGCTTCCCTATAAGTGTGAGGGATTAAGCGCACACAAGGTGTTTGTTGAAAGGATAAGTTAGTGCAAGTATAAGAAAGAAGTATTAAAAAAAGAAAGTATTTTACTTTAAAATGGCATGTACTGGACACAAGGTCCATGGGTGGGCTACTAGATCGCCCCTAGGCCCCTAGATCACCTAGTAGTGCCTTAATAGGTTCGGGATTAGCTACCTCGGATCTTATTAAGGGTACAATGCCGGGCCCAAAGCAAGTTGATTATTATTTTCACTAGTACGTAATATGAAGTTTTCCCAAGTTCATTGTTTATTTAAGTGAAAGCATTCTTAAGTTTGGGAATTAGAGATTATAAGGTGCAGTTTTGATGAACTCTATTGTATGATAAGGTTTATGATTTTCATTGCTTGTTTTCAATACAAGCATGGTTTTATGTTGACATCTCATGATAATCCTATTTAAAAATGTTGATGTTTGCATGATGAGTCTATTTAAAGATACATGACATGTACATATTTCCAAATTATGGGTTTTAGCATGAGTAATTATTCAGTGCATGTTTTGTGTTCTTTTAAGCAGTTTTACAAAGAATGTTTTCCCTTTTTAATGCATTATTTTGTGAGTAGATGGTACTTACTAAGCGTTTGCTTATAGATTACTTTTCATTATACTACAGATAAAGGTAAAGGAAAGATCGAGTAAGGAGGGGCAACAGGAGCGATATTTGCTGGTGTGTGTGACGAAACAATGGGAAGTGATCTTGCAACTTACTAGTGCATGGAATGTGTTAGATTTTGGTACTGATAGACCTATTTTCTTATCCCTCTTAGTATAAAAATACTATTAAGAATTGTGTATCATGAAATTGATAGTTTGTTAGTAATTAGCATGTCAAAGACTCTCCCTAAAGAAATGGGAGAGAACGGTAAGCCAAGAGGAAGTACAAAGGGGAGAACCAACCTCCTTTGTAGTGTTGTGTGCGACCCCTGCACGACCCGTGACATGGCCATGTGGGTTCACACGACCCTCACCTGCTCCCTCTTGGCTAGGGTGACATGGTCGTGTGGATTCACACGACCCTCACCTGCTCCCTCTTGAACAGGGTGACATGGCTGTGTGGATTCACACGGCCATCACCTACTCCCTCTCGGCCAAGGTGCTACGGTCGTGTGGTTTCACATGGTCGTGCACCTCTTCCTGTCGACAGGAGTGACATGGCTATGTGGCTTCACACGACCGCGCATTCCTCTTGGTCTCAGTCAAGGTGACATGGCCGTGTGAAGCACACGGCCGTGCACCTCTCCTTCTTGGGTAATATGACATGGCTGTGTGGTTTCACACGGTCGTGCACCCCTTCGTCATAGCCGAGGTGACACGACCGTGTGGAAGCTACATGATCGTGCCCTGCTCTAACAGGGGAGGCCTTACATGGCTGTGTGGTACACATGGCCATGCCCAAACTTGGGTCTGGAAAGGCCACACGACCGGTCATCACCACACGGCCAAAGCATGCCCCTTCACGGGTAGGGCCATAGGGCTGGTTAGGGTCACACGGCCCAAACCCATCGGCAGCTATAGAGTTCCTCTCAGCTCTGCTTCACTCCAAACCATGGCTTAACAGTTGAAACAAGTTCAGACTAAATTTTCTAAATCTAGCGAAGTGCAAAAAAAAAAAAAAAGAAGTCTTTAGAAGGTATGAAAAGAGTAACGTCCGTGCTCTAAGTTAGGGTTTCAGTCGGGCGGTCGTAACAATTTGGTATCAGAGTGGTTCCATCCTTCTGTCACAGACACAACAATCATTAATCCTGCAGCTGCCAAGTAAGAAAGTATCTGCTCATAACTTTTATGTATTTTATTTTTGTTATGATTAGTAAGAAATGCTTGTTAAGATTCAGCATGCTTATAGATGAAAGTAGTAATTATAACAAGTAGGAATGAGGAGTGGCTGACATATGTTTTCACTGGTTTTAACTTATGATATGTAGAATGGCTAGAGGACGACCAGCTAGACAGCCGAGGGTTAATGAACCTCAACTAAGAGAAAATGAGTTTGCACCACAGCCCAACCTTTTAGAAGTAGTAGCTCAGCTTCACAGACAAGTGGCTGAGCAGCAGCAGGTTATTGCCGCCTTGACTGCTAACCAGCAAGCTCCCTCTGTGGTTCCACCAGAAGTCAATACGGTAACACCTACTATAGCTAAAGTACCATCCATTACACCTGTGACCCCAGCAAAGGTGGTGAGGCAAGAAGCTTACCTCATCCAGTGGCAGAAACTGAAACCATAGCATTTCTCTGGCACCAATGAACCATAGGATGCTCAGGCATGGTTCAAAACCCTGGAGAGCATAATGGAGCTACTGGACTGGCCAGAGGTAGAAAAGATTAAGTGTGCCTCCTTCTACTTCACTGGGGATGCAAGAATGTGGTGGGAACGGGTCAAGACAAAACGAAAAGTAGATCAAATGACCTAGTATGACTTCAAGATTGAGTTCTTCAAAGAGTTCTTCCATATGCAAGTCACGAACAAACATTACGATGAGTTCACGAAATTTTGACAAGGAAGTTTATCAGTAGATGAAGCCATGAAGAAATTCAATAGGTTGGCTCGCGTATGTCCCGAGCTGGTCAACATAGAAAGAGAAAGGGTAAGACTAATGCTTAAGATGCTGAGGCCAGAAATAGCTCTGAATGTAGCTGGCGGAATTAATAAACCGCAGACTGCAGAAGAGCTGATTAGTAGTGCCATGATCATGGGGCATTATCTGAACAGTATCAAGCAGCAGAAGCCACTACTGATGGAGAACAAAGGTCAAGGGAGTTCTGGCACTCAGAAACCCCAGAGTCATGGGTCAGCCTGGAAAGGGAGCTCCAAGAGGAAGTAGTGGAGTAATAAGAAGGGAGGATCTGTAAACAAGCAACCTAAGTATACCACATGTTACACCTGCGGAAAGATGCATCTTGGAATTTGTCGCAAGGGTACGAGTGGCTATTATACATGTGGTCAAGAGGGGCATATGGCCAAGAATTTCCCGACCAAGATCAACCTTCCTCCTACACAACCTGTGCAATATGGAGGTAAGCATGCATAGCTACACCAGATGCAGGCTGCGTTGGAGGGTCCTTATATTAGCCAAGGTAGACTAGAAGCTCCACCAAGTTCTACAAATGCTCGAGTTTTCTCCCTTACCAGAGAGGAGGTAGCAAATGCCTCCACCGTTGTCACAGGTCATATATGCATTTTTAATCAATATGCAACTGTGCTATTTGATACCACGACAACCCATTCGTTTGTCTCTATAGTATTCGCTGAAAGAATAGGTATACCCCTGGAGGTCCTAAGCGGACAATTCTTGACGACACTACTCTCGGGGGAGATAATGACATCTACGCACTGGCTACGAGCTGTTATAGTCAAATTTCAGACAGAGAACTGTGTAGTGATCTGATCTTGCTGAATATGTCTGATTATGATGTTATTTTTGGGATGGACTTCCTGAGCAAGTATGGTGCTTCCATCAAGTGCCGTAAGCGAAGGGTTCTATTCCAACCTGAGGAAGAGTCTAAGTTTGAGTTCATCGGAGATTCAAAGAAGAGAACCCAAAAATTTTTATCGGCTCTGAAAGCTCAGAAGATGTTAGCCGATGGATGTGTTGAGTTTTTAGCTCATGTGGTTAATACCCAGCAAGAAAGAAATCAAGAGCTAGAGGAAATTAGAGTCATGTGTTCCTACCCAGAAGTGTTTTCCGATGGGTTGCCAGGTTTAGCGCCGGATAGGGAAATTGAATTTGAGATTGAACTCATCCCTGGTACCCATCTAATCTCAAAAACACCCTATCGCATGGCTCCGGCAGAATTGAAAGAACTTTAGTGACAGTTACAGGAGCTACTCGACAAGGGCTTCATTCACCCTAGTCACTCACCATGGGGAGCTCCAGTGTTTTTAGTAAAGAAGAAGGACGGGTCCATGCGAATGTGTGTGGACTACTGAGCCCTGAACAAAGTAACAATCAAGAACAGGTATCCCTTGTCAAGGATTGATGATCTATTCGATCAGTTAAAGGGAGCCACAGTCTTTTCCAAGATAGACTTGCGGTCCGGATATCATCAAGTGAAAGTGAGGGCAGATGATGTTCCGAAGATGACATTCCGAATGAGGTATGGACACTACGAGTTCGTAGTCATATCTTTTGGAGTGACGAATGCTCCAGCTACATTTATGGATTTGATGAACAGAGTGTCTAAAGCATATTTGGATAAGTTTGTAATCGTCTTTATAGACGATATTCTTATATACTCCAAAAGTCAGGAAGAACATGCTGAACATCTGAAGATAGTATTATAGATTCTTCAGCAGAGACAGTTGTACGCAAAGTTCTCCAAGTGTGAGTTTTGGCTCGATCACGTGTCCTTCCTAGGTCACATTATTTCCAAGGATGGGGTCATGGTGGACCCGACAAAAATAAAAGCTGTGAGTAACTGGAATAGACCCAGGAATATCAGTGAAATCAGAAGTTTCCTTGGATTAGTAGGATATTATAGGAAATTTGTTGAGAACTTATAAAGAATTGCCTCTCCATTGACAACACTTACCAGAAAGAATAGAAAATTTGAGTGGACAGAGGATTGTGAGAAGAATTTCATTGAACTAAAAAGGAGACTGACTAGTGCTCCAATCTTGACTCTTCTAGAAAATGGAGAGAGCTTTGATATGTATAGCGATGCTTTTAAATTGGGACTCAAAGCTGTACTGATGTAGAATGGCAGAGTCATTGCCTACGCCTCGATACAACTCAAAGATTATGAGAAGAACTATCCCACTCATGACCTCGAGTTAGTAGCAGTAGTCTTCGCTCTCAAAGTTTGGAGGCACTACTTATATGGAACTCAGTGTAAGATTTACACAGATCACCAGAGTCTGAAGTATTTCTTCACTCAGAAAGACCTAAACATGAGATAATAGAGATGGCTTGAGTTAGTTAAAGACTATGATTGTGAAATCCTCTACCATCCAGGGAAGGCGAACAAGGTGGCAGATATGCTAAGTATAAAATCTTGCGCAACTTTATTGTCCTTATCTTCTATGTCCCAACCCCTACGGAAGAAAGTAGTAAATTTTGGGCTAGAAATTATTACTAGGCAGCTCTCTACTTTGACACTAGTGTCAACCTTTCTTGACGATATACAGAAAGGGCAAGATGAAGATCCTAATATTCAGAAGATCAAGCAGGGAATACAAGAAGGAGAAAATGGGGAGTTTCAAATATCAAACAGTGGGATGCAATATTATGGTAATCGTCTTTGTGTCCCTAATCAAGAAGAACTACGAAAGAAAATTCTAGACGAAGTCCATGGAACACCCTATATAATGCATCCTGGTTTCACCAAGATGTACCAAGATTTAAAGGAACACATCTGGTGGTCTGGAATGAAGAGAGATGTTGTTAGATACATCAGTACCTGTCTGACATGTCAATGGATTAAAGCAGAACATTAGAGACCAGGTGGAGTTCTGCAGCCTATCCAGATCCCAGAGTGGAAGTGGGAGGATATATCTATGAATTTTATAGCAGGATTACCCAGAACTACGAACGGTTATGATGCTATCTGGGTAATAGTGGACAAATTGACCAAGTTTGCTCATTTCCTAGCAATTAGAACATCCTACTCTATTGAGCAGTTAGCACAATTGTATGTGAAAGAGGTGATCAAATTGCATGGAGTTCCCAAAAACATAATTTCTGATAGAGATGGTCATTTTACTTCACACTTCTGAGAGTGTGTTCAGAGAACTCTTGGCACTAAGTTACGATTTAGCACTGCATTTCATCCTCAAACTGATGGGCAAATAGAACGGGTGAACCAAATTTTGGAGGATATGCTACAGGCTTGTGCCTTAGATTTCAAGGGGAGCTGGTGTCGATACCTATGTTTAGGAGAATTCGCATACAATAATAGCTATCAAGCTACTATCGGGAACCCTACGAGGCTCTATATGGGAGGAGATCTACTATCGGGAACCCTACGAGGCTTTATATGGGAGGAGATGTAGATCTCCTATTTGCTGGTATGAAGGTGGTGAAAAGAAAGAAATGGGACTCCTGACAGACCTCATCGAAGACACCACCAAAGCTATTCAGAACATCCGCCAGAGAATAGAAACTACTCAGAGCCGGCAGAAAAGCTATGCGGATGTGCGCCGTAGACCGCTGGAATTTGAGGTTGGGGACTCAATGTTCCTCAAAGTAGCTCCTATGAAAGGAGTGATGCGGTTTCGGAAGAAAGGAAAGTTGAGTTCACGATATGTGGGGCCATACTTGATCACCAAAAGAGTTGGCAAGGTAGCTTATGAGTTGGAACTATCTCAGGAAATGTCAGCTGTTCATAATATATTTCATGTCTCAATGCTGAAGAAGCATGTTCCCGATGCAAACCATGTGATTGAACCACAGACGGTACAAGTTCAAGAGGATCTCAGTTATGAAAGTTGACCTATTCATATAATAGATCAAGAAGTTAAGAAGCTGAGGAACAAAGAGATACCATTAGTAAAAGTGTTGTGGCAAAGTCAACAGTATGAAGAGGCAACATGGGAATGCGAGGATGATAAGAGACAGAAGTATCCACAATTGTTCTATGTTTGAGGATGAACTTTTTATAAGGTATGAGGGATTTTAACACCCAAAAATTTCCTCTATTTAAATAAAGAAAAAAGAAGTAGAAGAAGAGAAAAAAAAATATAATAATAAATGGCCTGGGATAGGAATGAACCCTATACCTCTTACTTGAAATTAGTTTAAGTAGCCATTAGGTGGTGGTAAAGAATAACATTGGCAATAGGAAATAATTCCTTATAAGCAGATTTTGTGGGAGGAGATGTTTCAACTTCCACTTAGTATAAAAGGGGATGGATGAGAGAAAACCCTAGTTTTCATCTTCTCTTCCTTTCCCTAGCCGAAATTCTCTTCTACCCCCTTTCAAGTCTTGGCCAAGGAACCCTAAAGCTTCAATTCTTAAGGTTTTCAAGGGGAGAATCTATGGGGAGGGTCTCTCCCAAGGAAGTAGTACCTGCTGAAAAGGGTTTTTGATATTAAGGCGTTCAAGAGAGGATTTTCTTCCTTACACCCTCTATAACAGTAAGATTTAGCGAAAGGAAGTAAGTGCTTCTCACCTGTGGTATAAGTTGCTTCGTTGATGCATGTTGTAGTATGTATCTATGTAAGTTAAAAGAAGATTCATGCCATGATATGTTTTATGTATGTTAAAGGAGATAAATGTTATAATTGTAAGATGCCCTCTAAATTTTGGGATTAAGAGCACGTTTAGAGTATTTGATTTGCTTCCCATTAAGTTTTGGGACTAAGAAGCATAATCAAGTGCCCAAGGTGCTTCCCTATAAGTGTGAGGGATTAAGTGCACACAAGGTGTTTGTTGAAATGACAAGTTAGTGCAAGTATAAGAAAGATGTATTAAAAAATGAAAGTATTTTACTTTAAGATGGCATGTACTGGACACAAGGTCCATAGGTGGGCTCCTAGATCACCCCTAGGCCCCTAGATCGCCTAGTAGTACCTTAATAGGTTCAGGATTAGCTACCTCAGATCTTATTAAGGGTGCGCGCAAAGTGGTACAATGGCGGGCCCAAAGCAAGTTGATTATTATTTTCACTAGTGCGTAATATGAAGTTTTCCTAAGTTCATTGTTTATTTAAGTGAAAGAATTCTTAAGTTTGGGAATTAGAGACTATAAGGTGTAGTTTTGATGAACTCTATTGTATGGCAAGGTTAATGGTTTTCATTACTTGTTTTCAATACAAGCATGGTTTTATGTTGACGTCTCATGATAATCCTACTTAAAAATGTTGATGTTTGCATGATGAGTCTATTTAAAGATACATGCCATGTACATATTACCAAATTACGGGTTTTAGCATGAGTAATTATTGAGTGCATGTTTTGTGTTCTTTCAAGCAGTTTTGCAAAGCATGTTTTTCCTTTTTAATGCATTGTTTTGTGAGTAGATGGTACTTACTAAGCGTTTTCTTATAGATTACTTTTCCTTATATTGCAGATAAAGGTAAAGGAAAGCTCGAGTAAGGAGGGGCAGCAGGAGCGATGTTTGCTGGTGTGTGTGACGGAATAGTGAGAAGTGATCTTGCAACTTACTAGTGCATGGAATGTGCATGATTTTGGTACTGATGGACCTATTTTCTTATCCCTCTTAGTATAAAATACTATTAAGAATTGTGTATAATGAAATTGACAGTTTGTTAGTAATTAGCATGTCAAAGACTCTCCCTAAAGAAGTGAGAGAGAACAGTAAGCCAAGAGGGAGTACAAAGGGGAGAACCAACCTCCTTTGTTGTGCTGTGTGCGACCCCAGCACAACCCGTGACACGCCCGTGTGGGTTCACACGACCCTCACTTGCTCCCTCTTGACCAGGGTGACATGGCTGTGTGGATTACCATGACCCTCACCTGCTCCCTCTCGGCCAGGGTGACAAGGCCATCACCTGCTCCCTCTCGGCCAGTGTGCTACAGCCATGTGGTTTCACACGACCGTGCACCTCTTCCTATCGGCCAGAGTGACACGACCGTGTGGCTTCACACGACCGCACATTCCTCTTGGTCTCGGTCAAGGTGACACGGCCGTGTGAAGCACACGACCGTGCACTTCTCCTTCTCAGGTAAGATGACACGGCCGTGTGGTTTCACACGGCCCTGCACCCCTTCGTCACAGTCGAGGTGACACATCCGTGTCGAAGCTACACGGTCGTGCCCTGCTCAAGTAGGGGAGGCCTTACACGGCTGTGTGGTACACACGGCCTTGCCCAAACTTGGGTCTGGAAATGCCACACGGTCGGTCATCACCACATGACCATAGCATTCCCCTTCACGGGTAGGGCCACAAGGCTAGTTAGGGTCACACAGCCCAGACCCCTCAGTAGCTATTGAGTTCCTCTCAGCTTTGCTTCACTCCAAACCATGTCTTAACAGTTGAAACAAGTTCATACTAGATTTTCTGAATCGAGCGAAGTGCAAAAAAAAAATTACGAAGTCTTTAGAAGGTATGAAAAGAGTAACGTCCGTGCTCTAAGTTAGGGTTTCAGTCGGGCGGTCTAACAATTGATGTCATTTGACCCACCGCTGATCGAGCCTCCCTTCTTCTCCCCTTATCAAATCCATCCAACAGTCATTCTCCTTCTTGAGTTGGCACATCTACATGGGTTCTCTTGCTCAAGAGGAGGGGGATTTGAGCCCTAGCTTCGATCCCTAGTCACCACCCTTGTGCACTGTGGCTACGACCACTAGAGCCCCTGTTCCAGCTAAGATTTGTTGGAGACCGAGCTCTTGCACACTAGGCCCCTTCCTTGTTGAGATCTAGATAGTGACTAGGCTTTGGCCGCTAATGGTAAGCTACAGCCACCAGATTTCATCCTCCGGCCACCCTATAACCTTTAGGGAGTACTAATCACTAGAGTGTCATGCGTTGTCACATTGGAGGTAACCAATTATCTCTAATTGATGATTTAAGTGTGGGATCTATTTTTAGGGATGATTTGAGGTATTTGTTTTAGATGATAGTAACTTCACCTAACTTCGATTGTAACTTTTGGAAGCACCTTCTCCAGTCGTGAGCCACCATCTTCCGGTAGCTTGGGTAATAAGCTAGATATTGATTGCATTTTTTTATTATGGGTATTAATAAAGGATTGAATTATTTTTTGAATTTAATATGTAGCTTGGAATTGTCACTTTTATACGACTGTGGTCATTCTTGTTCTTGCCAAAAAACCAAAAGAAAATGGGGTAATTAAGGTGAGATTTCATAGTTTAAGAACTTATTTGATTAGATAATGGATTTTTTATCAGATTGGGTTGGTAAGCAATTGAGCATGATGGTTTGATTGAACCATTAGGTGAATTAATAGGAGATTAATTTGCTATCTAAGATGATTGATAGTAGCATTAGTGTGATGACTAGTTTTAGTTAAATCTAAATAGTTTGGATGAGATTTGGATTTGATTCATGTATAAACCTAATCTAATTAGGGTGTGGAATGGTTAGGGTTAATGGAGGATTAAACCTAATCTAATGAATAAGATGGATTAATTAGGATTAAAGATGTCTTAACTCTAATTTAATTAGTGAATTGTGTTAGTGAGACCTAAATCATTAATTAAGATTAATTAATGATCGTTTCGATTAGGATGACCCTAATTGGTTTTGGGAATTTGATTTAGTTAATTAATTCATATAAAATTAGCTAAATAAATATATTGATGTTGGACTTTGATTCAAGATAAGTATCTCTAAGTGGGATTGTTTAGCATGATCGACAGATAAAGGCGGATACTTCTTCCTTGGCCTCTTTAGTTCATTGAACTTAGTGCATGATTTTTTTTGTTTGATGGATTAGATTTCTTTACCTTAAATCTATTCATTTTTATCCTATTTGATACTTATCTACTTGACCTTAGAAATGATCTAGTTATTTCATAAATAGTCTTGACTTTAGATATCTATATTTTATTGTGTATACACATATAGAGCATGTACTATACGAGATACTATGATTGACTGAGTTAGTTTGCTGATTATGCATATGTGGTAGAATATACACATGCATGGTATGTGCTATAAGAGATACCATGTTGATTGTTTTTTTGCTTGTGGTGTGTGTGTACACATATCTGGTGTGTACTATTTGAAGAATCATGTTGATTATACCTATATTGTGTGTGTACACGTGACTGGTGTGTAATATTAGAGGAATCATGATAATTATACCTATGTGGTGTGTGCATATGTGTCTGATATGTACTATTGGAGGAATCTTATTCATTGTACGTATGTGGTAGTGTGCATATGTGATCGATGTGTACTATTGGTATTACTATTACTATGCATGTTGTTTAGTAGACATTTGTTGGATTTATCCATACGTGTGGGTTTATGTGATAGATGGATTATGTACTAAAGGTACTTATATTGATTGGATTGTTACATTGATGATGACTGTGCCTGTATCATGATTGTTTACATTATCATTGCACTGTATGTAGACAACCAAAGTCTTCCTTATAGTTGAGAGAGTTGTCAGTCATTTTTAGTTGCTCATTCGACCACTGAGGGAGAGTGGTAGCTTGGAGTGGTGTTTGTCTTGTCATGCCACCTAACCACTTAGGGATAGTGATATCCGATGTTCTGAGCAATCAAGGACCTTGTTGCTATGTAGTTAGATAACTACTTAGAGAACTGTCATCCTTGGCCACTTGAGAGTAGTGGTATCTAGAGGATATTATAGTTGTCATAGATCTAACCTCTCGGCCAAACAAGGGTTGTGGTGTCTTGAGGGGTGGTTGGGAGTGACCATGTTGTATGCATGCACATATGCATATGATGCATGGTGCATCTTTCATAGATATATCTATATTTTTTTATGATTGTTGCATTTGCTTGAGATATGTGTATTTTTCTTATGATTGTTGCATTTGCTTGAGATATGATTGTTGCATATGGTTGTCATGCTTTATACATATTCATTTATCATACATGTATATGCTGTCAGTTATGTTTCTCAAGTGTTACGAGTAGATCTATTGTTGATTCCTAGTGAGTTTACTAATCACTATACCATGTGTGTTAGATCCAGATTGGGTATATGCATTCATTATGTCAGTTATGATTATGTGTATTTATTATGTCAACTATGGTTAGGTGCATTGATTATGACATATATGATTATGTTCTTATTTTTCTATTGACACTATATACTTTGATCTCTATATTTTATATTTACCATGCTCTATCTTGTCTATTAACGATTGAGTCATCCGAACTCACCACCCCATTTGTGTATTTTCTTTTTATTTAGATAGCAAGTAGATGATTGTGTAGTCGCTTGGAGTATCCTATCTCCCGATTTCACGTCATATCCGAGGATGATTTTTTACTTCACTTTTACTTTCTTGCATATTTTCCATATGGTTTTGGCATTGTAATAGTTAGATTTGAACTTGGTACTTAGCCTTGTGGCTACTTTACCATTTTTGGTATTTGGTGTGTTTAAGTTGTGTCGGCACGCAATGTATCATTTTGGATTATGTGGCTTTCCTATATCTTTCGCTATGTTCTTGTTATAGCCATGTGGACTATTTATTATTTTGTTTTCTATTCCAGGCGTGTGGGCTATGTATACAATTGTGTGGTTGTTAATCCAGTCGTGTGGGCTGAAAATTAAACTGCATGGTTATGTTTTATTTCCAACCATATGGGTTGTATGTTATTATACTTGTACAACAAGGTGACTATGTATCCATGCTTTGTTTATTACTGTTATCGGGGAGATGCTTTCTATTTATCAGGAAGAGACTCCTCTGGGCATGACATCTTCAGGTGCAGTTTGTACCAAAGATCAAACCTAAGTTTTGATGAATGACAAACGGATTAAAGTTATATGTTATATAATCTAATCTTTCTACCAAGTGTGTAGGACTTGACTGGTATGACACCAAACTAAAATCCAACAAGGTCTGGAGGACTTGATAGCTAGGTAGAAGTCTAGATAGATCAAGGAGTGACGCGATATCTTATGGCTAGTCTAGCGAGGTCTATAGGACCTGACAGTTGGCCGAAATCCAGTTGGGTCTGCGGACATAACAACTCGCAGTAAGACTAGTTTTAGTTAGAGCCCTAGAGACAATCATATGATGATTGTTGTATGGACTCGATGTATCATATTCTTATATATTTATAAAGGCATTTCTTTATGGTTGTTATACTTACTTGTATTAGTGCCAAATAACTAAGTGTAATAGCGTCCTTGAGTAGAAGGTTCTTATCTATATCAATCGATTGGTTGAATCAATAGTGAGATGATATAGAGAACACTACTCTTAATCATTCCTAGTCAAGTATTAACATTCAGGGATAATGTTAATGCTCTGAGACTAGCATGTATGTCAACTCGATAACTTGATCTCACAAGTCATGGATACAGAAATATCAAGTTGACACATGGGTATATATTGGAGAATGTATACTGAATGACCCGCTATGAGAAAGTATCATGGATCGTTATATGAGTGTCATATACTTTCTCATGTGACTATTAGTATGACTATGAGTCCTTGGACCTGAAGTCACCATGGTTCCCTACATAAGGAGTTGCATACTTTGGCTTCGTCAAACGTCACCCGGAATTGGGTGGACTATAAAGGCGATTACTGGGTATGTAACAAATTATGCGGAGGGATGTGAGTGATGTAAATGTGATCTATCCCTCCTATATGACGGGAGTGACATCATGATTCTTGATAGAGTGAGACCATTAAGTGCATGGCCATGCCCAAATGAGTCAATATGAGATATTGAGCTCATTTGATTAGAGTGAGTCTACTTGGAGTTCAAGATATAAATTGATTAGAGAATGACATGGTCTATGCCTCATTTGATCAATTTAGATGTCTAGGACAGATGGACATTATCACATATTGTGAGAGTCGCAATTAGTAGTCACAAAGGTTATGTTGGATCTCAACATTCTGGTAACTTGGGTAGCAATGATGTATTGCTAGATGCCGCTCATTGCTTATGTTTCTAAATAGGATTAGAAACATTGCCAATGTTGCAAGAACCTATTGGGTCATACACAAAGAACAAGTGGATGGACATTAGGTTCATATGATGAACCAATTGGATTAGGTTCATGTGATGCACCAAAGATTGGATTAGGATTAATTCAAATTAGACTTATTGAGTTAGACTCAATTAGATTCAATTGTTGAATAAGTCTAATTTAAAGTTGATTCATTGAGTCAATTTATATTAATGAATTAAGATTCATTAAATTGAAATTGACTTGAATCAAAGGTTGGATTTAACTCAAGAAGGAAGAGAAGTGGTCAATTTTGACTTGACCAAATAGGAAGTTGAAACATCAAGTTTGATTTGACGAAATGCCACTTGATGAAGGTTGACTCATTCTACATGGCATGACTAACCAATACATCCTTGCCACATCATCTCCACATCATCTAGGGAGAGCAAGAGGCATGGAATGCCAAGAGCCAAAGACCCTTGGCATTCCATGTGTGGCCGGCCAAAAATGAATATGAGATTTATTGGCATTGATTGGGGTGTGATGAATGTCTTCTTCCTCCTTAGCTCTTTCTTGTTCCCCATCTTCTCTTGGCCGAGAGTTCCAAGCAAGAAAGGTGAAGGTGAGTGAGTTTAATTCAA
The DNA here is from genome assembly GCF_018446385.1 of Zingiber officinale. Taxonomy (NCBI): domain Eukaryota; kingdom Viridiplantae; phylum Streptophyta; class Magnoliopsida; order Zingiberales; family Zingiberaceae; genus Zingiber; species Zingiber officinale. The sequence goes on along the minus strand of NC_056000.1, from coordinate 104,702,477 downwards.
AGATGAAAGGGTAAGTGAAAGTCACATAGAGGGATTTAGAGAAGTGTATGAGAATTATTCTGTTCTTCTTTTTCTCCTTTCTTCTTCCAATCCCATCAGAGAGCCCTTGGGAGTGCTAGCACACTTGTGGTGCTCTTTTCTCCATCTAGAGTGGTTTGAGAATCACTTCTTGTTCGTGTGGATACTACTAGAGGTGTGTACGCTTGAACACACTTGAGATCCGAAGGACCTTGGACGAGCGGGATTTGCGAAGGGCTTCACTTCAAAGGTATACTCCTTGTTATGTAGATCTAAAATAGATCTAGAGTAGAAAACTATGTACATGAAATTTTTGTCTTCGCATGGATCCAGTGGCTAAGAACTTCGCGGTTTCTGCAACGCAAAAAGCGGTTTTTGCGGCTCGAAAGTTCCTACAGTGGTATCAGAGCCACATACGAAGCATGTACAAGTTTATATTTTAATTTTATGAAAATATTTCAGATATGTAAGTTTCTATAAGTTTTCTATTTTTATAGATTTTGTGAGTATTTTTCTCATAGAAGTGAAGCAACAAGTGCTTGGACACTTGTAGGCTTCGACTACCGAGAAAAACCTTCCAAAACAGCAAGGTCTCGCCCAAATTATTTTGGGACAGCGGCTTAAGGCACTGTTAGATCAAGATGGGACACTCACAATATTCATTTCGCGATAAGGGGCGCTGCCCCTAATCCCGCAAGGGGCATTGTCCCACGATCGCACCCGAAAATTCGCTAAACGGGACCGCCAGGAAGTTGTGACTCATAAAATTGATAAACTCAGTAGTAAAATTATAGAAATTTATGTAAAATACATAATTTAGAATTATGTGTGATTTTTTGATGGTCATGGCCCAAAAACCCCAATATGATTGGTTAAAATGTGTTGTAATTCATAATATGACCTGCGCGTCATTTTTGTGTGTTGTGTGTGTTGTATATGTTCTAAGCGACCTGCGCGTCGTGCCTCTCTTTTATATTGTTATTGTAAATAGATTTTAGACTCGAATGTAACTCGAGTTTCACATTTGTAATGTACAAAATGAAGCGGTGGAAGGTCCACTCAAGAAGGAGTTACGAGGAGAGTGATTTCAACACATGGCGGTCAAAGGGAGGTGCTTGAAGAAGTCGTTGACCCTACGTTGACCGTCCGATCTTTTCATTGGCTTGAAAAGATCGTAGTAGGGTCATGACCTCATCACAAAATAATTAATTATCTATCATTGCTTGTGTATGTGATGCATGATAATGTAGGGTAATTAGTGCCTTGATGCGTATAAGATACGAATGCACGATTAGATTAGATCTTAATCAAGTCAACTCGATATGCCTACAAAGTTTTGATACCCATCACTACCTCGATCATTTGTTGTTGTTGAATCTACCAAAGCAGAGCAACGCATATTATCTTGGTAGGGTACGGAGGGACAACCTTGGTCCCGCCTATCAAAGCTTGGGTGAGTACAAACTCAATTAGATTGAGCATAACTAGTTAACTCAATTGGATCGGGTAAAACTATAGGCATTTTCCAACGGTTGGACGAATAGGATAAAAATCACATTTATACTAAATCTTGGGCGATTTAGCCAAAGCTAACTCATGTTTTAATATAAATGAGATTTTTGATCCTATAAAGAAGAGTTGCATAGAGATGTAATTGATAATTCATTATCTACCGATCATACTAAGTCTTGGGTGATTTAGCCAAAACTAACTCAAGTCATAGTATGATGTGGATCTTGTCCCACGAAAATTATAGCGAATTGGTATGAATCTAGTAGTGTGGTTTGACTACACCCATGACTTGATTCTACGAAAGCTCTATAATTCAGTGGGAGCATCATTTAGTTAAAGGCCTAATTAAATGATAAATGAAATATGATATTTACTTTCTGCATTGTTTCTGTTGTAGATTGCCATATCAACAAACACGAACACCTTCTCCCTACATTCTGTCCTTGACAAGGACAAGCTCAATGGAGATAATTTCTTGGACTGGTACAGGAATCTGAGAATCGTTCTTACTCAAGAAAGAAAACTGTACGTCCTGGAGCAACCCATTCCAGAGGCACCTCTTGCCACTGCCACGCGAGCTGACCGAGATGCTTATAAGAAGCATTAAGATGATGTATTAGATGTGTCATGCCTCATGCTCGCGACCATGAACTCTGAGCTTCAGAAGGAACACGAGTTGATGTCTGCTTATGATATGGTTGAACATCTTCGTCAACTATATCAAGGACAAGCGAGGCACGACAGATTCGAGATCTCCAAGGCACTGTTTCAGTGCAAGATGCAAGATGTGACTCCCGTAGGTCCATATGTGCTCAAGATGATTGGGTACATAGAAAACCTACAGAGGTTGGGATTCCCACTTGGCCAAGAGCTGGGCACAGACTTGATCTTGCAATCCTTGCCAGAGAGCTATAGTCAATTTGTCATGAATTACAACATGAACGAAATTGACAAGCCATTGCTTGAGCTGCTTAGCATGTTGCGAACTGCTGAGCTCAACCTTAAGAAGGTAAAGCCCAACTCCATTTTGATGGTGCAAAAGCATAAAGGCAAGGGCAAGCCTAAAGGTAAGGGAAAGTCCTAAGCCAAGGGCAAAGGCAAAATACTGAAACCTAAAGGAGGGGTTGCCAAGAATGCTACCTGCTTCCACTACAATCAGACTGGGCACTGGAAGAGGAACTGCAAAGTATATCTGGTAGATCTTAAGAAGAAGAGAAGTGAGACTTCTACTTCAGGTATATATGCTATAGAAGTCAATCTATCTATTTCTACATCGTGGGTATTAGATACCGGATGTGCTTATCACATTTGTACTAATGTGCAGGCATTGAGAAATAGCAGGGCATTGACGAAGGGCGAGGTGGACCTACAAGTAGGCAATGGAGCAAGGGTTGCTGCTGTTGCTGTAGGTACTTACTATCTATCTCTGCCCTCTGGGCTTGTACTAGAGTTAGATGAATGTTGTTATGTATCTGCTCTCACTAAGAACATTATTTCAGTTTCTTGTTTAGACAAGAAAGACTTTTCGTTTATAATAAAGAACAAATGTTGTTCTGTTTACTTAAATTATATGTTCTATAGTAGTGTACCTCTAATGAACGAACTCTATATTCTAGACTTAGAGAACCCCATCTATAACATAAGTACCAAAAGGATCAAGTCAAATGATATGAACCAAACCTATCTCTGACATTGTCGCTTAGGTCATAAAAATGAGAATCGCTTATCCCAGCTCCATAAAGATGGTTTACTAGACTCATTTGATTTTGAATCATATGAGACATGCGAGTCATGCCTACTGGACAAGATGACCAAGACTCCCTTTAGTGGACACAGCGAAAGAGCGACTGACTTGTTAGGACTTATACATAGTGATGTATGTGACCCTTTCAATGTTGTTGCCAGAGGTGGTTATAGGTACTTCATTACATTTACTGATGACTTCAGTAGATATGGTTATGTGTATCTTATGGCACATAAATCATAATCCTTTGAAAAGTTCAAAGAATTCAAGAATGAAGTACAAAACCAGCTAGGCAAGAGTATTAAGATACTTCTATCAGATCGAGGTGGAGAATACCTTAGCCATGAGTTTCGTGACTATCTAGCTGAGTGTGGGATTCTATCCCAACTCACTCCTCCTGGGATACCACAGTGGAATGATGTATCCGAAAGGAGGAATTGTACCATATTAGATATGATATGATTTATGATGAGTCACACAGATCTTCCTATATTTTTTTGGGGATATGTTCTAGACACAGTAGCCTTCACACTTAACCATGTTCCATCCAAGGCTGTGATAAAGACACCATATAGGATATGGACTGGGAGAGATGCCCAGGTGTCTTTTATGAGGATTTGGGGTTGTGAGGCTTACGTTCGACGTCAAGTTTCGGACAAATTGGGACCCAAATCCGACAAGTGCTATTTTATTGGTTATCCCAAGGAAACGAAGGGATATTACTTCTACATTCCCAGTCAACACAAAGTGTTTGTGGCTAAGACTGGGGTATTTCTAAAAAGGGACTTTGTTTCTAGAAAAACTAGTGGGAGTACGTTCAATCTTGAAGAAGTTCAAGATATCGACCATAACACTGAAGCCTTGATGGAAGTTGAACTGGAACCACAAAGTGTTGTGGATGATGAGATTGTTCCACAAGGAGTTGAGGAACAACAACCAGTTCAAGTAGACCTACCTCTTCGCAGGTCTGATAGGGTATGTCGTAAGCCTGAGAAATACTCATTTCTCTTGTCTGACCATGATGACGTTATGCTCGTTGAGAATGAGCCTACCTCCTATCAGGAAGCTGTAATGAGACCAGATTCTGAGTCATGGCTAGAGGCCATGAGATCCGAGATGGAATCCATGTACACCAACCATGTATGGACTTTGGTTGATCCACCTGAAGGCGTCAAACCCATTGGGTGTAAGTGGGTTTTTAAGAGAAAGACTGACATGGAAGGACTTATTACCTAAAGGGTCGCTTGGTAGCTAAAGGTTTCAAGCAAATTCATGGTATTGACTATGATGAAACTTTTTCTCCAGTAGCGATGTTTAAGTCCATTCAGATCATGCTTGATATTGCAGCATACAATGATTATGAGATCTGGCAGATGGATGTCAAAACCACGTTTCTGATTGGAAACTTGCTCGAGGATGTGTACATGACACAACCTGAGGGTTTTGTAGATCCACAGCATACTAGCAGAGTATGCAAGCTGCATAAGTCCATTTATGGACTAAAGCAAGCTTCTCGGAGTTGGAATCTTTGATTCGATGATGTAATCAAATAGTTTAGTTTCATCAAGAATGAAGATGAACCCTGTGTCTACAAGAAGGTTGTTGGGAACACAGTTGTCTTCCTTGTATTGTATGTGGATGACATACTACTCATTGGAAATGACATCCCTTTGCTGCAGTCTGTAAAGACTTGGCTAGGGAATTGTTTCTCAATGAAGGACTTAGGTGAAGTAGCCTATATTCTAGGCATAAAGATCTATAGAGATAGATCTAAGAGATTGCTTGGCCTAAGTCAAAGTACATATACTGACACGGTATTACTACGGTTTGCCATGCAGAATTCTAAGAAAGGATTTCTGCCGATGTCACATGGTGTGAGTCTTTCGAAGACTCAAAGTCCCTCTTCTAGAGAGGAGAGAGACTGCATGGATAAGATCCCTTATACCTCAGTCATAGGATCTATCATGTACGCCATGCTATGTACTCGTCCTGATGTTTCGTATACTTTGAGCATGACGAGCAGATACCAATCAGATCTAGGTGAACATCACTAGATAGCGGTCAAGAATATTCTTAAGTACTTAAGACTGACTAAAGAATATTTCTTGATATTTGGAGGTGATGGCGGGCAAGCTGTAAAGGGTTACAGTGATGGCAGCTTTCAAACTGACCAAGATGATTATAAATCGCAGTCTGGGTTCGTGTTTTGTTTGAATGGTGGTGCTGTGAGCTGGAAGAGTACCCACAGAGGCTAACATCGATGATCCCTTGACCAAGGCTTTAACACAGAGAAAGCATGATGGTCACACTAGGTCATTAGGCCTTAGAGCCTACACTGATTGGCATTAGTGCTTGTGAGAGATTGTTAGTTAGAGCCCTAGAGTCAATCATATGATGATTGTTGTATGGACTCGATATATCATATTCCTATATATTTATAAAGGTATTTCTTTATGGTTGTTATACTTACTTGTATTGGTGCCAAATAACTAAGTGTAATAGTGTCCTTGAGTAGAAGGTTCTTATCTATATCAATCGATTAGTTGAATCGATAGTGAGATGATATAGAGAACACTACTCTTAATCATTTCTAGTCAAGTATTAACATTCAGGGATAATGTTAATGCACTGAGACTAGCATATAGGTCAACTCGATGACTTAATCTCACAAGTCATGGATATAGAGATATCAAGTTGACACATGGGTATGCATTGGAGAATGTATACTAAATGACCTGTTAGTTAGAGCCCTATAGCCAATCATTTAATGATTGTTGTATGAACTCATTGTATCATCTTCTTATGTATATAAAGGTATTTGTTTATGGTTATTATGCTTATTTGTATTGGTGCCAAATAACTAAGTATAATAGCGTCCTTGAGTAGAAGATTCTTACCTATATCAATCGATTGGTTGAATCAATAGTGAGATGATATAGGGAACACTACTCTTAATCATTCCTAGTCAAGTATTAACATTCAGGGACAATGTTAATGCGACGAGACTAGCATGTAGGTCAACTCGATGACTTGATCTCACAAGTCATGGATATGGAGATATCAAATTGACACATGGGTATGCATTGGAGAATGTATACTGAATGACCTTCCATGAGAAAGTATCATGGATCATTATATGAGTATCATATACTTTCTCATGTGGCTATTAGTATGACTATTAGTCCTTGGACCTGAAGTCACCATGGTTCCCTACATAAGAAGTTACATACTTTGGCTTCGTCAAACGTCACGCGCAATTGGGTGGACTATAATGGCAATTACTGTGTATGTAACAAATTATGCGGAGGGATGTGAGTGATGTAGATGGGATCTATCCCTCCTTTATGATAGGAGTGACATCATTATTCTTGATAGAGTGAGATCACTAAGTGCATGGCCATGCCCAAATGAGTCAATGTGAGATGTTGAGCTCATTTGATTGAGTGAGTCTTCTTGGGATTCAAGATTTAGATTGATTAGAGGATGACACGGTCTATGCCTCATATTGATCAATCTAGATGTCAAGGATAGAAGGACACTTGTCACATATTGTGAAGAGTCACAATTAGTAGTCACAAGGTGATGTTGGATCTCAACATTCTTGTAACTTGGGTAGTAATGATGTGTTGCTAGATACCGCTCAATTCTTATGCTTCTAAATGGGTTTAGGAGCATTGCCAATGTTACAAGAACCTATAGGGTCACACACAAAGGGCAATTATATGGAGATTAGGTTCATTTGATGAACCAAGAGGATTAGGTTCATGTGATGAACCAAATTGGATTAAGAGTAATCCAAAGTAAACTAATTGAGATGGACTCAATTTTGTTCATGTGTTAAATGAGTCTAATTTGGACTTAGACTCATTGAGCCAATTTAATTCAATGAATAGAGATTCATTAAATTAAAATTGACTTGAACCAATGGTTAGATTTGATCAACCATGGGAGAGAAGTGGTCAAGTTTGACTTGACTTGAGAGAAAGATGAAAGGTTAAGTTTGACTTGACCATTGCCACCTCATTTGTGAGTTGGCGTTAAGTGGACTAATGATGATGTGCCACATCATCAAGGCTAGCACATGTGTGTGCCACCTCATGAGGGAGATCAAGAGTTGTGAATATTGATATCCCATGGAGGTTTAAAAGCCTTCTTGAAGTGGCCGACCACTTTAACTCAAGAGTGAGTTTCATTTTGTTTTTGTAACCTCCTTCTTCTTCCTCTCTACCTTTCTTCTCTCCCTCTCCTCCACCATTGCTGATCCTCTAAGGTTGCTAGCACATCTTTAGAGGTTCTCTCCATTGATTTGTTCGTGTGGATACACATAGAGGGTTGTTCACTTGATAACCTTGAGATCCGACGAATCTTGGACGAGCGGGATTTGCGAAGGGCTTCGCATCAAGGGTAATGTCTTTTTCTCTATCGATCTAGTGTAGATCTAGGTTAAAGAAACTCGTACACGTAGAAAATTTTGTTTTATATCTTCGCACGGATCCGGTGGCATGGGATTCGGGATTTTCGCAACTCAAAAAGTGGTTTTTGCTGCCCGAAAAACCCAACAGTGGTATTAGAGCCACGTGCGAAGTGTGTATAAGTTTCGTTTGTATTTTTTATGAAAATTACAGATCTGTAACTTTCTGTAAGTTTGTGATTTTTATGTATTTTATGGGTATTTTTCTCGTGGAAGCGAAGCAACAAGTGTTTTGACACTTGTAGGCTTCGACGACTGAGAAAAACCTTTCGAAACGGCAAGGTCTCACCCAAACACATTTATTTTGTTTGGGACAGTGACTTAAGGTGTTGTAGGATCACTTAGGGACACTTGCGATGGTTATATCGCAAGTAGGGGTGCTGCCCCTAACCCCGCAATGGGCTTCGTTCCTCGATTGCGCCCGAAAATCGCTAATAGGGACCGCCGGGAAGTTGCTATCATAAAATCATAAAAATATTAAAAAAATTACAGAAATTTATGGAAATCACATAATTTAGAATTATGTATCATTTTATTATGGTCATGGCCCAAAGAATCCAATTTGATTGGAAATATGTGTTGTAATTCATAATATGTCCTGCATGCCATTTTGTGTGTTTGTGCGTGTTGTACTTGATTCGCGACCTGCACGTCGTGTCCTTCTATTTATATTCCTGTTGTAAAATAGTTTTTAGACTCGAATGTAACTCGAGTTTCACCTTTTGTAATGTACAAAATTAGAGCGGTGGAAGGTCCACTCGAGGCGGAGTTACCAGGAGGGTGCGAGCAACACATGACGGTTAAAGTGAGGAGCTTGAGGAAGCTATTGACCCTAGGTTGACCAACCGATCTTCTCATTGGCTTGAGAAAATCGTAGTAGGGCCATGACTAATCACAAAATTTAATTAATTGTTTGTGTGTGTGTATGTGATGCATGCTAGATTAGTAATTAATTAGTGCCTTAACGATTAGATTAGATCTAAATCGCGTACATGATGCACCTCCATGATTAGATTAGATCTAAATTGAGTATATGATACACATCGTTGATTAGATTAGATCTCAATCGCATCAACTCGAAATGCCAACCATGCCGTGATACCCATCACTACATCGATCACATGTTGTTGTTGAATCTGCCAAAGCAGAGCAACGTATATTATCTTGGTAGGGTGCGGAGGGACAATCTTGGTCCCGCCTATCAACGCATGGGTGAGTACAACTCAATTAGATTGAGTAACTAGTTAACTCAATTGGATCGAGTTTAACTATAGACATTTTCCAATGGTTGGTAGATAGGTCAAAATCACATTTATATTAACTCTTGGGCGATTTAGCCAAAGCTAAATCAAGTTTTAATATACATGCGGATCTTGATTCTATAAACAAGAGTTGTATAAAGATGTAATTGGTAATTAGTTACCTACCGATCATACTAAGTCTTGGGCAATTTAGCCAAAGCTAACTCAAGTCATAGTATGATGTGGATCTTGTCCCACACGAATTATAGCTAGTTAGAATCTAGTAAGTGTGTAAAATACCAGAAATATGTGAATATTAATAAGGGAATTTTTCAGAATTTTTGGATATATTTTTCGGAAATTTTCCGGAGCTCGTACAGACGAGTTAACGGGGATAAAAACGGGGTCCGGAAAAACCTGTTTAGGCTACCCTGTTTTAGTGAGGAAAAGTTGATTTATTTATTTTTCTCTTTTTCCTTTTTCTGTTCTTCTTCCCTCACCCGACGCCGTGCCTATTTCTCCCGCGACGCCATCTCTTGCCCTAACCGCTCCCAATCGGCGCCGCAAAACCCCTCTCCTCTTCCCCTTTTTGCTTCCGCGATGATGAAGCCCTCTCTGCCGCCCCTCTCGCGCGCCGACCGCCATGCCCTAGCCGGGCCAACATGTGAGAGCCGGCAGCCGGTCTCCTCTCCTTTCCCGAGTACCAGCCATCAGCCCAGGGAAGCCCTCTACCCTAGCTGTTTCCACCACCAACCGACTCCCTCTCGCCACTGGCTATTGCCGCCGTTGATCGGCCGGCACAGCCTAGAACCGCCGGCACCTCCTGGCGCAGACGAGCCCTTGCCGATCTCCTAGACTCTAGCCTCTGCCTATCTCACGGTAGATCGTCGATTGTCACCGCTCTACTGTCTCCTCTGCCCGAGCACCACAGTTGACGATCCTCTGCTTTCCCTTTTCCCTAGCACCGGCAGCCGATCTCACCCGTTCCCTAGTTGAGATTTTGGAGGGCTGTGAAGAGGGTTTCCAGCAGCAAGGTTCACCAGTGGTGAATCAATGAGGGAGCATCTAAGATTTGGGTGAGTTTGTTTGGATATGGTTGCTTGATTTCTAGGTTTGATATCTATGAGACTAAGCTGTTGCTGAGGTGTGATATCCGATCATGGTTCAAAAAAAATTCAGGTGAGCTTATTTCTGTGATCTCTCTTTGAATTCCTATTGAGGATGATATGTTCATTACATATTTCCATTTGGGTTATTAGTTTACTTCTATATTAATTCAATTGGAGTATGTGATAGAATGATGACATTTGATTTAGTGATTTATTTGAGAAAGTTAAGGAATTGTTCGATGGATTAAGGATGGATTAATTATCTAATTTGATTTGGATTGTTAGGTGGAATTAAATGAGAATACCTAACCGAATTAGGATTGAGTTTTGAGTTTAGCTAGTCGTTGCTTATAAGATTAGCTAAACTGTACATTAAATGATATACATGACTTTAACGCGAGACGAGCATCTCGACGTCGGATTTGGATCGGATTGGACCCTTCTATTGGAGGCGGGTACCTCTTGACTTATCTTTTATGATATTGTCTTTGGATATGCACAGTATTTTATAACTACAAGCAATGAATATGTTTGTCTTTGGTATGTCACTGTTTGATATCCATAGCATGTTAGGTTTATCGCATGTGACATATCCGTGCTTATATCATGTGATTTATTGCCATGAGTACTGTATTACCATGAGTATCTTAGTTTCTAGAATGAGTGACATACCATGTTTTACTGAGGTTAGGACTAGGTTCTGGACTTTTGGTTTCAGTCATGTGTATCGAGATTATCTGATACTTAGGTTTTATGCCATGACTGGCTTGTGTACTTCTATTTGTATATCATATATGATTCGTGTACCTAGACCTTGATTCTTGATATGTGCATATTGTTGGTACATATGTTATGGAAGGAGATATGTTTAGGATCTAGGTTGCTATACCATAGAGGACCTGTATGCCCTAGATCCGTGGATTAACCTACTGATACTGTGGTACCCATGTTATGTGTATATGGATTTTTCTATGCTGATCAGGATATTCCATACTTATTATGTTCAGGACATAGGTTTTGATATTCTATCTGACCTGTGTATTCTAGATTTTGGTATGTGACCATCGCTTTTACAGTACCCATTTTGTATATATGGATATGGTTATGTTGATCAGTTTTTGTTATGCATAGTGACATGCATCATGATTACATGCTGTGCGATTGTCGGCTCCACTATGGTTGAGCCCATCGCCAGTTACATGTACTGCACACACCCCCACTCATAGTTTAGTGGTATATCAGGCAGGTGTGTGGCGGTTCTGCTGTTTGGCTCCGTTGGTCATATGACCCAGCGTGGTAGCCGGCAGACAGTTCCGCTCTGTTTGGCTTCGCTGGCATTTAGTGTAGCAGCGTAGTAGCCGGCAGACGGTGGACTCTGTTTGGCTCCGTTGGTCAGGTGACTCAGCGTGGTAGCCGGCAGAGATACCTCCCCGTCATCGTGTACCGGGAGTTGAGAGCATTGAGCTCCCCCATTTATGATTTGGGGTCACAGGACAGGAGTACTCCGACAGCATCCCGTCCACTCGGTCACTCATCAGGAGCAGTGACGACAGAGTGCACGGTTGTCACAGCCCTACCCACTCGGTCTCACCATTTGTGTGTGAGATGACTGACTGGCGTCAGGGGTGACCAGGACGCATCATTAGCATCATATGCATTGATGCATTTATATTCTTATGATTGTGTTTGCTGCACTTATATGCTGCATTTTGGTGGATGCATTTGTTTGACATGCATACAGGAGACATACTGCGTATCGGTTTGATGACCCTTTAGTTCAGGATAGGAGTTCCTGTTGAGTACAGCTTCCTTGGTTACTTTTCAGTTTTGTATATTTACTATATATTATTCGGAATTGCTGTTAGATATATCTTACTAGGCATGTCTATTGGTATTCGCTGAGTTGTTGAACTCACCCCCGTTGACACAATCTTTTTCAGGTACCAGGTTATTTATGGTGTCGCTTGGAGTATCCTGTCTGCTGGTCCCCACGTCACATCAGAAGACTTAACGGTTTCCCGTATGTTTTGTTTGTTTTATGTATCAGTTTGTTTAGCTCTGTACTCTGGTTTTATTTTTGGAGGGTTGATGTTGTTGTGTGGTGTTTTGTATTTGTTATTGGTTGTGTAAGCCTAGCCGGCTAGCAGTTTGTGTTTTGGTTTTGGTACAGCCGAGTAGGCTGCTTTATTTTTAACTGCGTGGTTGTGTCAGCCAGAGGCTGAATTTGATATTAACTGCGTGGTGTTTGTTTTCTTTTATTGTTATTATTCCAGCCGCATGTGGCTGAGGTATATAGTGCTTGTAGAAAAGTTTCAGATTGTCCGCCGTACAGGGGAGATGCTGCCAAAATTTCTTCGGACAGAGACTCCTCTGGGGCGTGACAAAGTGTGGTTTGACCATGACCATGACTTGATTCTACAAAAGTTCTATAATCAAGTGGGAGCATCATTTAATTAAAGGCCTAATTAGATGATTAATTGGAATATGATATTTATTTTTCTGCATTTTTTAGTTGTAGATTATCATGTCGTCAAACACGAACTCCTTCTCCCTGCGTTCTGTCCTCGATAATGACAAACTCAATGGAGCTAACTTCCCAGATTGATACAGGAACCTGAGAATTGTTCTCACACAGGAACGAAAATTGTACGTCCTGGAGCAGCCCATTCCTGAGGCACCTCCTGCCACTTCCATGCGAGCTGATCATGATGCTTTCAAGAAGCATCAAGATGACACATTAGATGTGTCCTGTCTCATGCTCGCGACCATGAACTCTGAGCTTCAAAAGCAACACGACTAGATGAGTGCTTATGATATGGTTGAACATCTTCGTCAACTATATCAAGGACAAGTGAGGCACGAGAGATTCGAGATCTCTAAGGCACTGTTTCAGTGCAAGATGCAAGATGGGACTCTATAGGCCCCAATGTACTCTAAATGATTGGGTACATAGAAAACCTACAGAGGTTGAGATTCTCTCTTGGCCAAGAGCTGGCCACTGACCTAATCTTGCAATCCTTGCCAGATAGCTATAGTCAATTTGTTCTAAATTACAACATGAACGAAATTGACAAGCCACTGCCTGAGCTGCTTAGCATGTTAAGAACTGCTGAGCTCAACCTTAAGAAGGTTAAGCCCAACTCTATCCTGATGGTTCAGAAACACAAGGGTAAGGGCAAGCCCAAATGTAAGGGAAAGTCCTAAGCCAAGGGTAAAGGCAAGGCACTGAAACCAAAAGGAGGAGTTGCCAAGGATGCTACCTGCTTCCACTGCAGTCAGACCGGGCACTAGAAGAGGAACTACAAAGTGTACCTGGAAGATCTTAAGAAGAAGAGAAGTGAGATTTCCACTTCAGGTATATATGTTATAGAAGTCAATCTATCTATTTCTTCATCATGGGTATTAGATACCAGATGTGCTTCTCACATTTGTACTAATGTGCAGGCGCTGAGAAATAGCAAGGCATTGATGAAGGGTGAGGTGGACCTATGAGTAGGCAATGGCGCACAGGTTACTGCTGTTGCTATAGGAACTTATTCTCTATCTCTGCCCTCTGGGCTTGTACTATAATTGGATGATTGTTGTTATGTTCTAGCTTTGACTAAGAACATTATATCAGTTTCTTGTTTAGACAAGAAAGGCTTTTCATTTATAATAAAGAACAAATGTTGTTCAATTTATTTAAATGATATGTTCTATTGTAGTGCACCTCTGATGAACGGACTCTACATTCTAGACCTTGAAAACCCTATCTATAATATAAGTACCAAGAGGTTCAAGTCAAATGATATTAACCAAACCTATATCTAGCACTGTCACTTAGGTCATATAAATGACAAACGCTTATCCCAGCTCCATAAGGATGGTTTGTTGGACTCATTTGATTTTGAATCATATGAGACATGCGAGTCATGCCTACTGGGCAAGATGACCAAGACTCCCTTTAGTGGACACAGTGAGAGAGCGACTGACTTATTAGGACTTATATATAGTGATGTATGTAACCCTTTCAATGTCGCTGCCAGAGGTGGTTATAGGTACTTCATTACATTTACTGATAATTTCAGTAGATATGGTTATGTGTATATGATGACACATAAGTCAGAATCCTTTAAAAAGTTCAAGGAATTCAAGAATGAAGTACAAAATCAGCTTGGCAAGAGTATTAAGATACTTCGATCAGATCGAGGTGGTGAATACCTTAGCCATGAATTTTGTGACTATCTAGTTGAGTGTGGGATTCTATCTCAACTCACTTCTCCTGGAACACCACAGTGGAATGGTGTATCCGAAAGGAGAAATTGTACCTTATTAGATATGGTACGGTCTATGATGAGTCACACAGATCTTCCTATGTATCTTTGGGGCTATGCTTTAGATACAGCAGCCTTCATTCTCAACCGAGTTCCATCTAAGACTGTAATAAAGACACCATATAGGATATGGACTAGGAGAGATGCCCAGGTGTCTTTTATGAGGATTTGGGGTTGTGAGGCTTCCGTTCGACGTCAAGTCTCGGACAAATTGGGACCCAAATCTGATAAGTGCTATTTTATTGGATATCCCAAGGAAACAAAGGGATATTACTTCTACATTCCCAGTTAACACAAGATAGTTGTGGCTAAGACTGGGGTATTTCAAGAAAGGGATTTTGTTTCTAGAAAAACTAGTGGGAGTACGTTCGATCTTGAAGAAGTTCAAGATGTGAACCATAGCACTGAAGCCTCGATGGAAGTTGAACTGGAACCATAAAGTGTTGTGGATGATGTTGTTCCACATGGAGTTGCGGAACAACAACCAGTTCAAGTAGACCTACCTCTTTACAGGTCTGATAGGGTACGTCGTCAGCCTGAGAGATATTCATTTCTCTTGTCTGACTATGATGATGTTGTGCTCATTGAGGATGAGCCTACCTCCTATCAGGAAGATGTGATGAGACCAGATTCCGAGAAATGGCTAGAGGCCATGAGATCTGAGATGGAATCCATGTACACTAGCCAAGTATGGACTTTGGTTGATCCACCTGAAGGGGTCAAACCCATTGGGTGTAAGTGGGTCTTTAAGAGAAAGACTGACATGGATTGACTTATTTATAAGGGTCGCTTGGTAGCTAAAGGTTTCAAGCAAATTCATGGTATTGACTATGATGAAACATTTTCTCTAGTAGCGATGTTTAAGTCCATTCGGATCATACTTGCTATTGCAGCATACCACGATTATGAGATCTGGCAGATGGATGTCAAAACCGCATTTCTGAATGGAAACCTGCTCGAGGATGTGTACATGACACAACTTGAAGGTTTTGTAGATCCACAGCATACTGGCAGAGTATGCAAGCTGCATAGGTCCATTTATGGACTAAAGCAAACTTCTCAGAGCTGGAATCTTCGATTTGATGATGCAATCAAATAGTTTGATTTCATCAAGAATGAAGATGAACCTTGTGTCTACAAGAAGGTTGTTGGGAGCACAGTTGTCTTCCTTATATTGTATGTGGATGACATACTACTCATTGGGAAAGACATCCCTTTGCTGCAGTCCGTCAAGACTTGGCTAGGGACTTGTTTCTCATTGAAGGACTTAGGTGAAGCATCCCGCATTCTAGGCATACAGATCTATAGAGATAGATCTAAGAGATTACTTGGCCTAAGTCAGAGTACATACATTGATAAGGTACTACTACGGTTTGCCATGCAGAACTCCAAGAAGGGATTTCTGCCGATGTCACATGGTGTGAGTCTTTCGAAGACTCAAGGTCCCTCTTCTAGTGAGGAGAGAGACCGCATGGATCAAATCCCTTATGCTTCAGTCATAGGATCTATAATGTACGCCATGCTATGTACTCATCCTGATGTCTCGTATGCTTTGAGCATGACGAGCAGATACCATTCAGATCCATGTGAAAGTCACTGGATAGCGGTCAAGAATATTCTTAAGTACTTGAGAAAGACTAAAGAATATTTCTTGATATATGGAGGCGATGATGAGCTAGTTGTAAAGGGTTACAGTGATGCTAGCTTCCAAACTGACCAGGACGATTATTGCGGCGCTTCCATCTCATTCGAGAGATCATCGATAGAGGAGATGTGAAGATTTGCAGAGTACCCAATGAGGCTAACATCGCAGATCCCGTGACCAGGGCTTTGGCACAGAGAAAGCATGATGGTCACACTAGGTCATTAGGCCTTAGAGTCTATACTGATTGGCACTAGTGCTAGTGGGAGATTATTAGTTAGAGCCCTAGAGTCAATCATTTGATGATTGTTGTATGGACTCATTGTATCATATTCTTATGTATATAAAGGCATTTGTTTATGGTTATTATGCTTATTTGTATTGGTGCCAAATAACTAAGTATAATAGCGTCCTTGAGTACAAGGTTCTTACCTATATCAATCGATTGGTTGAATCGATAGTGGGATGATATAGGGAACACTACTCTTAATCATTCCTAGTCAAGTATTAACATTCAGGGACAATGTTAATCCTATGAGACTAGCATGTAGGTCAACTCGATGACTTGATCTCACAAGTCATGGATATGGAGATATCAAGTTGACACATGGGTATGCATTGGAGAATGTATACTGAATGACCCGCCATGATAAAGTATCATGGTTCATTATATGAATGTCATATACTTTCTCATTTAGCTATTAGTATGACTATTAGTCCTTGGACCTGAAGTCACCATGGTTCCCTACATAAGGAGTTGCATACTTTGGCTTCCTCAAACGTCACCCGTAATTGGGTGGACTATAAAGGCGATTACTGGGTATGCAACAAATTATTCGGAGGGATATGAGTGATGTAGATGGGATCTATCCCTCCTATATGACGGGAGTGACATCATTATTCTTGATAGAGTGAGACCACTAAGTGCATGTCCATGCCCAAATGAGTAAATATGATATGTTGAGATCATTTGATTAAGTGAGTCTACTTGGGATTCAAAATTTAGATTGATTAGAGGATGACACGGTCTATGCCTCATATTGGTCAATCTAGATGTCAAGGATAGAAGGACACTTGTCACATATTGTGAAGAGTCACAATTAGTAGTCAGAAGGTGATGTTGGATCTCAACATTCTTGTAAATTGGGTAGTAATGATGTGTTGATAGATACCACTCATTACTTATGCTTCTAAATGGGTTTAGGAGCATTGCCAACGTTACAAGAACCTATAGGGTCACACACAAAGGGAAATTAGATGGAGATTAGGTTCATTTGATGAACTAAGAGGATTAGGTTCATGTGATGAACCAAATTGGATTACGAGCAATCCAAAGTAAACAAATTGAGTTTGACTCAATTTGGTTCATGAGTTAAATGAGTCTAATTTGGACTTAAACTCATTGAGCCAATTTAATTCAATGAATAGAGATTCATTAAATTAAAATTGACTTGAACCAATTGTTAGATTTGATCAACCATGGGAGAGAAGTGGTCAAGTTTGACTTGACTTGAGAGGAAGATGAAAGGTCAAGTTTGACTTGACCATTGCCACCTCATTTGTGAGTTGGTATTAAGTGGACTAATGATGATGTGCCACATCATCAAGGCTAGCACATGTGTGTGCCACCTCATGAGGGAGATCAAGAGTTGTGACTCTTGATATCCCATGGAGGTTTAAAAGCCTTCTTGAAGTGGCCGGCAACTTTAACTCAAGAGTGAGTTTCATTTTGTTTTTGTAACCTCCTACTTCTTTCCCTCTACCTTTCTTCTCTCCCTCTCTGTAACACCCATAGGATCCCTAGAAATTTTACATGAATTTATGCATGGTTAAATAGGTTTCATGTGGACTCTTCTTTTAAAAAAAAGAACCAAAAAGAGGCATGACCAAGGATTGAACCTTGGACCTCTTAGTAAGTGGTTCCATGTTATAACCAGTAGCCCCAGCAGGAGTGTGCTGTTATGAAAAGAGGGAAATTATGGTTAAAGGTATGGAAAGTGAAGGCTCTCTTCACTAAGATGGAGAAGTTCAAGTTTCCTTCTTCTTCTTACAATGAAAAGAGAGTTTTGCTTTCTCCCTTCATTTAGGATGAGTAAAAGAAAAGGGAAGGAAAAGTTCATTTTTCCTTCTTCCTTTCATTTGGAATAAAAGGAAAAAAAGAAAAGAGAAAATTTATTTTCTTCTCTCTTCCTCCTCCTTCCTCCTCTCCACCGAAACCAAGCTCCCTCTTCTAACCATTGCCGAGACCAAGCTAAAAGAATTCTTCTCTAGGAAAGCTTCACAAGCAAGGGTACTTCTCTTAGAGAATTAAGCGAGAGGAAGTAAGTATTCCCCCTCACCTGCAGTACAAGTAGCCTCCTACATTTTCTATGCTTAAAATGTTTTGAAAAGAAACTTAGGGTTCGGCCATGATAAGTAAAGATGAAAACATGCTTGTTTATGCTCCTTCATGATATATGATTTCTCATATGTTGTTAGTAAAATTTTTATGCTTCATGTGGTACTAAAAGTTTAGGAACCCTACCTTGAAGTTTCGGCCAAGTTGAGATACAAGGTCTAGGGCAAAGTTTTGAAATGAAAACATGCTTGTTTATGCTCCTTCATGATATATGATCTCTTATATGTTGTTAGTAAAAGTTTTATGCTTCATGTGGTACTAAAAGTTTAGGAACCCTACCTTGAAGTTTCGGCCAAGCTTAGATACAAGGTCTAGGGCAAAGTTTTGAAATAAAAACATGCTTGTTTATGCTCCTTCATGATATATGATCTCTTATATGTTGTTAGTAAAAGTTTTATGCTTCATGTGGTACTAAAAGTTTAAGAACCCTACCTTGGAATTTCGGCCAAACTTAGATACAAGGTCTAGAGCAACGTTTTGAAATGAAAACATGCTTGTTTATGCTCCCTCATGATCTATAATCTCTTATATGTTGTTAGTAAAAGTTTTATGCTTCATGTGGTACTAAAAGTTTAGGAACCCTACCTTGAAGTTTCGGCCAAGTTGAGATACAAGGTCTAGGGCAAAGTTTTGAAATGAAAATATGTTTGTTTATGCTCCTTCATGATATATGATCTCTTATATGTTGTTAGTAAAAGTTTTATGCTTCATGTGGTACTAAAAGTTTAGGAACCCTACCTTGAAGTTTCGGCCAAGCTTAGATACAAGGTCTAGGGCAAAGTTTTGAATTGAAAACATGCATGTTTATGCTCCTTCATGATATATGATCTCTTATATGTTGTTAGTAAAAGTTTTATGCTTCATGTGGTACTAAAAGTTTAGGAACCCTACCTTGAAGTTTCGGCCAAGTTGAGATACAAGGTCTAGGGCAAAGTTTTGAAATGAAAATATGTTTGTTTATGCTCCTTCATGATATATGATCTCTTATATGTTGTTAGTAAAAGTTTTATGCTTCATGTGGTACTAAAAGTTTAGGAACCCTACCTTGAAGTTTCGGCCAAGTTGAGATACAAGGTCTAGGGCAAAGTTTTGAAATGAATACATGCTTGTTTATGCTCCTTCATGATATATGATCTCTTATATGTTGTTAGTAAAAGTTTTATGCTTCATGTGTTACTAAAAGTTTAGGAACGCTACCTTGATGTTTCGGCCAAGTTGAGATACAAGGTCTAGGGCAAAGTTTTGAAATGAAAACATGCTTGTTTATGCTCCTTCATGATATATGATCTCTTATATGTTGTTAGTAAAAGTTTTATGCTTCATTTGGTACTAAAAGTTTAGGAACCCTACCTTGAAGTTTCGGCCAAGCTTAGATACAAGGTCTAGGGCAAAGTTTTGAAATGAAAACATGTTTGTTTATGCTCCTACATGATATATGAGCTTTTATATGTTGTTAGTTAAGAATTTTATGCTTCATGTGGTATTAAAAAGTTTAGAACCTTACCTCTAGGTTTCGGCCAAGAATGGATGAAAGGCTTAGGAAAGGTTTTGAAACCTAACTATGCTTGTATATGCTTCCTCATAATGTGTAAACTCTAATATATGGTTGGTTTAAATTTCATGCTTCATGTTGTATTAAAAAGTTTTGAACCTTACCTTTAGGTTTCGGCCAAGAATGGATAAAAGGCTTAGGGAAAAGTTTTGAAACCTAATTATGCTTGTTTATGCTTCCTCATGATGTATGATCTTTGATATATGGTTGGTTTAAGTTTCAAGCTTCATGTTGTGCTAGAATGTTTGGAACCTCACCTTTAGTTTTCGGCCAAGATTGAATTTGAGACTTAGAGCAAAGTTTTGAAATCTAACCATGCTTGTTTATGCTTCTTCATGATGTATGATCTCTTACATGTTGTTAGTTTAAGTTTCCATACTACATGTTGTATTAAAAAGTTGGAACCTCACCTTTAGGTTTCGGCCAAGAATGAGTTAGGGTTTATAGGAAGATCAAAACCCCAACCATGCATGATAATGACTCCTTATGATGTGCTATGGGCTTTAGGTCACCATGTTGTATGTTATATGCTAAATGTTGTGTGCACTTATGCCATTATGTTATGATTCCTTATGATATGCTTTATGTTATGTGCACTTATGCCATCATGTTATGATTCCTTATGATATGTTTATGTTATGTGCACTTATGCCATCATGTTATGATTCCTTATGATATGCTTCTGTTATGTGCACTTATGCCATCATGTTATGATCCCTTATGATATGCTTATGTTATGTGCACCTCATGCTATCATGATATGTTTATGAAAGGCTTATGTAAGATGAAAATCCTAAGAGATGTTTCCATTAGGTTAGGATCAAGAGCACTCTTCATGATATGACAAAAATATGATATGCCATGATATGACAAGAAACATGATATGCTATGATATGATAAGAAACATGATATGCTATTTTACTTTTGTATGGCTTGTACCAAGGGTGGGCTCCATAAGCGCCCCTAGGTCGATGGTCTATGAAACGGGCCTAGTAAAAGGGATGGGCTCCTAAGCGCCCCTAGGTCGATGGTCTATGAAACGGGCCTAGTTCCTAGTAGGTTCATGATTAGCTACCTTGGATCTATTTAGGATGCGCGCATTTATGTATGTATGTGGTACAAGCCAGACCCTCATGTTGAGATTATGTTTAAGTATGTATATGATATATGTTTTCAAAAGGACATCTTGCATATACTCATTTCATGATACATGTTTTCAAAAGAATATCTTGCATCTACAAGTTCATGTTATATGATTTCCTTTATGCTTACTTAAGATGCTCTTGAAGATATGTCTATGATGCTTATATGACCATGTTAGTACTTTAAGTTTATGCTCTCACATGCTATGATATGATCTTATGCTCTCACATGATATGATATGACTTTATGTTTATACTCTCACATGATATGATATGACTTTATGTTTATGCTCTCACATGTTATGATATGACTTTATGCTTATGCTCTCACATGTTATGTTATGATTTACCAAATGAACATGTTACCACTTTATGTTCATGCATGATTCATGGTTTTGTGAGTAGGAAAGGGACTTACTAAGCCTATGGGCTTATAGTTTTATGTTTCCTTGTACTGCAGAAAAAAGAAAGGAATGGCTAAACTAAGAGGAGCAACAAGAAGGGCAAGTGTGTATGTGGCAGTGTCACGGTGGAAGAAAACTGCTTTATGCTTTTATGTTGTAAATTTGCATATGAACCATGTGTTGTCTTTATGCTTTGATAGTACTTGAACTAGTATGGATAGGCATGCACTTATGTTCTCTATGTTTCATGCTAGTATGCTTATGATATCATGCATCATGTTTCAAGTAGTTGATATTAATTAAGTTGTATGCATGAATACTAGTATGTCTACATGTTCAATATGATAAGCATGATGATTAGTTTAGAAAAAAAAAAGAAACAAATAAATAACTGCTTCCGCTGTCATGATTTTATATGTATGCATGCACGTATGACTGTAAGTAACCCCGTCCCTCCTAAGCAGTGCGAGGGCTGGCGTTACAGTTTGGTATCAGAGCAGGTCTGCCTTTCCACTACACACACATATCAAGCCTACATCCTGCCGCTCCAAGTAAGAATTTCTATACCTACTCTATTCTTTTTATATATGATAAGGAATGCTGTAATTTAAGTATGCATGTCTACTCCATTTTTAATTATGATAAGTTACAATTTTAGTCTAAGTATGCATGATGGTAGATTAGGAATAATAATAACTTATGCTAGCCTTGTTGTCATTCATGAAGATAAGTATGGGTAGAAGACGCAATACTAGAGCCGATGAGACAGTACCTCCACCTGATCTGATGTATGTAGTCACTGAACTTCAGCATCAGGTCACAGAATAGTAGCAAATAATAAATACTCTGATGAATCAGCAAGGGAACCCTGCTACCCCACCAGGGAATCAGAATGTGATGCCAGTCATACCTGCGGCTGCACCAGTACCACCGGTAGGCCCAGCCCCAGTGGTTCGCTAGGAGGCGTATTTGATTCAGTGGCCGAGGCTGAAGCTTTCTCCGATAACTGTGAGCCATGCGACGCACAAGCCTGGTTCAAGACTATGAAGAGCATAGTTGAGCTATTGGACTGGCCTAAACACGAGAAAGTCAAGTGTGCATCGTTCTGCCTTACGGGCAATGCCAGAATGTGGTGGGACCGAGTTAAAGCAAAGAGACAGGTAAATCAAATGAGATGGATGGACTTCGAGACTAAATTCTATGAGGAATTCTTCCACATGTGTGTGACAAACAAGCACTTCGACGAGTTCACCGAGTTCCGACAAGGTGACCTCTTAGTTAATGAAGCTGTGAAGAGATTCAACCGTCTAGCGCGCCTATGCCCAGAGTTGGTCAGCACAGAAAGAGAAAGGGCCAGACTTATGCTGAAGATGCTCAGACCCGAGATAGCTCTGAATGTGGTCGGCGGAGTTAATAGATCGCAGACTGCTGAAGAGCTAATCAGCAGTGCCCTTATCACCGAACACTATCTGAAGGCGTTGAACGAGGGCAAGAGTCAAGCCCAGCCCGGAGGACAGAAACCTCAAAATACCAGAGCCAGCTGGAAAGGAAACCACAGTGGCAATAAAAAGCAATGGAATAACTCTAAGGGTGGTCCAGCAAGCAAGCAACCTACGTTCCCTCAGTGTACCACATGTGGGAAGAAGCATCCGGGAAAATGCCATATAGACACAAATAAGTGCTACAACTGTGGATTGGAAGGACATATGGCCAGAAACTGTCCTACCCAGAGTCAGACACCTCCTCAGCAGTATGTCCAGAACAGAGGTGCTCCCCCACAATTACACCTGATGCAAGCTGCGTTAGAAGGTCCTCAGATAAGCCAAGGGAGATTGGAGGCCCCGCTAGTTACGATGAATGCCAGAATTTTCTCCCTCACCAAGGAAGATGTGGCGAATGCTTCTACCATTGTCACAGGTTAGATACTTATTTTCAGTCAGCATGCTACTGTATTATTTGATACTAGGGCAACACACTCGTTCGTCTCTACACCTTTTACAAAGAAGATAGACATGCCGCCACAAGTTTTAGACTGCAAATTCTTAACGACCCTACCTTCGGGAGAAGTAATGCCATCTACTCATATGTTGCGAGCCGCGCCCATCAGAATCGCAGACAGGGAACTATACTGTGATTTGATAGTGCTCGACATGCAGGATTATGATATTATATTGGGCATGGATTTCCTGAGCAAGTACGGTGCTTCGATAGAGTGTCGTAAGAGAAAAGTGGTCTTTCGGCCAGAAGCAGAACCGACATTTGAATTTATCGAAGAGACAAGGAAAGAAATTAAGAAATTCTTATCAGCCTTAAAGGCATAGAAGATGTTAGACAATGGATGCACTGGGTTTCTAGTACATGTCATTGATACAAGTCAAGCAGAGAAACTGAAGCTGGAAGATGTCAGAGTTGTATGCAACTACCCAGAGGTATTTCCCGATGAACTTCCAGGGTTAGCCCCAGATAGAGAAATCGAATTTGAGATCGAATTGATTCCAGGTACTAAATCGATCTCTAAAGCACCTTACTATATGGCGCCGGCTGAATTAAAGGAACTTCAGGAATAGCTACGAGAGTTACTCGACAAGGGACTTATCCGCCCTAGTCACTCCCCATGGGGAGCTCCAGTACTGTTTGTGAAGAAGAAAGATGGGTCTATGCGAATGTGCATAGATTACCGAGCGCTAAATAAAGTAACGATCAAGAACCGGTACCCTCTACCACGGATTGACGACCTGTTTGACCAGTTAAAGGGTGTCACCCTCTTCTCTAAGATTGACCTGAGGTCTGGCTATCATCAAGTAAAAGTGAAATGGGATGATATACCAAAGACGGCTTTCCGAACAAGATACAGACACTATGAGTTTGTAGTTATGCCCTTCGGAGTGACGAATGCTCCTGCCTTGTTTATGGACCTGATGAATCGGGTATTCTCAGCATTTCTCGATAAATTTGTGATCGTCTTCATCGATGATATCCTCATCTATTCGAGAACCCAAGCGGAGCATGCCGAACACCTGAACATAGTTTTGCGGATTCTTCAGGAGAAGCAGCTGTATGCGAAATTTTCCAAATGCGAGTTCTGGCTCGATCGAGTATCATTTTTGGGTCATGTTATCTCTAAAGATGGAGTGATGGTAGACCCAATCAAAATTGAAGTTGTGAGTAACTGGAATAGACCAAAGAATGCCAGTGAGATCAGAAACTTTCTCGGGCTAGCAGGCTATTACCGGAAGTTCGTAGAGGGTTTCTCTAGAATTGCAGCCCCTATGACAGCTCTCACTAGGAAGAATAAGAAGTACAAATGGACAGACGATTGTGAGAAGAATTTCACATAATTGAAAAGGAGACTGACCAATGCTCCAATTCTCACTCTTCCGGAAGGTAACGAAGGGTTCGATATGTACATCGATGCTTCCAGATTAGGACTCAGAGCTGTACTCATGCAGAACGGCAAGGTCATTGCCTACGCCTCTAAGCAACTCAAAGAACATGAAAGAAATTACCCCACTCATGATTTAGAGCTAGCAGTCGTGGTCTTTGCTCTCAAGATATGGAGGCATTATCTATATGGAGCACAGTGTAAGATTTATACAGATCACCAGAGTCTAAAATATTTCTTCACACAGAAGGACCTAAACATGAGACAACGTAGATGTCTTGAGCTAGTCAAGGACTATGACTACGAGATCTTCTTACATCCGGGAAAGGCGAACAAAGTGGTCAATGCACTCAGCAGGAAGTCCTAGGCCACCCTAGTTACCCAGAGCTATTTTAAGTTCGAGGACGAACTTTTATGAGGTATGGGGGATTGTAACACCCATAGGATCCCAAGAAATTTTACATGAATTTATGCATGGTTAAATAGGTTTCATGTGGACTCTTCTTTAAAAAAAAAAGAACCAAAAAGAGACATGACCAAGGATTGAACCTTGGACATCTTAGTAAGTGGTTCCATGTTATAACCAGTAGCCCCAGCGGGGGTGTGCTATTATGAAAAGAGGGAAATTATGGTTAAAGGTAAGGAAAGTGAAAGCTCTCTTCACTAAGAAGGAGAAGTTCAAGTTTCCTTCTTCTTCTTACAATGAAAAGAGAGTTTTGCTTTCTCCCTTCATTTAGGATGAGTAAAAGAAAAGGGAAGGAAAAGTTCATTTTTCTTTCTTCCTTTCATTTGGAATAAAAGGAAAAAAAAAGGAAAGAGAAAATTTATTTTCTTCTCTCTTCCTCCTCCCTCCTCCTCACCACCGAAACCAAGCTCCCTCTTCTCACCATTGCCGAGACCAAGCTAAAAGAATTCTTCTCTAGGAAAGCTTCACAAGCAAGGTTACTTCTGTTAAAGAATTAAGTGAGAGGAAGTAAGTATTCCCCCTCACCTGTAGTACAAGTAGCCTCCTACGTTTTCTATGCTTAAAATGTTTTGAAAAGAAACTTAGGGTTCGGCCATGATAAGTAAAGATGAAAACATGTTTGTTTAAGCTCCTTCATGATATATGATCTCTTATATGTTGTTAGTAAAAGTTGTATGCTTAATGTGGTACTAAAAGTTTAGGAACCCTACCTTGAAGTTTCGGCCAAGTTGAGATACAAGGTCTAGGGCAAAGTTTTGAAATGAAAACATTCTTGTTTATGCTCCTTCATGATATATGATCTCTTATATGTTGTTAGTAAAAGTTTTATGTTTCATGTGGTACTAAAAGTTTAGGAACCCTACCCTGAAGTTTTGGCCAAGCTTAGATACAAGGTCTAGGGCAAAGTTTTGAAATGAAAACATGCTTGTTTATGCTCCTTCATGATATATGATCTCTTATATGTTGTTAGTAAAAGTTTTATGCTTCATGTGGTACTAAAAGTTTAGGAACCCTACCTTGAAGTTTCGGCCAAGCTTAGATACAAGGTCTAGAGCAAAGTTTTGAAATGAAAACATGGTTGTTTATTCTCCTTCATGATATATGATCTCTTATATGTTGTTAGTAAAAGTTTTATGCTTCATGTGGTACTAAAAGTTTAGGAACCCTACCTTGAAGTTTCGGCCAAGTTGAGATACAAGGTCTAGGGCAAAGTTTTGAAATGAAAACATGCATGTTTATGCTCCTTCATGATATATGATCTCTTATATGTTGTTAGTAAAAGTTTTATGCTTCATGTGGTACTAAAAGTTTAGGAACCCTACCTTGAAGTTTCGGCCAAGTTGAGATACGAGGTCTAGGGCAAAGTTTTGAAATGAAAACATGCTTGTTTATGCTCCTTCATGATATATGATCTCTTATATGTTGTTAGTAAAAGTTTTATGCTTCATGTGGTACTAAAAGTTTAGGAACCCTACCTTGAAGTTTCGGCCAAGCTTAGATACAAGGTCTAGGGCAAAGTTTTTAAATGAAAACATGCTTGTTTATGCTCCTTCATGATATATGAGCTTTTATATGTTGTTAGTTATGAATTTTATGTTTCATGTCACTACAATAAATACTGTATTTGGGGACGAATTTTGGGACAAATTTATAAAAAAAATTCGTTGCAAAAGATTTGGGGACGAAATTTGGGACGAAAAAATTTTCGTTCCAAACAGGTTGATGCCAACTTTTGGAACAAATTTATGTTTGTTGCAAAATTGGCAACGAAATTGGGGACGAAAATAGGGACGAAAATAATTTTCGTCCCCAAATTCGTCGCAAAGTTTATAGAATTTTGGGACGAAAAATTATTTTGTTGCAAACTTAGCAACGAATTTGGGGTCAAAAAAATTTGTCGAAATTTTTTTTGTTGCAAATTTTGTCCCAAATTTTCCCAATGAATAGTAATTTTGTTGCAAAATCGGCAACGAATTTGGCAACAAAATTCAGCAACGAATTTTATTTTCGTTGCGAAAGTCGTCGCCAAATTTGCAACAAACACCCTTATTTGTTGCAATATTCATATAATTTTGGGACGAAAAATTTTTTTGTTGCAAATTTAGCAACGAATTTGGGGTCAAAAATTTTTGTCGAATTTTTTTTTTGTTGAAAATTTTGTCCCAAATTTTGCGTATGATTCTAACGAATAGTAATTTTGTTGCAAAATCAGGAACGAATTTGGCAACAAAATTTAGCAACGAATTTTATTTTCGTTGCGAAAGTCGTCGCCAAATTTGCAACAAAACCCTGATTTGTTACAATATTTCATATAATTTTGGGACGAAAATTTTTTTTGTTGCAAACTTTGCAACGAATTTGGGGACAAATTCAGTGACGAATTAATTATTGTTGCTAAGTTAGTCCCTAATTTTGCAACGAATAAGATGTTTGTTTCAAATTTGGCAACGTTTTTGGCAACAAAATTTGGCAACGAATTAAATTTTCGTTGCCAAATCCGTTGCTTTTTATATGGGATTCTGGGAAATTACGATAGATTGGCAACAAAAATTATTTGTTGCCATTTTCGTTCCTAATATCAAAACTGCATTCCAGATATACCTGTTTTCTACAATTCAATCCATACATACATATACAATAAATTCAAATAACACATTCAACACATCATAATTAACATCAACACATCCTAATTAATAATAACACATCTTAATTAATTCACATACATCTATTCATTCAAACTCAACAAGGCATACAATATCATAATTTGTTCTTTAAGCTAGTCAAAAATATTTCACAAATTCAACATACAAGTCAAGTTTCCATACAAGTCCATCAATCCAACAAGATACATCAAGTTATCTTCTTATTCCACAAAAGCTTTCATCCCCATCAAGTCTTCTTTTCCTACATAAAAACAAACAAATAAACTAGATCATATGTAACCAGAAAACTAATTAATTACTTAAAATGTAACAGTATCATAATTAGTTTGCTTGCATGGGAGTGTGACATCACAAACTTGGTTTGAGGCTTGGTGCTTGAGGATGTTATATAACTTGTATTGTTGGCATAAAACAGATCCAACCAGTAACCCTAGTATTTGAAGATGTCAAACACACATAAAAGATGTAGAGGGAGAAAGTATTAATCCGAATTATATTGAGTAGCACCTTTATACAAGCAATCAGAAATTCCTTGAACATTCAAAAAAAGGTCATATTTATCAACGGTATCAACTATCAATTTCATAGCAACGGTAAATTAAAATATAAGAAGTATCTTGAAGCTAGCTAACAGTTTCTTAAATATATAATACATCATATTTCACCATAGCAAATAAAAGCTACACATATCCTATTTCCATTTGGCATGAATAGCATGAGATGTATTCTTAAAAATCCTAACATATGAAAATATCTCAAATGAATAAAACACAAACTAGTTAATATCAAATTGGTTCCAAACACCTTCCTCATTGGTTAAAGACATCACTGAATTAGTTTGTTTCAAATATAATCAATCAAATGACCTCCAGAAGATATGGTTGACAAATCCGTCAATATATAATGCAGTAGTAGCAAATCCGTCTATATCAATCTAATTTGATAAAATTTTAAATGATTTCATTCTTTCTTCGTGCTGACCTAATTTTAATTGATTCCCTCCTATGTGAACTAATAATGCAGTAGTAGCAAATTTTAATAAATTATTAAAAAGAATGATACCCTTATTTAACTTTTCAAATGCAACTGAAAAATATAAATAAATCAATAAAATTAGATTACATAATACTTACTTTTTTCTCCAGCATACATTTCGTCTCACCAGCCCTGTTAAAAACAAATCAATCATATTAATTAAAATAAAAATTAGAGAAGTTAAGAAACTATTAATTAATGTTGAAAACACTAATTAGGAGACATTTAATCAGCGTACATAATTAAAATCAGGAACAACCATCACCACCATCATCGTTATCATCATAGCCATCATCGTCGTCATTGGAAGGAACCTGACTTAGAGCGGAGTTCAACTGAAGGTGTCGCATGATAAATTCTTGCTGTCGGCGCAATGCTCTCATATCTTGCTCCATTTTTTCCCTTTCTTGGTCTCTTTGCACCCTTTATTGGTCTCTTTGTGATATTATTTCCTTCAGATTGCTAACTTCATCAGTCAAGGTATTTACTTGGGTCCTAAGTGTTGTTGAGGAGGAAGATGATCCAACTATTCTTTGGGTTCTGCTCAAGGAACCCATTCCCAAAATCCTTCCCCCTTTTGGTCCTCCACTAGCCTCCAACCATAAACTCAAATTATTTCCAACAGACTCCTCAGACCCCTGACTATCGACACCAGCTTGTGAGCATGATTGGGCTAGCTCAAGTTCATCATATTTGTCCTATTTTTTAAAAAACATAAAGATATTGATTAGATATAATAGAAACACATATAATATTAAGACATCTACCTAGAGTACAATTAAGTAAATAAAAATTTATTCAAACCTTGACTGCTTTTGCTCTCGCCCCACTCCAAGTGTTATTTTTTTTTTAAAAAGTGCGGGTGAAAGTATCAATGAAAGTGGGCTCCTTCCCTAGCTCCTTGGTCTAAAAAAACATAATTACAAATAATGAAATAATTTGATATAAATAATTAATTTGTGGAAGAGTTAAAAAATTACCAATCTCCGTCTATGCTCATCTATATTAATGGAGCCTCCTGCATATATAGCAGATGAGTCACCAGAATTGTGAGATTGATTCATTCTATTCAGGTCACTCCTTTGCTTACTCTCCTCTGTTGCCCAAAACTGGGTGATCCTCTCCCAATTTTCTTCGGTGATGAAGTTTGGTTTTTTCCCCCGTTGCTTGGCGTGACTTAATACATGTCTGATGTGATCACCACATTTTTTTTTAAATATTCTGCGGATCTCCATTTCGTCATTAGGGTCCCAATTATTTAGCCGCTGAAATGGAAATTTTTTTAATTATATATTAATTTTAAATTTGATCTTAATTCAAGAAAATATACCTGTAACTCGCTCCACCATAGTTGTTTTGTGGCTGGTGGGGTGCTTGAATATGTCATCGACTCTCCTCCACAATGGTTATTCACAATTCTATTAATCTCGCGAACAACTTGTACAGGATTTTCAAATCTGCATTAAATTACAAATAAATTATGTTAAATTATTAAGATAAATAAAAAAAATAAAATATTTTATAATACTTACGAATCTCCGATGGGGACTAAAAATTGTCTATCATTTCTAAACTCAGCAAATGAGCTTCTTGCAGAGTCAGGAAGATTTGTGGGGGCTGGTAAATGCGCTGGGGATGGTAATGGCGGCGGCGAATTTGAAACCGGTGGAGATGGCACATGTGATGGTCCTGCCTGATCAGGGGGTGGCATAGGTACACTGGCAGGTGATGAATTTGTTTGGTCCTGTGAGCTCCGTCTACGCCCACCACATCGAAATATATGCTGAAAATTCCAACAATATAGGATAAAATAAATTATAGATATGATACATAAAAAAAGGACATTTAATAACCTTACCATTTTTACGTAAAGCTTATAGAATAAGGAGGAAAAAATATGAGATAGTCACCTCTAATGACCTGTAGGAACAAATACAATGTATTAACAAATAAACTAAATAAAATTATAAATGAGACAGTATAAAAAAAAATATGGTAAATTTCTTTAAATAATCTAACAAAACTTACCCATCATCAAAAATCAAAGTCATCATTATAGTTATCATCATCCTCCCCCTCCTCCTCCTCCTCCTCCGACTCCTCTTCCTCTTCTTCTTCCTCTTCCTCTTCCTCTTCCTCCTCCTCCTCCTCCTCCTCCTCCTCCTCCTCCTCATCATCATCATCGTCAACATCATCAATTTCACTTCTATCCACATTTATCACTACACCGCTGGGATCTCGTAAAGTTGGAATAATAAATTCCTCAGTTTGAAAGGTGTTTGCAACTTCCTCTTGTTGATATGCAATGTTTTCCCAACGTGCCTCAATTTTTTTTCGTGCTTTGGTTTTACAAACAGCCCACCAATCAATCTTATCACGTTTTAAACTCGGGTATGCAGAATAAAATACTTGGATTGCTTGTTGTGCCAATACAAATGGTTCATATCTCTTATAAAATCTCTTATGATTTATTTCAACCAAAATATAATGTGGATGCACCTTCATCCCTCTAACAGGGTCAAACCAGCGACACATAAATAATATTACTTGCATTTGTGGCCCTGGGTATTCTACTTCTATAATTTCATCCAACAAACCATAAAAATCATTGCTTGGACCTCCTTCATTAGATGACGATACACACACCCCACTATTCATGGTATTCTTTCCCATTCCATATTCTTGAGTATGAAAATTATATCCATTTATGAAATATGTTGGCCAAGTGCGTACAAATGATTTTGGACCCCATGACAGATGGAATAGCCATTCTTGCTCAAGGTGAGCTTGATTACCTTGAACCTAAGGTCAAAACACCAAATGTTAAACATATGCATATGATTCAACCAAATAGATATTATTTACTTACATATGATTTGAACCATGCAACAAATTCTTCTTCGCAAAATCTATCGAACTCTTGTGGCGACAATTCAGAATATAAGTTTTGAAATATCCTACTTAAAAAAAAAACATATTATTACACAACCAATTTACGACATAAAAAGAATTAAAATATAAATATATACTTACTCGTAATACGACGATACTTCTGGACAATTTAGTAAAATATAGGTTTGGGCTGCCCGCCATTCTTTGCCAGTTAAATATCTTTGTTTACATGGTCCACTTGGTCGACCAAGGTAGTTAAAGATTGAAAATGAGTTGACATTTGGATCAATAGGAACCTCATCATTTCTGC
The DNA here is from genome assembly GCF_018446385.1 of Zingiber officinale. Classification (NCBI taxonomy): domain Eukaryota; kingdom Viridiplantae; phylum Streptophyta; class Magnoliopsida; order Zingiberales; family Zingiberaceae; genus Zingiber; species Zingiber officinale. The sequence goes on along the minus strand of NC_056000.1, from coordinate 104,670,183 downwards.
CCGCTTTTCGCCTTTTGCTAGGGACATGAGATTCAAAATAATATGATGCAAAAGTTGTTACTTCCTCCACAATGTATGCATTAACAATAGAGGCTTCAACACGTGCTTTATTTTTCACTTTTTTCTTCAAATGATATAAGAATCTGTTGAAAATTTAATAAATTATGGTAACTATTAATACATAATCCAGCATAATTAGTAATTTTTTTCCATTCAAAGAGTTAAAGTATAGGAAGAAAGAAATTTTACCTTTCAAATGGATACATCCACCGAAAATGGACGGGTCCTCCAACTTTAGCCTCATATGGCAAGTGAACCAAAAGATGTTCCATGGAATCAAAAAAAGAGGGTGGAAATAGCCTTTCCAAATTGCACAAAATGATTGGAATGTCTCTCTCTAACTTCTCCATGTGTGAACGTCGCAAAACTGTTGAGCAAATATCATGTAGGAAAATACTTAACTCCGTAATTGCTCCCCATACAAATTGTGGTAAGAGTTCCTTAAAAGCAATAGGAATCAATCTTTGCATTATTATATGACAATCATGACTTTTCAAGCCAAATAATTTGCATTCTTTGATATCAACACATCTTCCAAGATTAGAGACATACCCATCTGGAAATTTTAAAGACTTTAACCATTCACATAGGACACGTCGTTGATCCTTATTTAATGTATAAGCTGCCTTTGGCTTTGGTCCTCTACTATTTTCATCAACATCAAGAGTGGGTCTTTTACAAATGAGTCGCATATCTTTTCTTGCATTGAGATTGTCTTTTGTTTTTCCATTGATATCCATCACTGTATTTATCAGATTATCAAAAACATTCTTCTCAATATGCATTACATCGAGATTATGATGTATCAAATGACTAAACCAATATGGCAAATCCCAAAATATACTCCGTTTAGTCCATTTATGTGTATGCCCATAATCATATGTTGTACCATGAGGGTTTTCAATAACAGATGGAAAGTGAAGCACTCTGTACCAAATATCTAGATCTGTCAATCTCAAAGGCGGAAGTGTTCGTTCAATCCTATTTTTAGTGAATTCATCTTTATTCCTTCTGAAATTATGATTTGTTGGTAAAAATTGCCTATGACAATCAAAATAACTCGATTTCTTCCCATGTTTCAATCTGATTGACTTTGATCTCTCCATACATATGGGGCATCCCAAGATCCCAGCAGTACTCCAACCTGATAGCATACCGTAGGCTGGAAAGTCATTTATGGTCCAAAGAAGAGCAGCCTTCATTATAAACATCTGGTTAGAATTAACATCGTATGTAGGAACACCTTCATCCCATAGTTGTTTAAGTTCAGCTATCAGGGGTTGCATATAAATATCTATCAACTTCTTTGGATTTTGCGGCCCAGGTACAACTAATGTTAAAAACATATAAGGTGTTTTCATGCACATCCCAGGTAAAAGATTATATGGCGTTAAGATAACTGGCCAACAAGAATAATTTCTTCCTGATTTACTAAATGGAGCAAATCCATCAGCACATAGACATAATCTAATGTTTCGAGTCTCCTTTGCAAAATCTGGATATGTTCTATCAAAATTTTTCCACGCATCTGCATCTGATGGATGACACATGAGCCCCTCTTCTGTTTTATGAGTTGCATGCCAAGTCATGTGTTCTGCTGTTGCCTTTGATGCATACAGTCTTTGTAATCTAGGAGTTAAAGGTAAATAAAACAACTGGCTGTATGATTTACGTCGTTGTTGACTCCTTCTGGTTGTCTTATACCTATCTTGATTACAGAATTTACAAACATCTGCATATGCATCATCTCCCCAATATAACATACAACCATCTCTGCAAACATCAATTCTTTCAACCGGAAGACCTAAATCTTTCACCATTTTTTTCATACTGTAAAAATCAGGAGGCAAAATGTGATCACGTGGCAATGTATCATCAAAAGCTTGAACAATATCATTAAAACAATCTTCGGAGAGATTATGATCTGCCTTTATATTTAATAGTCTGGTGGTGAGAGATAATTTAGTTTGAGTATCACAATCAGCCCATAATGGTTCATTTGCGGCACTCAACACTTCATTAAATTTGTGATATATTTCATCAAGACCTGGTACATCGGGCTCCTCCGACGGTGATGTATTAGAAACAAACATTTGTTCACCTGTTGAGGGAAAACTAGAACTTGCACCAAGCGTATTGGGAATAAAATTCTGACATCTTGCATCAATTACCATCCTCTGATATGGATTTACTTGTTCATCATAACTCTGATCCCCACTAACAGAGGCTTGGAAATTCCGTTCATTATCCTCATTAGATATGAACGGTTCACCATGACATGTCCAATTATAATAATTGGGGGTAAAACCAAATCTACATAGATGTTCTTCAACTTTATCTGTGGGTAAAAATTTGCCATTGTGACACTTTCTACATGGACACCTTATCTTCTTGCCATCCATATACTTAACTTGACTAGATGCAAAATGCAAAAATTGTCTCAGACCAGTGATAAACTCATTAGTTAACCCTTGACGATTAGGTAAATTCTTATTATACATCCAACTTCTTTGATTCTGCATTTTACCTGTATGTAATTATTTAGTCAATCATTAATAAAAGTTACTACAAATTAAATCTTATCATTGAAGACTAAGTAACAAAGAACATCAGATCAAATTGAAGGAACACAATTAAACACCGAACTATAACCTAATTATTTAAAGTTAACTTAATATACAGATAAGAAAATGTATATTAATGTACTTAGGAATACCGAAAAGAGGTGAACAAAAATGATTGTCCTGATCGTACACTGATATCACGGCAAATTGATCGAGACCTGCAAAAATTAACACAATGAATTATAAGAGCAACTTTCAAATTTTAAATAAAAATGTATACAATATTAATTTCCATGCTGCCGCGCTTAGCGGGGGCAGCCACGACCATCCGGGGGCATCCACGGCCAGCATGGGCTGCCGCATTCCGGCCATCCCTTGCGCGTGGTGGTGCCGGGATTTGCCGGCATCCGCAGCCCGAAATGGCTCGCCCGCATCACGGTGCAGGACCGGCCCTCCGACAACCCGATGCAGGCCGACGACTACAAGCTGTTTCCGCGCTGACTCGGCCAGGAGAGGCGACTAGGCCAGGCCACGCTCAGGCGTGACAACTCGGGCCTCTCCGCAGCCACCTGCGTCCACTCGCGCCTGCTGGCGCCCACTCGCACTTGCCGGCAGCCACCCGCGGGTGACACCGTCCGCGCGGCCATAGAGGGGAAAGGGGAAATGCATGGGAGAGGCCGAGATAGAAGATGCATACCTACACAGGATTCCACCGTCGGAGATCAACGCCGCCGCCGGAGTACAAAGCTGTCGACGAAATGAGCGCAAATCTGGGAAGGTCACAGTGGCAGAGACACGAAGGGGACGGGACAGAGACGATAAGAAACAAAGTAAACTAGAGGCAAACTTATTAGATCTAGGGTTTTTACGATCAAAAAGGTTTTATTGCCAATTTCGTCCCCGATTTTGGGACGAATCCTGGATTCGTCCCCGATTTTGGGACGAATCCTGGATTCGTCCCAATCTTTAAAAAAATATATATCAAATTGTAAGGCTTATATATCGACCTAAAGACATCAGAATTTTATGAAACAAGTTTCTATGCGTTCGTATCATTGTCCTGATCATAAATATATATTTATAAATATTTTTGACCAAATATATTGATTGTTTGAATTTTTTATCCTAATTTGATTTAAAAAATTGAATATCTCAAAATATTAATTAAAAATTATGGATGATGATATATTTATGTTCGGGACAAGAATACAAATCCATAGAAATTTATTTCATACAATTCCGATATCTCTAGGTCCAAATTTAATGTTTCCATCACTTATCTACTAACAAGCGTTGCATAACAACTTTTAATTTAGTCATAAACTATATATTTTTTAAAAAACATCTACCTAGAGATATCAAAATTTTATGAAACAAGTTTCTATGCGTTCGTATCATTATTCCGAGCGTAAATATATATTTATAAATATTTTTGACCAAATATATTGATTGTTTGAATTTTTTATCCTAATTTGACGTAATTTGATTTAAAAAATTGAATATCTCAAAATATTAATTAAAAATTATAGATGATGATATATTTACGTTCGGGACAAGAATACAAAACCATAGAAATTTATTTTATACAATTCCGATATATCTAGGTCCAAATTTAATGTTTCCATCACTTATCTACTAACAAGCGTTGCATAACAACTTTTAATTTAGTCGTAAAGTATATATGTTTTAAAAAACATCTACCTAGAGATATCAAAATTTTATGAAACAAGTTTCTATGCGTTCGTATCATTATTCCGAGCGTAAATATATATTTAGAAATATTTTTGACCAAATATATTGATTGTTTGAATTTTTTATCCTAATTTGACCTAATTTGATTTAAAAAATTGAATATCTCAAAATATTAATTAAAAATTATGGATGACAATATATTTACAATCAGGACAATAATACGAATCCATAGAAATTTATTTCATGAAATTCCGATGTCTCAAGGTCAATATATAAGCCCTCCGTTTTTTTTTTCTTTTTTTTTTTTTAATATTTTCGATTCTGGGACGAATCCTGGATTCGTCCCAGATTTGGGGACGAATCCTGGATTCGTCCCAAACTTTAAAAAAATATATATCAAATCGTAAGGTTTATATATCGACCTAGAGACATCAGAATTTTATGAAACAAGTTTCTATGCGTTCGTATCATTGTCCTGATCATAAATATATATTTATAAATATTTTTGACCAAATATATTGATTGTTTGAATTTTTTATCCTAATTTGACCTAATTTGATTTTAAAAATTGAATATCTCAAAATATTAATTAAAAATTATGGATGATGATATATTTACGTTCAGGATAAGAATACAAATCCATAGAAATTTATTTCATACAATTCCGATATCTCTAGGTCCAAATTTAATGTTTCCATCACTTATCTACTAACAAGCGTTGCATAACAACTTTTAATTTAGTCGTAAAGTATATATATGTTTTAAAAAACATCTACCTAGAGATATCAAAATTTTATGAAACAAGTTTCTATGCGTTCGTATTATTATTCCGAGCGTAAATATATATTTATAAATATTTTTGACCAAATATATTGATTGTTTGAATTTTTTATCCTAATTTGACCTAATTTGATTTAAAAAATTGAATATCTCAAAATATTAATTAAAAATTATGGATGACGATATATTTACATTCAAGACAATAATACGAATCCATAGAAATTTATTTCATGAAATTCCGATGTCTCTAGGTCAATATATAAGCCCTCCGTTTTTTTTTCTTTTTTTTTTTTAATATTTTCGATTCTGGGACGAATCCTGATTCGTCCCAGATTTGGGGACAAATCCTGGATTCGTCCCAGATTTGGGGACGAATCCTGGATTCGTCCCAGATTTTGGGATGAATCCTGGATTCATCCCAAAATTTAAAAAAATATATATCAAATTGTAAGGCTTATATATCGACCTAGAGACATCAGAATTTTATGAAACAAGTTTCTATGCGTTCGTATCATTATCCTGATCATAAATATATATTTATAAATATTTTTGACCAAATATATTGATTGTTTGAATTTTTTATCCTAATTTGACCTAATTTGATTTAAGAAATTGAATATCTCAAAATATTAATTAAAAATTATGGATGATGATATATTTACGTTCGGGACAAGAATACAAATCCATAGAAATTTATTTCATACAATTCCGATATCTCTAGGTCCAAATTTAATGTTTCCATCACTTATCTACTAACAAGCGTTGCATAACAACTTTTAATTTAGTCGTAAAGTATATATGTTTTAAAAAACATCTACCTAGAGATATCAAAATTTTATGAAACAAGTTTCTATGCGTTCGTATCATTATTTCGAGCGTAAATATATATTTATAAATATTTTTGACCAAATATATTGATTGTTTGAATTTTTTATCCTAATTTGACCTAATTTGATTTAAAAAATTGAATATCTCAAAATATTAATTAAAAATTATGGATGACGATATATTTACATTCAGGACAATAATACAAATCCATAGAAATTTATTTCATGAAATTCCGATGTCTCTAGGTCAATATATAAGCCCTCCGTTTTTTTTTCTTTTTTTTTTAATATTTTCGATTCTGGGACGAATCCTGGATTCGTCCCAGATTTGGGGACGAATCCTGGATTCGTCCCAGATTTTGGGACGAATCCTGGATTCGTCCCAAACTTTAAAAAAATATATATCAAATCGTAAGGCTTATATATCGACCTAGAGACATCAGAATTTTATCAAACAAATTTCTATGCGTTCGTATCATTGTCCTGATCATAAATATATATTTATAAATATTTTTGACAAAATATATTGATTGTTTGAATTTTTTATCCTAATTTGACCTAATTTGATTTAAAAAATTGAATATCTAGAAATATTAATTAAAAATTATGGATGACGATATATTTACATTCAGAACAATAATACAAATCCATAGAAATTTATTTCATGAAATTCCGATGTCTCTAGGTCAATATATAAGCCCTCCGTTTTTTTTTCTTTTTTTTTTTAATATTTTCAATTCTGGGACGAATCCTGGATTCGTCCCAAACTTTAAAAAAATATATATCAAATCGTAAGGCTTATATATCGACCTAGAGACATCAGAATTTTATGAAAGAAGTTTCTATGCATTCGTATCATTGTCCTGATCATAAATATATATTTATAAATATTTTTGACCAAATATATTGATTGTTTGAATTTTTTATCCTAATTTGACCTAATTTGATTTAAAAAATTGAATATCTCAAAATATTAATTAAAAATTATGGATGACGATATATTTACGTTCAGGACAATAATACAAATCCATACAAATTTATTTCATGAATTTCCAATGTGTCAAGGTCAATATATAAGCCCACCATTTTTTTTTCTTTTTCTTTTTTAATATTTTCAATTCTGGGACGAATCCTGGATTCGTCCCAGATTTTGGGACGAATCCTGGATTCGTCCCAAACTTTAAAAAAATATATATCAAATCGTAAGACTTATATTTCGACCTAAAGACATCAGAATTTTATGAAACAAGTTTCTATACGTTCGTATCATTGTCCTGATCATAAATATATATTTATAAATATTTTTGACCAAATATATTGATTGTTTGTATTTTTTATCCTAATTGACCTAATTTGATTTAAAAAATTGAATATCTCAAAATATTAATTAAAAATTATGGATGATGATATATTTACGTTCGGGACAAGAATACAAATCCAAAGAAATTTATTTCATACAATTCCGATATCTCTAGGTCCAAATTTAATGTTTCCATCACTTATCTACTAACAAGCCTTGCATAACAACTTTTAATTTAGTCATAAACAATATATGTTTTAAAAAACATCTACCTAGAGATATCAAAATTTTATGAAACAAGTTTCTATGCGTTCGTATCATTATTCCGAGCGTAAATATATATTTATAAATATTTTTGACCAAATATATTGATTGTTTGAATTTTTTATCCTAATTTGACCTAATTTGATTTAAAAAATTGAATATCTCAAAATATTAATTAAAAATTATGGATGACGATATATTTACATTCAGGACAATAATACGAATCCATAGAAATTTATTTCATGAAATTCCGATGTCTCTAGGTCAATAGATAAGCCCTCCGTTTTTTTTCTTTTTTTTTTAATATTTTCGATTCAGGACCTAATATTTTCGATTCTGGGACGAATCCTGGATTCGTCCCAAACTTTAAAAAAATATATATCAAATCGTAAGGCTTATATATCGACCTAGAGACATCAGAATTTTATGAAACAAATTTCTATGCGTTCATATCATTGTCCTGATCATAAATATATATTTATAAATATTTTTGACAAAATATATTGATTGTTTGAATTTTTTATCCTAATTTGACCTAATTTGATTTAAAAAATTGAATATCTAAAAATATTAATTAAAAATTATGGATGACGATATATTTACATTCAGAACAATAATACAAATCCATAGAAATTTATTTCATGAAATTCCGATGTCTCTAGGTCAATATATAAGCCCTCCGTTTTTTTTCTTTTTTTTTTTAATATTTTCAATTCTGGGACGAATCCTGGATTCGTCCCAGATTTGGGGACGAATCCTGGATTCGTCCCAGATTTGGGGACGAATCCTGGATTCGTCCCAGATTTGGGGACGAATCCTGGATTCGTCCCAAATTTTGGGACGAATCCAGGATTCGTCCCAAACTTTAAAAAAATATATATCAAATCGTAAGGCTTATATATCGACCTAGAGACATCAGAATTTTATGAAACAAGTTTCTATGCGTTCGTATCATTGTCCTGATCATAAATATATATTTATAAATATTTTTGACCAAATATATTGATTGTGTAACGACCACCCTTCTTACTACTATTACTCTCTAAGGATGACCGTTACTTAACTACTAACTCTACTTAACCGGTATGATTAAAGATCACATGGAAACCCTACCGAAAAATTTCGGCAGAGTCTCCCCTGTACCGGTGACCAAATCAACAATACAAACAAACTAGACTCAGCCACAGGCGGTTGGAACATATATTTTCACAACCAAAAGGAATAACATCACCACGCAGTTTAATGAAATCAAAGCATGCAAGTAATAAATAGCGGAAACAAAATAAAAACATACAATTAACTAACAGCGGAAGACTAAATGACTCATCTAATACATTCTTAATAAATTCTTAAACTAAGTCCCAAGGCTTCCATAGTCCTGGCATCACACATCCCTCGAACACCTCCTTGTCGCCTTCCTTTCTATATCTTTTCCTTTCCTGTATCTGCAGTAAGAGGAAGTGTAGTCTATAAGCAAAATTTGCTTAGTAAGCGCTATCTAACTCACAAAAACTCGATGTGCATGTATATAAATAAAAACATGCTAAAACTGAATGCTAACATGTAAAGCTACTCATGCTCATAAATAGCAAATAACAGTAAGCTAACTCATGCTCTTCTAATAGTAAAGAAACATACTGAAAGGCTAAACATGTAAGACAAGTCTATACTATCATGCTAGCATAAAGAATTTAACTTTCTGAATTCTAAACACTTTCTGATTCTTATTAAACTTACTTAAAAACTTATTCTTTTATTTCACTTATTTAAACTTATTCTTTAATACTTGTAAACTTTTGTAAACACATTGTTTTATTAGTTCAAAAGCTTATACTTATAATACTTCAAAATAATAATCAACTTCTTCTTGGGCCCAGGCATAGTACCATCTTATGCGCGTTCCCTAATAGGTTGGGGTAGCGAGCCACCAATCCTAAAAGAGCAGACCTCGGTCTACCAGGGCCAAGACCTCGGAATTGAACACTTGGATTTGTTTAACGACAACCTCGGAAGTCGGGTACTAGCCTCTTCTTAAAAGTAAAATACTTATAATCTTAATTACTTCTTCTTGGGCCCAACTGTAACGACCACCCTTCTTACTACTACTACTCTCTAAGGATGACCGTTACTTGACTACTAACTCTACTTAACCGGTATGCTACTTAACAACGAGGAATCCCTACCGAAAAATTTCGGCAGAATCTCCCCTGTACCGGTGACCAAATCAATAATACAAACAAACTATACTCAGCCACAGGCGGCTGGAACATATATTTTCACAACCAAAAGGAATAACATCACCACGCAGTTTAATGAAATCAAAGCATGCAAGTAATAAATAGCGGAAACAAAATAAAAACATACAGTTAACTAACAGCGGAAGACTAAATGACTCATCTAATACATTCTTAATAAATTCTTAAACTAAGTCCCAAGGCTTCCATAGTCCTGGCATCACACATCCCTCGAACACCTCCTTGTCGCCTTCCTTTCTATATCTTTTCCTTTCCTGTATCTGCAGTAAGAGGAAGTGTAGTCTATAAGCAAAATTTGCTTAGTAAGCGCTATCTAACTCACAAAAACTCGATGTGCATGTATATAAATAAAGACATGCTAAAACTGAATGCTAACATGTAAAGCTACTCATGCTCATAAATAGCAAATAACAGTAAGCTAACTCATGCTCTTCTAATAGTAAAGAAACATACTGAAAGGCTAAACATGTAAGACAAGTCTATACTATCATGCTAGCATAAAGAATTTAACTTACTGAATTCTAAACACTTTCTGATTCTTATTAAACTTACTTAATAACTTATTCTTTTATTTTACTTATTTAAAACTTATTCTTTAATACTTGTAAACTTTTGTAAACACCTTGTTTTATTAGTTCAAAAGCTTATACTTATAATACTTCAAAATAGTAATCAACTTCTTCTTGGGCCCAGGCATAGTACCATCTTATGCGCGTTCCCTAATAGGTTGGGGTAGCGAGCCACCAATCCTAGGTCTACCAGGGCCAAGACCTCGGAATTGAACACTTGGATTTGTTTAACGACAACCTCGGAAGTCGGGTACTAGCCTCTTCTTAAAAGTAAAATACTTATAATCTTAATTCCTTCTTCTTTAAATGCCTTGGCATTTTAATAGGCACCTTGTGTGCCAAAATCCCTAAAGTCTTGACTTTTGGGATTTACTTAAGGCCTCGGCCTTTTCTTTTCCTTTCTTTATCTCCTTTTTACTCTTATCTTTTGGTACTTTAGTAGGAAACCACAACTAAAGCCGAAATAAATCTGTCCATGCTAAATGAGGTAATAATGAAACAGCAAGATCTACTAACTGGAATTTAAACTTGCTGAATACAACATGCTTCATATAAGTTCCTATGCAACGTTAAGAGACAAAGGTCCAAAGGAAAAACTACTATAATAAAATGCAGAACTTGGATTGTATACTAACGTTTGCAAGAACTAATCTAGGAACTAGCATATATGGTAGAAAACTAGAATAAAAACCCAATGAAAATCCATCTTTAACTGCTACGAATCTGTCCAGGAAACCACATACATTACCAAAATCGAAACCCAATGAAAGTGACAGAAATGCTAATGTTTACATGCTGGAATTTAAGGTTGTTCATACTATGATACGCAAGGGAACTAATACTACATATTTCAAACAAGGGCTATTCTTGCTCATCAAGGGAATGGTAACTTCAAATCTGTACACTCGAAAACAGGAATGACACCAAACTGCAGCTAAGGGAAAAATGAAACATTCGTGCTTACTGGAATAACCAACAGAAAAAAAATAACAATCCTGCTTCAGGTTTAGTACCACGGCAAGGAGCAAAGGAAACTAATCTAGCAAAACCTACATGCTCCACATACTAAACCCCCTCCTGTTCTTTATTTGCAACCCACGGCAGCAAGCCTTAAACAACGATCTCCATAATAAAATTCGGAAACAAAACGAAACCAAACTCCTGGAAATCCAAAATTTCTCACGGCACATTCATAAAACAAGAGATACTCTAAATCAGAGGCTCGGAACTATCTTACCGTAGGTGAGGAGCGACTTACCTTAGGCTTTTCTGGGACTTACAGCGGGCGAGAACAATTCTAGGGCTTCGGAGAACTCGAGCTTTCGGTCCCTCCTTGTGCTCACGGCTCCTCCTCGACGAGAGGAACGCAAGGAGATGAAGAAGCCTTTGAATGAGCCTTTGGCCGGCCACCGGAGACGCCGAGAAGAGTCGCGCCGTCGAACTCGAGAGAAGGGGAGAGGGATCGAGAGAAAAAATTTCCTCTCTTAACTTAACCTCTTTTATAACCTAATACTTCTGTTACAGCTTAAGAATATTTCGCTTCCTTTTTATTACGAAATTCCCGTTGGATCACCTGGTCAGCAACGTTTGATCAAATCAAACCGTTGCTGGTTCGATTCCCCCGCAGCGCCCTTTCTCGTTTTAATTAATTTTGATTTCCCAACTATGGCTTAAGTACAATTCGACCCTTATTTGGTTAAATAACAACTGCTAGCCCAGTTGGTCCGTTAGGCTTTGCTCGAAGCCGCAGGTCTGGGCTTCGATTCCTGTCTGCGCCCCCTTTTTCTCCAATTTATTTTAAACGTTCTATCTACTGCATATATACATTTCGCTCCAGATAAGGTTAACAAAAGTCGTGTAGCTCAGCTGGTTGGGCTGGTTTTGCTCGAAATCACAGATTGCAGGTATTTCACTTATTTAAAACTTATTCTTTAATACTTGTAAACTTTTGTAAACACATTGTTTTATTAGTTCAAAAGCTTATACTTATAATACTTCAAAATAATAATCAACTTCTTCTTGGGCCCAGGCGTAGTACCATCTTATGCGCGTTCCCTAATAGGTTGGGGTAGCGAGCCACCAATCCTAAAAGAGCAGACCTCGGTCTACCAGGGCCAAGACCTCGGAATTGGACACCTGGATTTGTTTAACGACAACCTCGGAAGTCGGGTACTAGCCTCTTCTTAAAAGTAAAATACTTATAATCTTAATTACTTCTTCTTTAAATGCCTCGGCATTTTAATAGGCACCTTGTGTGCCAAAAATCCCTAAACTCTCGACTTTGGGATCTACTTAAGGCCTCGGCCTTTTCTTTCTTTTCTTTATCTTTCTTATACTTTTCTTTATCTTTCTTACACTTTTCTTTATCCCAAAATACTGTTAGGGTATTTTTCATATGCATCTATGAATAAAACTAACTATGTAACACATAATCATGTATAGAATACAAAAGAAATCTACACTTAAGCTCAATAAAAATGCTTAATAAAATTCTGCATTATAACTTAATAAAATCTGCATGTCATACTAAATTGAAGTGCCTAAAAATAACATAGTACAACACTTAAAACCTCATGATAATTAACTCTTAACACAGAAATCAAACATACTCTTATGCATCTGGTATTTACTAGTTTTGTAAGTTGAGTTAAGCATGGATAAGCTTCGAAACTTCTAAGGAAAAACAAACTAGAACTAGAGACATAAACCTCATACCAAAACTGAAATACATTTAACAAAACTTAAACTAAATGCTAAAAGAAAATCTGAAACTGTACAGCAAGTTCCAACTCAAGCTAAAACCTGCTGGGATCTTCTCTTCAAACCTATGTAAAGCTTGTTTTGTTTCATGGTATACTAGTACAAGAACTTAATGGATCTCTTCTCCTCTTCTTTATCAAACTCACGGCAGCAAGGGAAAATTAACCAAGCATGCTTATCACGGTCACACAGAAAAATCCAAATCAAAAGCTACAAATGCCAATTTCAAAGCTTGAAAGGAATCTTTCCACATACTTAACCTCTACCGTTCTTCCCCTTTCTTCCCTTGGGACTTACGGCAGCAACACAAAACAAACTATCCTTACAACATGCTACGAAATCATGGAAAACAAGAAATCCGAGAGCTACTCTTACCGCAGGTGAGTAAGCGTCTTACCTTAGGCTTTTCTTGGACTTACAGCCGGAGAAGAAAGCTTCCAATGCTTCTAGGGCTTGCGGAGGATCTCGCAAACTCGCCCTCTTCCTCGTGCCTACTGTTCCTTCTTGACGAGAGGAGCTCAAATCCAAGAAGAGCTCGTGGAGAAGTCCCCCTTGGCCGGCCGCCGAAGAGAAAACCTTAATCTCTTCTCGGCTTCGTTTTCGCCCGATCCTGCCGTCGCACACGCAGAAGAGGAAGAAGGAAACGGAATTTTAGGTCACGGGAATTAACACGTAAGTTCTCCTTTTTTATAATCTCCATATTCTGTTAACTTGTTAAATAAATTTTCTTACCTTTTCTAAACAAAATTGATGACTGGTTCACTTGGTGGGCTGCGTTCTGCTTAAAGCCCAACTCGTGGGTTCAAATCCCAGCTGCAACCATTTTATTTCCTATTATTTCTCGCTATTAACTTCTATTACTTATATAAAATTCTTCCTTTATTAAATCAAATAATAACTACTAGCCCAGTTGGTTAGTTGGGTTTTGCTTAAGGCTCGGTTTGCAGGTTCGAAACTCGGCTGCAACCATTTTCTGCCCATTAATTCTTCTTATTAACTTCTACTCATTAAATAAAATTCTCCCTTTACATAATTGATTAATAATTACTATCCCAGTTGGTTAGCCGGGTTTTGCTCAGGTCAGGGGTTGCCGGTTCAAGCCTCAGCTTGGACATTTTTGTCGAAACTTCTTTCGTTTAGTAAAAATACCAAACGACCTCCAAAAATTGCATAAAAATATTCTATAAATTCCTAATAATCTCTAGAATTTTTCTAAAACATTTCTAGATTTTAATAAGGTCTTTTAGGACTCCAAATCATGAAATTTAGGGTGTTACAGATTGTTTGAATTTTTTATCCTAATTTGACATAATTTGATTTAAAAAATTGAATATCTCAAAATATTAATTAAAAATTATGGATGATGATATATTTACGTTCAGGACAATAATACAAATCCATACAAATTTATTTCATGAATTTCCAATGTCTCAAGGTCAATATATAAGCCCTCCGTTTTTTTTTCTTTTTTTTTTAATATTTTCAATTCTGGGACGAATCCTGGATTCGTCCCAGATTTTGGGACGAATCCTGGATTCGTCCCAAACTTTAAAAAAATATATATCAAATCGTAAGACTTATATTTCGACTTAAAGACATTAGAATTTTATGAAACAAGTTTCTATGCGTTCGTATCATTGTCCTGATCATAAATATATATTTATAAATATTTTTGACCAAATATATTGATTGTTTGTATTTTTTATCCTAATTGACCTAATTTGATTTAAAAAATTGAATATCTCAAAATATTAATTAAAAATTATGGATGATGATATATTTACGTTCGGGACAAGAATACAAATCCATAGAAATTTATTTCATACAATTTCGATATCTCTAGGTCCAAATTTAATGTTTCCATCACTTATCTACTAACAAGCCTTGCATAACAACTTTTAATTTAGTCATAAACTATATATGTTTTAAAAAACATCTACCTAGAGATATCAAAATTTTATGAAACAAGTTTCTATGCGTTCGTATCATTATTCCGAGCGTAAATATATATTTATAAATATTTTTGACCAAATATATTGATTGTTTGAATTTTTTATCCTAATTTGATTTAATTTGATTTAAAAAATTGAATCTCTCAAAATATTAATTAAAAATTATGGATGATGATATATTTATGATCAGGATAATAATACAAATCCATAGAAATTTATTTCATGGAATTATGATGTCTCTAGGTCAATATATAAGCCTTCCGTGTTTTTTTTCTTTTTTTTTTAAATATTTTCAATTCTGGGACGAATCCCGGATTCATCCCAGATTTTGGGTCGAATCCTGGATTTGTCCCAGATTTTGGGACGAATCTTGGATTCGTCCCTAAATTTGGGACGAATCTGTTATTCGTCCCAAATTTGGGGACGAATTTAGCAACGAAATATTTTTCTGTTGCTAACTTTAAACGAAATATTTTTGTTGCAAATTTCATTGGAAATTTGGGTCGATATTTATTTTTGTTGCTAAATTTTGTCCCTAAATTAGTGTTCTTTTGTAGTGTGTGGTATTAAAAAGTTTAGTACCTTACCTCTAGCTTTTGGCCAAGAATGGATGAAAGGCTTAGGAAAAGTTTTGAAACCTAACTATGCTTGTATATGCTTCCTCATGATTTGTGAACTCTAATATATGGTTGGTTTAAATTTCATGCTTCATGTTGTATTAAAAAGTTTAGAACCTTACCTTTAGGTTTCGGCCAATAATGGATGAAAGGCTTAGGGAAAAGTTTTGAAACCTAATTATGCTTGTTTATGCTTCCTCATGATGTATGATCTTTGATATATGGTTGGTTTAAGTTTCAAGCTTCATGTTGTGCTAGAAAGTTTGGAACCTCACCTTTAGGTTTCGGCCAAGATTGAATTTGAGACTTAGAGCAAAGTTTTGAAATCTAACCATGCTTGTTTATGCTTCTTCATGATGTATGATCTCTTACATGTTGTTAGTTTAAGTTTCCATGCTACATGTTGTATTAAAAAGTTGGAACCTCACCTTTAGGTTTCGGCCAAGAATGAGTTAGGGTTTGTAGGAAGATCAAAACCCCAACCATGCATGATAATGACTCCTTATGATGTGTTATGGGATTTAGGTCACCATGTTGTATGTTATATGCTAAATGTTGTTTGCACTTATGCCATCATGTTATGATTCCTTATGATATGCTTTATGTTATGTGCACTTATGTCATCATGTTATGATTCCTTATGATATGTTTATGTTATGTGCACTTATGCCATCATGTTATGATTCCTTATGATATGCTTCTGTTATGTGCACTTATGCCATCATGTTATGATCCCTTATGATATGCTTATGTTATGTGCACCTCATGCTATCATGATATGTTTATGAAAGGCTTATGTAAGATTGAAAAGCCTAAGAGATGCTTCTCTTAGGTTGGGATCAAGAGCACTCTTCATGATATGACAAGAATATGATATGCCATGATATGACAAGAAACATGATATGCTATGATATGATAAGAAATATGATATGCTATTTTACTTTTGTATGGCTTGTACCAAGGGTGGGCTCCATAAGCACCCCTAGGTCGATGGTCTATGAAACGGGCCTAGTAAAAGGGATGGGCTCCTAAGCGCCCCTAGGTCGATGGTCTATGAAATGGGCCTAGTTCCTAATAGGTTCAAGATTAGCTACCTTGGATCTATTTAGGATGCGTGCATTTATGTATGCATGTGGTACAAGTCGGGCCCTCATGTTGAGATTATGTTTAAGTATGTATATGATATATGTTTTCAAAAGGACATCTTGCATATACTCATTTCATGATACATGTTTTCAAAAGAACATCTTGCATCTACAAGTTCATGTTATATGGTTTCCTTTATGCTTACTTAAGATGCTCTTGAAGATATGTCTATGATGCTTATATGATCATGTTACTACTTTAAGTTTAAGCTCTCACATGCTATGATATGATCTTATGCTCTCACATGATATGATATGACTTTATGTTTATGCTCTCACATGATATGATATGACTTTATGTTTATGCTCTCACATATTATGATATGACTTTATGCTTATGCTCTCACATGTTATGTTATGATTTACCAAATGAACATGTTACCACTTTATGTTCATGCATGATTCATGGTTTTTGTGAGTAGGAAAGGGACTTACTAAGCCTATGGGCTTATAGTTTTATGTTTCCTTGTACTGCAGAAAAAGGAAAGGAATGGCTAAACTAAGAGGAGCAACAAGAAGGGCAAGTGTGTATGTGGCAGTGGCACGATGGAAGAAAACTGCTTTATGCTTTTATGTTGTAAATTTGCATATGAACCATGTGTTGTCTTTATGCTTTGATAGTACTTGAACTAGTATGGATAGGCATGCACTTATGTTCTCTATGTTTCATGCTAGTATGCTTATGATATCATGCATCATGTTTCAAGTAGTTGATATTAATTAAGTTGTATGCATGAATACTAGTATGTCTACATGTTCAATATGATAAGCATGATGATTAGTTTAGAAAAAAAACAAACAAATAAATAACTGCTTCCGCTGCCATGATTTTATATGTATGCATGCACGTATGACTGTAAGTAACCCCGTCCCTCCTAAGAGTGGGAGGGTGGGCGTTACACTCTCCTCCACCATTGCTGATCCTCTAAGGTTGCTAGCACATCTTTAGAGGTTCTCTCCATTGATTTGTTCGTGTGGATACACATAGAGGGTTGTACACTTGACAACCTTGAGATCCGGCGAACCTTGGAAGAGCGAGATTTGCGAAGGGCTTCGCATCAAGAGTAATCTCTTTTTTCTTTGTAGATCTAGTGTAGATCTAGGTTAGAGAAACTCATTCACGTAGAAAATTTTATTTTATAACTTCGCACAAATCCGGTGGCATGGGATTCGTGGTTTCGCAACGCAAAAAGTGGTTTTTGCGGCTCGAAAAACCCAACATGACCTACCATGAGAAAGTATCATGGATCGTTATATGAGTGTCATATACTTTCTCATGTGACTCTTAGTATGACTATGAGTCCTTGGACCTGAAGTCACCATGGTTCCCTACATAAAGAGTTGCATACTTTGACTTCGTCAAACGTCACCTGTAACTGGGTGGACTATAAAGGCGATTACTAGGTATATAACAAATTATGCGGAGGGATGTGAGTGATGTAGATGAGATCTATCCCTCCTATATGACGGGAGTGACATCATGATTCTTGATTGTAACGACCACCCTTCTTACTACTACTACTCTCTAAGGGTGACCGTTACTTAACTACTAACTTTACTTAACCGGTATGATCGAAACCACGAGGAGTCTCTATCGAAAAATTTCGGCAGAGTCTCCCCTGTACCGTTGACAATAATCATCAATACATGCAAAATAAACCATCAGCCACATGCGGCTGGTATATATACTTCACAACCACGCAGTAATAAGACACGACAACTTAAAAAAAAAACTATTCTAGCAATAGCAAATGAATAAAGCTCCAACAGTGGAAACAACCAAACTAATAATGCGGAATAGACTCAATTAGCAACATAAGAAAAAGGAAACAACTCTTTAACAATCTCAACTTCTCTAATAACATTAAAGAAGGACTCTAAACAACTTCTTAGCCAAGTCCCGAGGCTTCCATAGTTCAACATCACACACCATCCCCACCATCTTGTCGCCTTCTTCCTTATACTTTAGCTTTTCCTTTATCTACAGTAGGAGGAATGCAAACTATAAGCCAATGCTTAGTAAGCACTATCTAACTCACAAAACTCGAAAGAGCATATAATATGAAGAATGCTAAAACTGAAATGCTAAAGAGAAAAGCTACTCATGCTCAACTATAGCAAAACTCTGAAAATAATCTGCATACTCATGATACACAAGAATAAAGCTGCATGCTGAAAGGTAAAGCTAATCATGCTCAATAAACTAATAAGGAAATAAATAAAACTAATACTGCATGCTTCAAATTAAAAGAAGCTAAACTTGCTGACTCTAAACATAAGTGAAGCTTATTTCTTTTGTTTGAAAACTTATACTTTAATACTTTTATACTTATGTGAAACTTATTTTACTTGTTCAAAAGCTTATACTTATAATACTTCAAAATAGTAATCAACTTCTCTTGGGCCCAGTCTTAGTACCAAAGCGCGCTCCCTAATAGAAACTGGGGTAGCGACCCACCAGTCCTACGAGGGTAAAGACCTCGGTCTTACCAGGGCCAAGACCTCGGTCTTACCAGGGCCAAGACCTCGGAATTGGTCACCTGGATTTGTTTAACGACAACCTCGGAAGTCAGGTACTAGCCTCTTTAAAAAGTAAAATACTTGTTATCTTAATTATTTCTTCTTTAAATACCTTGGCATTTTAACAAGCACCTTGTGTGCCAAAATCCCTAAAGTCTTGACTTTGGGATCTACTTAAGGCCTTGGCCTTTCTCTTTCTTTTCTTTATCTTTCTTATACTTTTCTTAGACTTGAAATACTGATAGGAAGAAAAATCTGGAACTGAAATGCTTAATAAAACTGCACTGAGATGCTAAATAAAATTGCATGCTTATAAATAAAACTGTTCATGCATATTGAGGTAACAAGGAAACTCAAATCTGTATGCTTAAATGAATGGTAGCAAAGAAGCATATCTAAATCACATGCTAGAATAAAGAAACTCAAATCTGTATCCTAGAATGAGTATAACTAGAAAACATATCTAAACCTCATGCTAGAATAAAGAACCTCAAATCTGTATACTTCAATGAAAGTAGCATATCTAAACTTCAAGCTCAGATTTAACATAAGCAAATTCTTGAATTGAAACTGCACTATACAAACAATGGCTCAAAACTACAATCCGAACACTTCCAGATATCCATGCTATCTCAAACCACAAACCAAGATTTTGCAAGGCTACAACCAATTAAAGCTTGCTGGAAAACTAAAACAATACCTATATAAAACTCATTCACAGCTAAGCTTTTATAAGATAACCGAAATCTTTTAACCATGCTTCAATAGAATTGCAAAGGAAACAACAAAATCTTGGGACTATTCTAAAAGTCCCTAACAATCACAATCCTTTACCACAAAATCCGGAAGCCAAAAGACAAATCACAACATGCTACTGGAAACCAAAACCAAGGCATCTATTCTTCATGCTCAATGCTACGGTAAGGAAAAAGTCCCAAAGTATAACCATACTTCATGCTACTGAAAATTTAAAATAGCCACTCAAAACATCAATCATAATTTGCATTACTCTATAGGTTGTGAACTAAACAATTCAATTCAATCACAGTCATTAGTTCCGTTCTGTAAAAGTCCGATTGAGATCAGTTCTATTCAATAACCATTCCATGGCTTAACTCAAGAGGAGAAGGAAATCTTGAAACTATTCTTAAGCCTGATCAATTGGTATAACAGCAGTAACCCATGGAAATAACATACATGCTCAAAATCCACTCTCCTCATGCTCATTGTTAGCAACAACCCAAAACCATAATTGTTCTTCACACTATGTACACTAGTTCAAAGCTTATACCTTTATAAAGCCTCAGAAATCCTTAAACATGCTATATTAGAACTCTACACTAATTCCTTATGGAAACATGCACTATTCGGAAATCCAAATGAATTCACAAGAAATCTTACTTCAATCCATAAACCTAACTACCCATGCCATGTCCAATAGGAGGACTCAACACCTACAATGAAAAGTTCAAGCAACCTTACTATCCTTTCAAATTCCCGGAACCCAGCATGAATCGTACATTCCCTTCTAAAACAGATCCGATGTCTAGCAACAGCAACAGAAAATAAGCTAAAATAAACTACAATACTTATACTTTTATAGAGCAACAGGATCTTAAATCTTGCTGCAACAGAACTTAAGAGGAAGAAAGCCAAGAACGCATGCTACCCTTAAACTTCTAGCTATCCCAATGTTGTACACTATAATCTGAAAGCAAAGAAAACAAATCGAAGCTCGGAACTACTCCTACTGCAGGTGAGTAGCAACTTACAGCGTGTTCTTGGATTCAAACCGAGAAGAAAGGAAGGTTCTAGGGTTCGGAGAAGCTTCAAATCTCGGCGGCTTCTTTGTGTTTCCGAGCTCCCCTCGTCGAGGTGGTCACGCACGGGTGAAGACCGGCCGGAAAAAGCCCTTCGCCGGCACCGGAGGCGTGCCCTAAGTCCTGCTGCGGATTCGCCCGAGAAGAGTTGGCGCCGTCGTGAGAAAGAGGAGAGGAAGAGAGATTAGGGTTCGGGTAAAATAAAATCCCAAACGCTATTAACTCATCCTTTAATACCTAGGTTCTATTTCTATTCTCCACTATAACTTAAATATATTTTGTTTCCTATCTTTTCATGCAACAACTGCTTGAGCACTTGGTTAGCTGTGTTTCCACCGAAACCCATGGTTGCGAGTTCGAATCCTCAGCCGAGCCTTTTATTCCAATTTATTTTTGATTTCCTTACTGCTTAAATACATTTTCTTTCCTTATTTGATCAGTAATGACCGCTTGCACACTTGGTTAGCCGGATTCGCTTAAAGCTTGGTTCGGCAGGAGGTCTTGGGTTCGAATCTCGGCTTGGACTTTTTTTTGTCGAAACTTCTTTCGTTTAGTAAAAATACCAAACAACCTCCAAAAATTACATAAAAATACTCTAAAAATTTCTAAAAATCCCTAGAATATTTCTATAGCATTTTTAAATATTTTTAAATTATTTTTAGGACTCGAATGAGGAAATTTGGGTTGTTATATTGATAGAGTGAGACCACTAAGTGCATGACCATGCCCAAATGAGTCAATATGAGATATTAAGCTCATTTGATTAGAGTGAGTCTACTTGGAGTTCAAGATATAAATTGATTAGAGGATGACATGGTTTATGCCTCATTTGATCAATTTAGATGTCAAGGACAGAAGGACATTGTCACATATTATGAGAGTCGCAATTAGTAGTCACAAAGGTTATGTTGGATTTCAACATTCTGGTAACTTGGGTAGCAATGATGTATTTCTAGATGCCGCTCATTACTTATGTTTCTAAATAGGATTAGAAACATTGCCAACGTTGCAAGAACCTATTGGGTCACACACAAAGAAATTGGATGGAGATTAGGTTCATATGATGAACCAATTGGATTAGGTTCATGTGATGCACCAAAGATTGGATTAGGATTAATTCAAATTAGACTTATTAAGTTAGACTCAATTAGATTCAATTGTTGAATAAATCTAATTTAAAGTTGATTCATTGAGTCAATTTATATTAATGAATTAAGATTCATTAAATTGAAATTGACTTGAATCAAAGGTTGGATTTAACTCAAGAAGGAAGAGAAGTGGTCAATTTTGACTTGACCAAATGGGAAGTTGAAACATCAAGTTTGACTTGACCAAATGCCACTTGATGAAGGTTGACTCATTCTACATGGCATGACTAACCAATACATCCTTGCCACATCATCTCCACATCATCTAGGGAGAGCAAGAGGCATGGAATGCCAAGAGCCAAAGACCCTTGGCATTCCATGTGTGGCCGGCCAAAAATGAATAAGAGATTCATTAGCATTGATTGGGGTGTGATGAATGTCTTATTCCTCCTTAGCTCTTTCTTGTTCCCCATCTTCACTTGGCCGAGAGTTCCATGCAAGAAAGGTGAAGGTGAGTGAGTTTAATTCAAAGAAGAAAGGGTAAGTGAAAGTCACATAGAGGGCTTTAGAGAAGTGTATGAGATTTATTCTCTCTTCTTCTTTTTCTCCTTTCTTCTTCCAATCACATCCGAGAGCCCTTGGGAGTGCTAGCACACTTGTGGTGCTCTTTTCTCCATCTAGAGTGGTTTGAGAATCACTTCTTGTTCGTGTGGATACTACTAGAGGTGTGTACGCTTGAACACACTTGAGATCCGAAGGACCTTGGACGAGCGGGATTTGCAAAGGGCTTCGCTTCAAAGGTATACTCCTTATCATGTAGATCTAAAATAGATCTAGATTAGAATACTATGTACATGAAATTTTTATCTTCGCACGGATCCAGTGGCTAAGAACTTCGGGGTTTCCGCAACGCAAAAAGCGATTTTTGTGACTCGAAAGTTCTTACGACTAGGTGGATCAAAGTAGAGTCAAGAGATTCTGCATGGTAAGGTAAGTCACTAGAGGAAAGTATTCCAATGAGGACGAGTTCAAATTAGAGACTTTAGATACAGATCCAGTTTAGGTTCATTTTAGATCACTAAACTGAGACCTTGACTAGATCTTGGCCTTGGACAAACAGGGTTTAATTAATAATACTATTTTATCATTATTGTAACGACCACCCTTCTTACTACTACTACTCACTAAGGATGACCGTTACTTAACTACTAACTCTACTTAACCGGTATGATTAAAAATCACATGGAAACCCGATCGAAAAATTTTGGCAGAATCTCCCCTGTACCGGTGACCATATTCAACAATACAAGCTATATATATACTCAGCCACAAGCGGCTGGAACACATATCAATCAACCACGCAGTATAATAATTTTAACTCAGCAACATTAAAGGAAAACTAATCCACAACTACAACTGAAAAGCAAATACAGTATTAAGTGTCCTTATAAATAGTTATCAAATTTTCTTAACACATAAAGACTTAATTAACTCAAAGAAACAAATCATAATTTATTTTATTCGCAAGGATCCATAGGACTTCCATAGTGCAGACATCACACACCCCTCTTGCATCTCCTTGTCGCCTTCCTTCATATTAGCTTTCTTTTTTTTCTTTATCTGCAGTAGGAGGAATGCAAACTATAAGCAAAATGCTTAGTGAGCGCTATGTAACTCACAAAATCTCGATATGCATGTATATAAATAAAAACATGCTAAAACTGAATGCTAACATGTAAAGTTACTCATGCTCATACATAGCAAAGGAATCATACTAACTAAAATACTAAACATGTATAGTTAATCATGCTCATAAATAGCAAAGAACATTAAACTAACTCATGCTCTTCTATTAGTAAAGAAACATACTGAAAGGCTAAACATGTAAGGCAAGTCTATATTATCATGCTTGCATAAAGAACTTAACTTACTGATTTCTAAACACCTTCTGTATCTTATTTCACTTGCTTAAAGACTTATTCTTTAATACTTATGTGAAACTTATTTTTTAATACTTTTGTACTGATGTGAAACTTATTTTACTAGTTCAAAAGCTTATACTTTTAATACTTCAAAATAGTAATCAACTTCTCTTGGGCCCAGGCATAGTACCATCTTATGCGCATTCCCTAATAGGTTGGGGTAGCGAGCCACCAATCCTAAAAGAGCAGACCTCGGTCTACCAGGGCCAAGACCTCGGAATTGGACACCTGGATTTGTTTAACGACAACCTTGTGAAGTCGGGTACTAGCCTCTTCTTAAAAGTAAAATACTTATTATCTTGTTTACTTCTTTAAATGCCTTGGCATTTTAATAGGTACCTTGTGTGCCAAAAATCCCTAAAGTCTTGACTTTAGGATTTACTTAAGGCCTTGGCCTTTTCTTTTTTTTTTTTTTTTCTTTCTTATACTTTTCTTCATCTTTCTTATACTTTTCTTAAACCCAAAATACTGTTAGGGTATCTTTCGTATGCATCTATGAATGAAACTATGTAACACATAATCATGCATAGATTACAAAAGAAATCTGCACAAACAATACTTATCAAACATCTGCACCAATGCTTAACAGAAATCTGCATACTAGATTAATAAAAATCTGCATAATAGCTTAACAAAATCTGCATACTAAGCTTATCTAAAATCTGCATTTGCTAAAGAACTAAACTAAATCTGCACTTAATGGAATATAACTGCACTGAATGAAATATACTCTTATTGAAAATCTGCATTAAGACTTAGCAGAGATATGCACTAAGACTTAACAGAAATAAAAAGAAAACTTAACTAATTAAATCCCTAACTTGTCCTACTGGAAAACTTATCTGTGAATCTAAATACCAACATGTACTCACTAGATCTACACATGCTGAATTGTTTGTGATGTTTGTCAATTTGGAAGGAAAGACAGGAGTCTTTTCCTATTAGTCAAACTCAAAGAGCTACTAGAAAATTACAATTGGTGCATACTGTTATTTGTACTCCTATGAAATCCAATCCCTTATATTTAAACAGTAGCATGAAACCTTAATATCCTTGTCCACACCAACATCCCAGAATTTAGAATCTAATTCTTTTACAATAAGTCAGAACACGGTTCTAGAAAGAATCGCATCTATGATCTACAAATTCTGCTCAATGATTGGAATTCTGCATACATAACTCAATGCTCAAAACTCCTGTTCAGTGCCACTATAAGAAAACAAAAAGGAACCGAGAAGGCTACATTCTCAAACAACTATACCCTTCCATGTTAAAATACCAAACCTACTAATCTGGATTAGGTTTTCATGGCAACAAACTCCAAACAACCCGAACCACTACTCTTCCTCCTTTAACTGATCAGTACCACGGCAAGGAAAGAAAAAAAAAGATTGCTAGCTTCCTTACTATCCGAACATGCTTATTTAACAACCTAACCAATTCTTTCTAAAACCTCTAAACATCATAAGAAAGCAAGGACAATCTCAAATTCAAACTGTTGACCACTAAATTCGTTCAAGGGACTATTTGGAAAACACAACCAACACAAGAGAGCATCATTGTTTTGGGTCACAATCCCAAAATCATAGACAATAGAAGAACACATGAACTAAGATCTCAATCTTCTAATCTGCTTCGGAAAAAAAATAAGAAGAAATCATGAATCCAAATCCTCAATTCACGGCAGCAAGGAAAGAAAATCTCGGAGCTATCCTACTGCAGGTGAGTAGCAACTCACCTTCGTTTTCTTGGACTTACAACCGAGAAAGAGAGGTTCTAGGGTTTCGGGTGAGCTCCAAATCTGGCGTTTCCTCGCGTCCGCATGCTCCCCTCGACGAGATGGTCATGAACGTGTGAGGATCTCGCGAAAACACCCCTTGGCCGGCACCGAGAAAGGAAACTTAGCTCCGCCGCCTCTTTTGCCCGAGCAAAGCCGCCCGAGCTGCTTTTGTCGCGCGAGAGAGTCGTCGTCGCCGAGAGAGGAAAGGGATCGGGAATTATGAGAGAAATTTCTAGGTTTTTGAAAAAAAAAGAAACTCAATTCCTTTCTTATACTAGTGTTTCCTATTATCTAACTACGGCTTAAGAATATTTCGCACCATATATATTTAACAAAACTTGCTTAGCTCAGTTGGTTGGCTGACTTTGGTTAGGGTCTAGTTCGGTCCGAGATCTTGGGTTCAAAACCCGACCATAACACTTTTTATTTTATTTTATTATTTTTTTTTAACTTCTTCCTCTTGGTAAAAATACCAAACGAACTCCAAAAATTACGTAAAAATACTCTAAAAGTTCCTAAAAATCTCTAGAATATTTTAAAGGTATTTCTAAATATTTTTGAATTATTTTTGGGGCTCAAAATGAGGAAATTTGGGTCGTTACAATTCCCCATACCTTATAAAAAGTTCATCCTCGAACTTAGAATAATTTTGGATATTTCTATCTCATACTGTCCTCACACTCCTAGGTAATTTCCTCATACTTCTGATTCCAAATGACTTTCACTAACGATACTCTTTGTTCCTTAATCTCTTAACTTCTCGGTCCTCTCTCATTCATATCGATTCATACCCATTAGTGGTCCTTGGAAGGCCTGTTATAAGGTCTCTAGAGACCATAGGTGCATTAGTCACCAAATGGCATGACCCCAAATTCGTAATGTCTATATCTGGTCCTGGAAACTGTTCTAGACTCTTCATTCTCCTTTCATTTTCAACTAATGGTTCCTAGAATGCAGATCTATTTTAGAGAACACTGTTGCCCTCCTTAGCTGATCAAATAGATCATCTATTCTGGGAAGAGGGTACTTATCCTTAACTGCTACTTTGCTCAGCGCTCTAAAATCCATGCACATCCGCATAGATCCGTCTTTCTCCTTAACGAACAACTCTGGAGCTCTCTGGAATGAATGACTAGGGCGGATGGAACCCTTGTCAAGTAGCTCCTAAAATTGTTCTTGTAACTCTTTTAACTCCGCTGGAGACATTCGGTATGGAGCTTTTGAAATTGAACTGGTATCAGGAAACAACTCAATTTCAAACTCTACTTCTCTGCTGGAAGATAGTCCAGGTAGCTCTTGTAGGACCGTGATCGTTCGATAGAGGGGGGGGTGAATATCGATTCGAAAACTCGAGTGTAAAAGTACGCAGCGGAAAAGTAAATGAACACAATTAATTTTACTTCGTTCGGAGCCTGTGACGACTCCTACTCGAAGGCCCGTGGTCCTTGACCACTTTCGTTGGGCAATCACTAGCAATTCGAATGTGATTACAAAAAGAGTACAAGAAATGCTAATGAAACAAAACACAAAGCTATACCGACAGAAAAGAGAACTTAAAAAGCAAGGGCGCGTTGTCGGAGCTTTGTCAGCGTCGTTGGAGCACAGAGCAGCAGAGCAATCTGGGAGTTCTGAGATATGTGTTCTTGAAGCTCCACCCCTGGGGCTTCTTTTATATGCTGCTCCGGGCGCCTGGATCCCTTCCGGGCGCCCTGGTGCGACGTGGCAAGTCCAGTCAGGATGCTCCATGTGGCAAGGCGACGCAGAGGATAAAACTTGCCTCCGGGCGCCCGGACCTCCGGGCGCCCGGACCACCTTTTTTTCCAGAGATTCCTTCTCCTGCAAAACAAGGTTAGTCCGAGGCAAAATATACCCTACAACACAGATTGTTAGCACAATGAATTAACAGAAAAAAATGACTTAGATTCCCTCTTTCCGAGACTGGAATCTAGTCACGATCTCGACTTAGATATCTGAAATGGATCTAAGCCGGATCGACGCCTAATGTTCCCTTCCAGGGAACGCGTCCTCGCAATCACTCCCCTCCAGTGACTTACCTTACTTACCTGCCAGACGTCCGGTCAGCCCTTCGACCCGTCTGGACTTCTCGCCAGCTATCCGGTCAGCCCGTCGACCTAGCTGGACTTCTCGCCAAGCGTCCGGTCAGCCCGTCGACCCGCTTGGACTTCTCGCCAGCTATCCGATCAACCCGTCGACCTAGCTGGACTTCTTGCCAGACATCCGGTCAGCCCGTCGACCTGTCTGGACTTCTCCTGCACACTCGATCAAAGTGTCAGACAACAACAAAACTAACTTAACCCATTTGTCATTCATCAAAACCTAGGTTAGACTGTTAGTGTTACCCGCACCAACAGCTCTTCTAGAAATACCTCCGGGTATTCGCAGACTACCCGAACGTATTCCTGCTTGGGTCTTTCTTGTTATCATTGTCCTTCTAGGTCTAATTACTTAACCGGGGTTTCTGACTCCCCACTGTCTTGTCCTCAATCTTGACATCTAGTTATGCCAAGAATAATACCTGATATCTTCTCTATCCTTTCTAAATATACTTATGTATATATGAATATAAGAGAAACAAAACTAAAATTGTCTCTATTCTTTCTAAGCATATGTATCAAAACATAGAAAATTAAAACATGAATTTTCTTCTTTCCTAAGCACATATAAGCAGATACTCTATACTGCAAATAATAAAGAAAGCATAAAAGAAAATTAAATACTTTCTTACTTGAAGACGACAAGGATGATGCTGATGTGTGTGATGCTGGAGAATGGGAATTGCTCTGATACCAACTGTAACGACCACCCTTCTTACTACTACTACTCTCTAAGGATGACCGTTACTTAACTACTAACTCTACTTAACCGGTATGATTAAAAATCACATGGAAACCCTACCGAAAAATTTTGGCAGAATCTCCCCTGTACCGGTGACCATATTCAACAATACATGCAATATATATACTCAACCACAAGCGGCTGGAACACATATCAATCAACCACGCAGTATAATAATTTTAACTCAGCAACATTAAAGGAAAACTAATCCACAACTACAACTGAATAGCAAATACAGTATTAAGTGTCCTTATAAATAGTTATCAAATTTTCTTAACACATAAAGACTTAATTAACTCAAAGAAACAAATCATAATTTATTTTATTCGCAAGGATCCTTAGGACTTCCATAGTGCAGACATCACACACCCCTCTTGCATCTCCTTGTCGCCTTCCTTCATATTAGCTTTCTTTTTTTTCTTTATCTGCAGTAGGAGGAATGCAAACTATAAGCAAAATGCGTAGTGAACGCTATCTAACTCAAAAAATCTCGATATGCATGTATATAAATAAAAACATGCTAAAACTGAATGCTAACATGTAAAGTTACTCATGCTCATACATAGCAAAGGAATCATACTAACTAAAATACTAAACATGTATAGCTAATCATGCTCATAAATAGCAAAGAACAGTAAACTAACTCATGATCTTCTATTAGTAAAGAAACATACTGAAAGGCTAAACATGTAAGGCAAGTCTATATTATCATGCTTGCATAAAGAACTTAACTTACTGAATTCTAAACACCTTCTGTATCTTATTTCACTTGCTTAAAGACTTATTCTTTAATACTTATGTGAAACTTATTTTTTAATACTTTTGTACTGATGTGAAACTTATTTTACTTGTTCAAAAGCTTATACTTTTAATACTTCAAAATAGTAATCAACTTCTCTTGGGCCCAGGCATAGTACCATCTTATGCGCGTTCCCTAATAGGTGTAACACCCACTAAGCTTTTAAGATAAATATGAGAATGATGAATTTGCCTTAGAAAAATATTAGTAGAATGTTGAACCAAAAAGAAATAAAAAGAAATAAAAATAGGGAGTGGTCAAGGATTGAACCTTGAACCTCGCATGATGTAAATGATAGGATTAATGGGTAATAACCAGTTGGGATAGGAATGATATATTGATAGCAAAGGAGGGAAACTCATGATAAGGATGAGAGTAAAAGCTAGCCAAAAGAAAGCAAGAAAAGAGCAAGAGAAAGACAACTTGCCTTCCTTCTTTTCTCTCCCTCTTCCTCTCCCTTTGCCGTGACTTAAAGAGGACAATTAAGGGGATTCATTCCCCCTTGTTTCATCATGAATGATGAGAACAAATAAATAAATAAAATAAAATAAAATAAAAAGGGGCTAAGGGAGAAGGAAAGCAATGTAACGACCCAATTTTTCTCATTTCAAGTTCTAAAGGGCCATAAAAATATTTGGGAATGCCTTTAAAATATTCTAGAGATTTTTAGGAATTTTTAGAGTATTTTTACGTAATTTTTGGAGGTCGTTTAATATTTTTACAAAACCAAAGAAGTATTAAGCAAAAAGTGTTGGAGAAGAGGTTCGAACCCGCGACCTCGGGTCGGACCAAACCAAGCCAAACCGGCTTGACCAGCTGGGATAAGAGATTTATGTTAATCTCAAATAGAGTTAAATAAGGATATAGTATAGTTTGGAATAAAACCCTTATATATTAAAGGTAATTTGGTTTTGATTTTCCAAAACCCAAAACAATTTCTCCCGAAATTGTTTCTCCCCTTCTCCCTCGCGACGGCGCGGTTCTTCTCCTCTCGCGGTGGAAACGAAGAAAGCCGGCTTAGGGCTCTTCCTCCGGCGGCCGGCCAAAGCTTTCCGAGGGGTTTCTTCACCTCCTTAAGGTCGTATTGTCGAGGGGAGCACGCGGGCACAAAAGGATCACCGAGATCTCAAGCTTTTCCCGAAACCCTAGCAATCTTTCTTCTCGGTTGTAAGTCCAAGCAATCAAGGGTAAGTACTACTCACCTGTGGTAGGAGTTGCTCCGAAATTAGGGTTTCGTTTTCTTGTTTTCGGATTGAAGTTCTCCTTGATTTGAATCTGCCGTGAGTTTCCCTATTGGATGATTTCTGCGGTGAGTCTTGGATAAGTAGTTCTTCTTGTTTCCGAAGCTTGCATGAGTTTCCTTGCTTTCTCTGCTTTCGGATTATATGTACAGTCGGTTGGTTGTGTTTGCTGCTGTGAATCAAAGAAGAAAGAAGGGGTTTCGGTTGGAATAGGTTTCCATGGGTTTGGCAAGTAGTTAGGCTTCTTAATTCTAATAATAAGTAAGCTTGATTCATTAGGTTACAATTCAGCAAGCTTTGTTCCTTAGTTTTGGATTTTGTTTTCCCTTGCTGTGTTAAGGCTTGCTGTACCGAGCTTGATCAATTAGGGCTGCAGTGCCATTTTTCTTTATGATCCGGGTCTTTGCTAATGATGTAGTATTTCATGATCTATGATTCTGTGTACTAGATGTTAGCTTACAGTAGTATAGTAGCCAAATTCTAGTGTGTGGTTCCTTAACAGTAGCTTTTAATTGTTATTACTGTGTGTGTACAACTTTTAAGTGCCATTATTTGAACACAGTAGCTTCTATTTGATTCCATGTGCCCGAGTATAGCCCTCAATGCTATTAGTGGAACATAGGTAGCTTTTATTTGCTTTATTTGATAGCATGTTTAGGAAGTTCAAATTAGCTATCTTTTGCTTTATTTTGTAGCATGATTAGCAAGATCAAATTAGTTTTCTATTGCTCCATTTTGTAGTATGATTAGTAAGATTAGATTAGTTTCTTTGCTCTTATCACAGCATGTTTAGAAGGCCAAGAAATTAGTTTCCTTTACGCTTCGTTTATAGCATGGTTTAGAAGTTTAAAGTAGCATGTTACCTTATTTTGTATAGCATGTTTAAAGGCCTTAAAGTAGTATTCTTTGTCATGTTTTAATAGCAGGTTTAGAAGCCCTTAAAGTAGCATTCCATGCTCTGTTTCTACAGCATGATAGAAAGTGTAGAGTTACATATATTGCTTTTATTACAGCATACTTAGAAAGCCCAAAGTTAGCTTCCTTTTGCTTTATTTATAGCATGATTAGAATCATTCCATACTTGATTTTATAGCATGTTTAGAAGCACTAAAATAGCATCCTTTGCCATGTTTTCATCGTATGATTCAAAGACTTTAAATTGCTTTCTTTAGTTTAGCTTATAGCATGATCAGTAAGCTTTAAGTTACTTGTTTTATTCTGTTATATAGCATGGTTAGTTGATTATACACCCATACTTGTTAAAGTGTATTTAAAGGACCCCCACAATCTTTAATAAAAGATAATAAGGAAGATAAAAGAATAAGAAAGATAACAAGTAAGTCAAGCAAGAGGCTAGTACCCGACATCCAAGAGCTTGTCGTTAAACAAATCCAGGTGACCATTTCCGAGGTCTTGGCCCTGGTAGATCGAGGTCTGCTCTTTTAGGATTGGTGGCTCGCAACCCCAACCTATTAGGGAACGCGCATGAGTTGGTACTAGGCCTGGGCCCAAGAAAAGAAAAATAAGAAAAGAAAAGTTAAGTAAGAAGGAAGAAAGAAAAGAAAAGTTAAGTAAGAAGGAAGAAAGAAAGAAGAAGAAAGTAAAAGATAGAAATTAAAAGATTAATTTCTAACACAAGGATACAAGAAATGAAATAAGTTCCAAGCTTAGAATAAATAAGAATGGTTAGTTGTCTTTGATTCTAAGTTTACATTGTTAGTTTCTTGTTATCCTGCTTGATACTGAGTATGATTTGTATTCTGTTCATTTTCTGTATACCATGAGCACATGCAGATAGCTTTATTATTTCATTTTCAGCACTTATGCATTTCGAGTTTTGTGAGATAGATTAGTACTTACTAAGCGTTTTCGCTTATAGATCTTTTCTTTTTCCTCCTACCGCAGATAAAGGAAAAGCTAAGATATGAAGGGAGGCGACAGGGTGGTGGTGATGATGGATGTGTGTGGTGACTGAACTATGGAGAGGTCCAGAGGGGACTAGCAAGACTTATTTATTTAGAGTTTATGTCTAGTTTATTTTTCCTTATTTCTGTTATGAAATTTTGAGTTTATGATTGAGTTTGATGTGCATTGTAGCTTATTATGCTTCATTCTGGGAGCTTGAGTTTAGTTCATGTTGCTAGATTAGTTTTTGATTATGATATGATTTATTACTGCGTGGTTGTGAATAAATTGTGATCCAGCCGCATGTGGCTGTGTATATATCTTGTGTATTATAGATTTGGTCACCGGTACAGGGGAGACTCTGTCGAAATTTTTCGGTAGGAATTCCTCTGAACCGTGATAAATCTAACTGAATCTAATAATAACGTCAGTGACACTAGTAAGTAGAGTATAGATAGGTAATGGTCGCCCTTAGAGAGTAGTAGTAAGAAGGGTGGTTGTTACAAGCAAAAACCAATTTTGCTACCTCTTCCCCCTTAACATAAAAGGGAGCATGTAAAGAGAAGATTTTATTTTTCTCTCATTTCTCTCATTCTCTCCTCTCCACTACCGAGAGCCTCAGCCCCCTCTCCTACATTTTCGGCCCCCAAAACAAGGTTCCTCCTAGGATACAAGGAAGGCTACCAAGGGAAATCAAAGGAGGAGAACAAGAAGAAGAGACCCTTTCTTCCATCACCACACTTTAGAACCACAAGCGAAAAGGAAGTAAGTATCCCCTCACCTGTGGTACAAGTGGTTTTAATGTGTTTTTGGATTTTATGAGGATTTTAAAACCTAGAAACAAAGTTGTGAAAATTCGGCCAAAGAAAGGACTTGTTGATCCTAGGAATGTTTAATATAAGCCTTGATTCATGATAATTTTTCTATGCTTTGTAAGAAGGTTTTCTCTCATATTTTTATATATATGTGATACTGGATTAGAGATGTACCTAACCCTAGAGTTTCGGCCAAAAAGGTTTTATAAGGGCTAGGGAATTTATTTGTTTACCTAACTTGCACAAAACCCTCTAAATAAATGGTTAAGGATCCATTATTGTTTTCATAC
Source organism: Zingiber officinale (assembly GCF_018446385.1). Classification (NCBI taxonomy): domain Eukaryota; kingdom Viridiplantae; phylum Streptophyta; class Magnoliopsida; order Zingiberales; family Zingiberaceae; genus Zingiber; species Zingiber officinale. The sequence continues at coordinate 104,636,302 of NC_056000.1, read as the reverse complement.
TTGAAGGTTACTTGGAACCAAAAGTACCCCACTCACAAGTTTCGGCAAAGAAGGGTTTAGGGTTAGGAAGACTTTGAATTTAAACTCACCATGTTTATATGATAGAATATAGAGTTTCTTAAAGAGTTGCATGCTTGTATGTTGATAGAAACTCATGAACATCACTTTTAATGTTTCGGCCATGGTAAGGTGGATGGTTTAGAATAGCTTAAACAGATTTTTAACATGCTCAAAACCTCCATGACAATAAGATATGAAAGTTGTTTGATGCTCCCATGCTTAATTAGAGTATAGGAAAATTGGTTGCATGATATATGATAATTATGACCACAAGGGTCCTAGCTTGTTTGTGAACCAAACTTATATGTATAGTTTCTTTGATAATTTTGCCATAAAACTTGTTTAGGTTTTCCATACTTTAGGCCACCTAAAACCTAGTTTAAAGACTTGGAAGGTTTCGGCCAAACATATGCTATGAGATAAAGAATGGAAAAACCTAGGAAACCTAAGACACAATTTAAATGTATGCTTATAGTGCTTGACTTTTATACATGTTATGAAATGTGTTATGACTTTCTATGCTTTTATGCCATTTGAACAAATTCCATGCTTGATGAGGTTCGGCCATGTAGGGTTTAAAGACCTAGAAACCTTAAAATTTAGACCTCATGTGTTAAAGATGCTTCTTATGAAATTGAGATAACATGTTGATTGTGTTCACATGCTTATATATTTAACTATGATTCAAATGGACACCTTAAAGTCTCGGCCATGAAGGGATACATGCCTTAGAAACCCTAGAACTTACATTGAACATGCTCATGCCGCTCTCCATGAAATATGAAATGTAGAAAGCTAAAAATTCAAATGCTATATGTTGTTAGTGACCTAAATTGATGCTAAGGGAAGTTTCGGCCATGACCACTTGTATGATGCCATTTATAAATTTATACATGATGTTAGAGTAAGTTCACATGCTTGTATGCTTGCTTGAAAACCTAAATGAGTACTTGTAAGTTTCAGCCATGACATAATTTTAAGGGCTTAAAGGATTTAGGAACTAACTCAATTGTGCTTACCATATTCCTTGAAACAAATGCTATAAATATGGTTAAGGTTTCCATGCTTTATGTCATTTAGAACCTTGTTTCACACTTGTTAAGGTTCGGCCAAATGAGGTTTAAGGACTTGGAGAACTTAGAGTCCAAGTAAATCTTGTTTATAATACTTCCTATGAAAATGATATGTGGATGAATTAGGTTCTACATGCTTGGATGATGTTTAAAACCTAAATTGGCACCTAAGAGGGTTTCGACCAAGATAAGAACCCAAAGGACTATGAAGCTTAGTACCCAAATTAATCATGTTACATTGTTCCTTATGATTGGATGAGCACATGATACACTTTTATGCTTAGACATGTATGCTTGTGAGCTATACAAGATGAGAATTTCTACGATATGTTATGAGTTTAAAATATGCATGCTTTATGTTATGATATGTGGGTAAATTTTACATGCTTTGATGATATGATATGAGCTGAAAATATGCATGCTTATGTTATGATATGTGGTTAAATTATGCATGCTTTGATGCTATGTTTAGTGCTTAAAATATGCATGCTTTCATGATATGCTATGTGGTTAAATTATGCATGCTTGATGATATGCTTTATGCTTAAGATATGCATGTTTTTATGATCTATGCCTAAGTGATGCATATTGTTATGATATGATGTATGCCTAAGTGATGCATACTTTTATGGTATGATGTATGTCTAAGTGATGCATACCTTTATTACATGATGTATGCCTAAGTGATGCATACCTTTATGATATGATGTATGCCTAAGTGATGCATACTTTTATGACATGATGTATGCCTAAGTGATGCATACTTTTATGATATGATGTGTGCCTAAGTGATGCATGCTTTTATGATGTATGATATGTATAAGTATGACATGTACTTTACTTTATATGGCTTGTACCAAGGGTGGGCTCCATTGGCGCCCCGGGGTCGATGGAATAAGACTCGGGCCTCATTAGGGATGGGCTCCTAAGTGCCCCTAGGTCGATGGAGTAAGACTCGGGCCTAGTATGTTGCCTTGTAGGGTTCAAGACTTGCTACCTTGGACCTACATAGGTTGCGCGCAATATGTAAGTGGTACATAGCCGGGATCCCCTTTAAGTTGAGATTATGTTCAAGTATATATGTAAGAAGAAATGGTTTTAAAGATCATGAGACATACACATATTTTTCGGATACATGTTTTTCAAAATCATATTGCATATCCCTTATGATGATTTATGATATGCCATGGTTAGATATGATTATGTTATGTTCCATGATATGTCCATGTGTAGGATATGCCATGACTCCTTATGACGATATGCCATGATTAGATACGATTATGTTATGCTTCATGCTATGCTTTACGCTATGATATGCCATGACTTGTTATGATTTCTTCATGTTGCATGATATGCTTAAAAGAGTATGTTACATTATGTCATGACTAGTTGAAATGATGCCATGTTGAGACATTCTTTGATTATACTATGATTTTCGGTTTTAGTGAGTAGGAAAGGAACTTACTGAGCCATGAGTGCTCACAGCTTACTGTCCTTGTACCACAGATAAAGGAAAAAGATGGATGAGCTAGAGGAGCAGCAGGAGAGGCAAGGAGATGTGTGTGGCAGTGGCTAGGCAACCAAATAAGAACCTGCTTTAAAAACTTTTAAAGAACTATGCTTTGGTATCATGAATTGTAGTACCGTATGTGTGACTTGATGTTATGTTTCTACTAATTTTGATATCATGTTATTGAGGCCATGATAGTGTAGTTCGGATTTGATGAAAGGGAAAACAAAAGAAAAGTTTTTATTAAACTAAGAGAATTATTTTAAGTCTTCCGCTATTTTAAAAAGAAAAATTTGTACATAGAGTATCGTAGCCCCGTCCCTTAGGGTTAGCAGGGAGGGCGGGCGTTACAGGTTGGTATCAGAGCCAAGTTTTTGCCAGCTCACTACACACACATCAAGCCTCCGACCTGCCGCTCCAAGTAAGAATGTTTATGCTTAATTTTCTTGTTATATGCTTATGCTTAGTTTCATGTTTTATGACTTATGCATTATTTTTCTTCCTTGTTATATTGCCTATGCTTTATTTTCTTTGCTATATTGCTTATGCTTTATTTTCTTATGTTATATTGTTTGTCACTCTATTCTTTATTTTTCCTTATGTTGCTTATGCTTTAGTTTCATGTTTTACTTGATTATGTTTGATGCTTTATTCTATGCTTTTAGTTATAACTTAGATTAGGATTACATATTAGTAGGTTAGGAATAATACCAGAACAAATAGATAGAAACAAAACAGTACGTTAGATTGGCTAAAAACGATAACCACTTACACTAGTCTATTTGTCATTATTTAGATAAACATGGTTAGGACACGCAATGGCTGAACCGAGGGGACAGTGACTCCACCAGACCTGACACAGGTAGTCACAGACCTCCAGCGTCAGATCACAGAACAACAGCAGCTGATCACTACCTTAATGGGTCAGCAAGGCAACCCAGTTACCCCACCGGCAAATCCGAATACACTACCGGTTATACCTACAGCCGCGCCAGTGCCCCCAGCAGCCCCTACTCCGATGGTCCGACAATAGGCCTATCTGATTCAGTGGCAAAAGCTTAAGCCGGAAGCCTTCTCAGGAAACTGCGAACCATGGGATGCGCAAGCCTGGCTCAAGACCGTGGAGAGCATAATGGAACTACTGGACTGGCCTGAACACGAGAAGGTCAAATGCGCGTCGTTCTGCCTTACCGGAGATGCCCGGATGTGGTGGGACCGAGTAAAGGTGAAAAGACAAATAAACCAGATGCAGTGGACGGATTTTGAGACAGAGTTCTTAGAAGAATTCTTCCATTTGCAAGTGACCAACAAGCACTATGACGAGTTCACTGAGTTCCGGCAAGGTGATCTGTCAGTTAACGAAGCCACCTAGCACGTCTGTGCCCAGAACTGATCAGTACTGAAAAAGAAAGGGTCCGGTTAATGTTAAAGATGCTCCGACCCGAGATAGCTCTGAACGTAGCCGGCGGAGTTAATAGACCGCAGACTGCAGAGGAGCTAGTCAGCAGTGCCCTGATTACCGAGCACTACCAGAAAGCAATGAACGAGGGCAAGAACCAAGGACTGACCGGAGGACAAAAATCGCACAATACCAGAACCGGCTGGAAAGGAAACTCAGGTGGAAAGAGGAAACAGTGGAACAACACAAAAGGTGGTCTGGCCAATAAGTAAACCAAGTACCCTCAGTGTGCCACATGTGGAAAGATGCATTCTGGAGTATGTCTCCTAAGCACCAGAAAGTGCTACAACTGCGGAAAGGAAGGACATTTGGCAAGAAATTGCCCTACTCAGTCTCAGGGAGTACCTCCACAGAATAACCAGAATAGGAGTACCCCCGCACAGCTTCATCAAATGCATACTGCCATAGAAGGGACTTCGATTAGCCAAGGAAGATTGGAACCCCCTCCCATTATGACGAACGCCAGAGTCTACTCTCTTACCAAGGAAGACGTGGCGAATGCCTCTACTGTTGTCACAGGTCAGCTACTTATTTACAATCAGTATGATGTAGTATTATTTGATACTGGGGCAACACACTCGTTCGTCTCAATATCTTTTATGAAGAAGCTAGATATACCACCCCGAACTCTAGAGGACACATTCTTAACAACCTTACCATCCGGGGAGATTATGCCATCGGACCATATGCTGCAAGCAGTACTCATTCGGATCACAAACAGAGAACTCTACTGCGATCTGATAGTACTTGATATGCAGGATTATGACATAATACTGGGTATGGATTTCCTGAGTAAGTACGGCGCTTTAATCGAGTGCCGCAAAAGGAAAGTGATTTTCTGACTCGAAACTGAACCAGAGTTTGAGTTTTACGGGGAACCGAAAGGAACGGAGAAGTTATTGTCATCTATTAAAGCACAAAGGATGCTAGATAAAGGATGTATGGGGTTTCTAGCACACGTGGTTGATACTAATCAAGTCAAAGACCCGAAGCTAGAAGATGTCAGGGTAGTTTGCAACTATCCAAAAGTATTTCCTGATGAACTATCAGGGTTGGCCCCTGACAGAGAGATAGAATTCGAGATCGAATTGATTCCTGGTACTCAGCCAATCTCAAAAGCACCTTATCGTATGTTTCCGGCTGAATTAAAGGAGCTTCAGGAACAGTTATCTGAATTACTCAACAAGGGACTTATTCGTCCTAGTCACTCTCCATGGGGAGCTCCAGTGCTGTTCGTAAAGAAGAAGGATGGGTCTATGCGAATGTGTATAGACTACCGAGCGCTGAATAATGTGACAATCAAGAACCGGTACCCACTCCCACGGATCGATGACCTATTCGACCAACTGAAAGGTGCGACCGTTTTCTCAAAGATAGACCTACGATCCGGTTATCATTAAGTGAAGGTGAAACCAGATGATATACCAAAAACAGCATTTCGAACCCGATATGGACACTATGAGTTCATAGTTATGCCTTTCGGAGTAACCAACGCTCCTGCAGTATTTATGGACCTGATGAATCGGGTATTTACGGCATATCTTGATAAATTTGTAATCATCTTTATTGACGATATACTTATCTACTCGAGAACCCCAGAAGAACATACTGAACACCTGAATACTGTACTACAGATCCTTCAAGAGAAACAACTATATGTAAAATTCTCCAATTGCGAGTTTTGGCTTGACCGGATAATATTCCTAGGTCATGTCATCTCCAAAGATGGAGTTATGGTGGATCCAAGCAAAATCGAAGCTGTAAATAACTGGAACAGACCAAGGAATGCCAGCGAAGTCAGGAGTTTTCTCGGGATAGCAGGCTATTACAGGAAATTCGTAGAGAATTTCTCCAAAATTGCAGCCCCTATGACATCCCTCACCAAGAAAAATACAAAGTATGAATGGACAGAAGCTTGCGAGAAGAGTTTCGCAGAATTAAAAAGGAGACTGACCAGTGCTCCGATTCTTACTCTCCCGGAAACCAACAGAGGCTTCGATATGTACAGCGATGCTTCCATCTCAGGACTTGGAGCTGTACTCATGCAAGACGGCAAAGTCATTGCCTACGCTTCTAGACAACTTAAAGAGTATGAGAAGAATTATCCCATTCACGACTTAGAACTAGCAGCCGTGGTCTTCGCTCTCAAAATATGGAGACGTTATTTAAATGGAGCTCAGTGTAAGATTTATACCGACCATCAGAGTCTGAAATATTTCTTCACACAAAAAGACCTGAATATGAGGCAACGCCGATGGCTCGAGCTAATTAAAGATTACGACTGTGAGATTCTTTATCACCCAGGAAAGGCGAACAAGGTGGCCGATGCACTCACCCGGAAGTCCAGTGCCACCTGATGTAGCTATTTTAAAGTTCGAGGATGAACTTTTATATACACTCCAACAGTAACACCCACTAAGCTTTTAAGATAAATATGAGAATGATGAATTTGCCTTAGAAAAATATTAGTAGAATGTTGAACCAAAAAGAAATAAAAAGAAATAAAAATAGGGAGTGGTCAAGGATTGAACCTTGAACCTCTCATGATGTAAATGATTGGATTAATGGGTAATAACCAGTTGGGATAGGAATGATATATTGATAGAAAAGTAGGGAAACTCATGATAAGGATGAGAGTAAAAGCTAGCCAAAAGAAAGCAAGAAAAGAGCAAGAGAAAGGCAACTTGCCTTCCTTCTTTTCTCTCCCTCTTCCTCTCCCTTTGCCGTGACTTAAAGAGGACAATTAAGGGGATTCATTCCCCCTTGTTTCATCATGAATGATGAGAACAAATAAATAAATAAAATAAATAAAAAAAAAGGGGGCTAAGGGAGAAGGAAAGCAAAAACCAATTTTGTTACCTCTTCCCCCTTAACATAAAAGGGAGCATGTAAAGAGAAGATTTTATTTTTCTCTCATTTCTCTCATTCTCTCCTCTCCACCACCGAGAGCCTCAGCCCCCTCTCCTCCATTTTCGGCCCCCAAAACAAGGTTCCTCCTAGGATACAAGGAAGGCTACCAAGGGAAATCAAAGGAGGAGAACAAGAAGAAGAGACCCTTTCTTCCATCACCACACTTTAGAACCACAAGCGAAAAGGAAGTAAGTATCCCCTCACCTGTGGTACAAGTGGTTTTAATGTGTTTTTGGATTTTATGAGGATTTTAAAACCTAGAAACAAAGTTGTGAAAATTCAGCCAAAGAAAGGACTTGTTGATCCTAGGAATGTTTAATATAAGCCTTGATTCATGATAATTTTTCTATGCTTTGTAAGAAGGTTTTCTCTCATATTTTTATATATATGTGATGCTGGATTAGAGATGTACCTAACCCTAGAGTTTCGGCCAAAAAGGTTTTATAAGGGCTAGGGAATTTATTTGTTTACCTAACTTGCACAAAACCCTCTAAATAAATGGTTAAGGATCCATTATTGTTTTCATACTTGAAGGTTACTTGGAACCAAAAGTACCCCACTCACAAGTTTCAGCCAAGGAAGGGTTTAGGGTTAGGAAGACTTTGAATTTAAACTCACCATGTTTATATGATAGAATATAGAGTTTCTTAAAGAGTTTCATGCTTGTATGTTGATAGAAACTCATGAACATCACTTTTAATGTTTCGGCCATGGTAAGGTGGATGGTTTAGAATAGCTTAAACAGATTTTTTTTAACATGCTCAAAACCTCCATGACAATAAGATATGAAAGTTGTTTGATGCTCCTATGCTTAATTAGAGTATAGGAAAATTGGTTGCATAATATATGATAATTATGACCACAAGGGTCCCAGCTTGTTTGTGAACCAAACTTATATGTATAGTTTCTTTGATATTTTTGCCATAAAACTTGTTTAGGTTTTCCATACTTAAGGCCACCTAAAACCTAGTTTAAAGACTTGGAAGGTTTCGGCCAAACATATGCTATGAGATAAAGAAAGGAAAAACCTTGGAAACCTAAGACACAATTTAAATGTATGCTTATAGTGCTTGACTTTTATACATGTTATGAAATGTGTTATGACTTTCTATGCTTTTATGCCATTTGAACAAATTCCATGCTTGATGAGGTTCGGCCATGTAGGGTTTAAAGACCTAGAAACCTTAAAATTTAGACCTCATGTGTTAAAGATGCTTCTTATGAAATTGAGATAACATGTTGATTGTGTTCACATGCTTATATATTTAACTATGATTCAAATGGACACCTTAAAGTCTCGGCCATGAAGGGATACATGCCTTAGAAACCCTAGAACTTACATTGAACATGCTCATGCCACTCTCCATGAAATATGAAATGTAGAAAGCTAAAAATTCAAATGCTATATGTTGTTAGTGACCTAAATTGATGCTAAGGGAAGTTTCGGCCATGACCACTTGTATGATGCCATTTATAAATTTATACATGATGTTAGAGTAAGTTCACATGCTTGTATGCTTGCTTGAAAACCTAAATGAGTACTTGTAAGTTTCGGCCATGACATAATTTTAAGGGCTTAAAGGATTTAGGAACTAACTCAATTGTGCTTACCATATTCCTTGAAACAAATGCTATAAATATGGTTAAGGTTTCCATGCTTTATGTCATTTAGAACCTTGTTTCACACTTGTTAAGGTTCAGCCAAATGAGGTTTAATGACTTGGAGAACTTAGAGTCCAAGTAAATCTTGTTTATAATACTTCCTATGAAAATGATATGTGGATGAATTAGGTTCTACATGCTTGGATGATGTTTAAAACCTAAATTGGCACCTAAGAGGGTTTTGACCAAGATAAGAACCCAAAGGACTAGGAAGCTTAGTACCCAAATTAATCATGTAACATTGTTCCTTATGATTGGATGAGCACATGATACACTTTTATGCTTAGACATGTATGCTTGTGAGCTATACAAGATGAGAATTTCTACGATATGTTATGAGTTCAAAATATGCATGCTTTATGTTATGATATGTGGGTAAATTTTACATGCTTTGATGATATGATATGAGCTGAAAATATTCATGCTTATGTTATGATATGTGGTTAAATTATGCATGCTTTGATGATATGATATGAGCTGAAAATATTCATGCTTATGTTATGATATGTGGTTAAATTATGCATGCTTTGATGCTATGTTTAGTGCTTAAAATATGCATGCTTTCATGATATGCTATGTGGTTAAATTATGCATGCTTGATGATATGCTTTATGCTTAAGATATGCATGTTTTTATGATCTATGCCTAAGTGATGCATATTGTTATGATATGATGTATGCCTAAGTGATGCATACTTTTATGGTATGATGTATGCCTAAGTGATGCATACCTTTATGACATGATGTATGCCTAAGTGATGCATACCTTTATGATTTGATGTATGCCTAAGTGATGCATACTTTTATGACATGATGTATGCCTAAGTGATGCATACTTTTATGATATGATGTGTGCCTAAGTGATGCATGCTTTTATGATGTATGATATGTATAAGTATGACATGTACTTTACTTTATATGGCTTGTACCAAGGGTGGGCTCCATAAGCGCCCCGGGGTCGATGGAATAAGACTCGGGCCTCGTTAGGGATGAGCTCCTAAGTGCCCCTAGGTCGATGGAGTAAGACTCGGGCCTAGTATGTTGCCTTGTAAGGTTAAAGACTTGCTACCTTGGACCTACATAGGTTGCGCGCAATATGTAAGTGGTACATAGCCGGGATCCCCTTTAAGTTGAGATTATGTTCAAGTATATATGTAAGAAGAAATGATTTTAAAGATCATGAGACATACACATGTTTTTTGGATACATGTTTTTCAAAATCATATTGCATATACCTTATGATGATTTATGATATGCCATGGTTAGATATGATTATGTTATGTTCCATGTTATGTCCATGTGTAGGATATGCCATGACTCCTTATGACGATATGCCATGATTAGATACGATTATGTTATGCTTCATGCTATGCTTTACGCTATGATATGCCATGACTAGTTATGATTTCTTCATGTTGCATGATATGCTTAAAAGAGTATGTTACATTATGTCATGACTAGTTGAAATGATGCCATGTTGAGACATTCTTTGATTATACTATGATTTTCGGTTTTAGTGAGTAGGAAAGGAACTTACAGAGCCATGAGTGCTCACAGCTTACTGTCCTTGTACCACAGATAAAGGAAAAAGCTGAATGAGCTAGAGGAGCAGCAGGAGAGGCAAGTAGATGTGTGTGGCAGTGGCTAGGCAACCAAATAAGAACCTGCTTTAAAAACCTTTAAAGAACTATGCTTTGGTATCATGAATTGTAGTACCGTTTGTGTGACTTGATGTTATGTTTCTACTAATTTTGATATCATGTTATTCAGGCCATGATAGTGTAGTTCGGATTTGATGAAAGGGAAAACAAAAGAAAAGTTTTTATTAAACTAAGAGAATTATTTTAAGTCTTCCGCTGTTTTAAAAAGAAAAATTTGTACATAGAGTATCGTAGCCCCGTCCCTTAGGGTTAGCAGGGAGGGCGGGCGTTACAATAGGTTGGGGTAGCAAGCCACCAATCCTAAAAGAGCAGACCTCGGTCTACCAGGGCCAAGACCTCGGAATTGGACACCTGGATTTGTTTAACGACAACCTTGTGAAGTCGGGTACTAGCCTCTTCTTAAAAGTAAAATACTTATTATCTTGTTTACTTCTTTAAATGCCTTGGCATTTTAATAGGCACCTTGTGTGCCAAAAATCCCTAAAGTCTTGACTTTGGGATTTGCTTAAGGCCTTGGCCTTTTCTTTCTTTTTTTTTTCTTTCTTATACTTTTCTTCATCTTTCTTATACTTTTCTTAAATCCAAAATACTGTTAGGGAATCTTTCGTATGCATCTATGAATGAAACTAACTATGTAACACATAATCATGCATAGATTACAAAAGAAATCTGCACAAACAATACTTATCAAACATCTGCACCAATGCTTAACAGAAATCTGCATACTAGATTAATAAAAATCTGCATAATAGCTTAACAAAATCTGCATACTAAGCTTATCTAAAATCTACATTTGCTAAAGAACTAAACTAAATCTGCACTTAATGGAATATAATTGCACTGAATGAAATATACTCTTATTGAAAATCTGCATTAAGACTTAGCAGAGATATGCACTAAGACTTAACAGAAATAAAAAGAAAACTTAACTAATTAAATCTCTAACTTGTCCTACTGGAAAACTTATCTGTGAATCTAAATACCAACATGTACTCACTAGATCTACACATGCTGAATTGTTTGTGATGTTTGTCAATTTGGAAGGAAAGACAGGATTCTTTTCCTGTTAGTCAAACTCAAAGAGCTACTAGAAAATTACAATTGGTGCATACCGTTATTTGTACTCCTATGAAATCCAATCCCTTGTATTTAAACAGTAGCATGAAACCTTAATATCCTTGTCCACACCAACATCCCAGAATTTAGAATCTAATTCTTTTACAATAAGTCAGAACACGGTTCTAGAAAGAATCGCATCTATGATCTACAAATTCTGCTCAATGATTGGAATTCTGCATACATAACTCAAAGCTCAAAACTCCTGTTCAGTGCCACTATAAGAAAACAAAAAGGAACCGAGAAGGCTACATTCTCAAATAACTATACCCTTCTATGTTAAAATCCCAAACCTACTAATCTGGATTAGGTTTTCATGGCAACAAACTCCAAACAACCCGAACCACTACTCTTCCTCCTTTAACTGATCAGTACCATGGCAAGGAAAGAAAACAAAAGATTGCTAGCTTCCTTACTATCCGAACATGCTTATTTAACAACCTAACCAATTCTTTCTAAAAAATCTAAACATCATAAGAAAGCAAGGACAATCTCAAATTCAAACTGTTGACCACTAAATCTGTTCAAGGGACTATCTGGAAAACACAACCAACACAAGAGAGCATCATTGTTTCGGGTCACAATCCCAAAATCATAGACAATAGAAGAACACATGAACTAAGATCTCTATCTTCTAATCTGCTTCGGAAAAAAAACAAGAAGAAATCATGAATCCAAATCCTCAATTCACGGCAGCAAGGAAAGAAAATCTCGGAGCTATCCTATTGCAGGTGAGTAGCAACTCACCTTCATTTTCTTGGACTTACAACCGAGAAAGAGAGGTTTTAGGGTTTCGGGTGAGCTCCAAATCCGGCGATTCCTCGCGTCCGTGTGCTCCCCTCGACAAGATGGTCACGAACGTGTGAGGATCTCGCGAAAACACCCCTTGGCCGGCGCCAGAGAAAGGAAACTTAGCTCCGCCGCCTCTTTCGCCCGAGCGAAGCCGCTCGAGCTGCCTTTGTCGCGCGAGAGAGTCGCCGTCGCCGAGAGAGGAAAGGGATCGGGAATTATGAGAGAAATTTCTAAGTTTTTCAAAAAAAAAGAAACTCAATTCCTTTCTTATACTAGGGTTTCCTATTATCTAACTACGGCTTAAGAATATTTCGCACCATATATATTTAACAAAACTTGCATAGCTCAGTTGGTTGGCTGACTTTGGTTAGGGTCTAGTTCGGTCTGAGATCTTAGGTTCAAAACCCGACCTTAACACTTTTTATTTTATTTTATTATTATTTTTAAACTTCTTCCTCTTGGTAAAAATACCAAACGAACTCCAAAAATTACGTAAAAATACTCTAAAAATTATTAAAAATATCTAGAATATTTTAAAGTTATTTCTAAATATTTTTGAATTATTTTTGGGGCTCAAAATGAGGAAATTTGGGTTGTTACAATTATGGTAACTTTGTTTTACATGTTACACTTTGCTTTTGGACTAACGTGTTTTCCAGAAGCAAAAATGGTCAAGAAACACTCGAGTGAACATTGCTCGAGGTGCCTCCTGAGCGATTCGAGGCACCTTGGCTGCCTTAACAGAAGACCCATGCAGAAAGGAGTGGAGGCACCACCTTCCATATGGTTGAATGCGCTCTGGAGCTTGGCGCGGAGGCGCCTTGGAGTGCTTGGAAGGCATCCTCAAGCAGATATAGGCCATAGTCCACACCATTTTTTGTTTCTAAAGATAAATGGATAGACGTTGCTACTGGAGACACCTCGGACGAAGCTAGAGGCACCCTCCACAGCCTATATACACCTTGTTCGAGCAGCTATCACAACACAACTTGTATACAACCTTCAATGACTCCTTTACTACTTCGACTACACTCTGCTACTATACTACGACTCCAAGGAATCTAACTATGGCTTACAGACTAACACTAACACACAAGCCCAGTCAAACTCTACAAAAGTGTGGGTAATGATTTGATATTACTGTACATTTTTCATACTTGCAAAGCAAGATTGGTGATGAAAAGCTATCATCAAAAACATGATATTGACTATGACGAAACTTTCTCACTAATATCTATGCTTAAATCCATTCAGATACTTCTAGCAATAACAACTCATTATAACTATCAGATATGACAAATGGATGTTAAAGTAGTTTCCTTAATTGAAATATGTTTGAGGATGTGTGTATGATACAACCTGAGGGGTTCACATTAGTTAACAAAAATAAAGTATACAAGCTTCAACTATCTATTTATGAACTAAAACAAGCATCCATAAGTTGGAACATCCATTTTGATGAGGTAATTAAAGAGTTTGATTTCTCACAAAATCCATATGAACCTAGTGTATACATGAAGTTTAGTAGGAGTGAGGTCATATTCCTAGTGTTATATGTGTAGGACCAGTGTGACCAGCAAGAGGGAGGTGAATTTCCCTGAAAACAAAAAGTAAAAAACCTTCTCAACTTTTTAAACTAAATTAAGAAACACTTGTTTAAAAAGAAACAAATTAAAAGAAAGGATCGAAGAGGCACAGGAATTACTTTATTTACAATCAGAAGATTGCTTGTCTAAGGTGTTAAAAGGTTCACAACAAGCTCTCCTTCTGGCGGAGTAGCCTCTTACAACAGTTTAAGTACAGAAATATTGAGTAGAATAGAAAACAAATTGAATTACAAGTGTTGTGTTGAAATACTGAGATTAGGGCTCTATGTATAGCTTGTTGGTCGAATCTGACCATTTGTTGATGTGGTAACTTTGGGCACTTGGTAGGGGTCAGGGTGCCTGGACATGGATAAAACATTATCCACATCGACAATGATTTGCAATGGATAAAACTTATCTTGGTCCGAGTGCTCAGACTGGTTCAGATGTCTGGACATGCCTAACGTGCCCCTGCTCAATAACGCATTGAGGATACGCCCTTGGGGTGCCCAGACTGTTTGGGCATCTGGACTTGGTCCAGGCACAGAGATAATCAACACCAAGTTGACTATCAGGATTCTCCTCCGTTTTGGCTCTGTTCGCTTGGGTGATTTTAGCCATCTAGAACTGGGCTCACCCAAACTCATCTTTTGGCCTTCTCCTCGAGCAATCTTTCGCTCCAACTTCTCGTCCCTCATGTCGCACACTTCCTTCTCGTTCACCAGCATTCTCTTCCATATCACCTTGTCCCTCAGACGCATTGAGCCTATTGACTCTCTCCCATGCCATCCTTCTCACTAACTACGTCTTTCGCCCAATTTCTTATGCTCCTAAATTCCAGCACACTTAGACACAAGACATTAAATATATACAGGACCTAACTTAACTCGATTGATAATATCAAAACTACCTCGAGGTACTTACAATCTCTCACTTTTTGATGTGTATCTACTCGAGTTAGACTTAGGGGAAAAATATAGAATTAATAAATTGACAATAAAAACTAAAATTTTTCAAAATATAAAATTACAAATATAACATTCCCCTAGACTTAAGTTCTCATCTCTCATTCTTCCTTTTGATCACATCAAAATAAAATTGGGATAAAAATATGAGAAACAGAGAAATATAAATTTGAAAGTTTCTAAGGAATTAAGGAAAAAGGTGCCAATGTGAAGAAATTTTTTTGAAAAATATTCTTTCAAAAATATAAATTTTTAAAATTAAAAACCATATTTATCCAAATTAATTTAAAAATTAGTTTAAGGAATTTAAAAATTCTAAATATTTTCCGCAATTTCAACAGAAGGATATGTATTGGAATAAAATTTTTTAAGAGAAATATATCCAAGTATTTTAATAGAAATAATTTTTTTTGTATAGATACATAATTTTTAAAAATAAATGTAAAAAATATATTATTATCCAAAAAAATGAATTTTTTTAGTATCAAAGATAGAATAAATAATAGCACAAAAATTAAAATTTTTGAAAATTAGTCTTTGTGAATTTTTATACTAAAGAATTATTTATTTGATAAATAATCATAGATATTTTATTAAAGATTGGAAAATTTTGAAAAAAAAAATTCTAGATAGAAACCAACTTTTCTATTTCCAAAAAAATTTTAATAAGAAATTCTAAAGGAAAATTTTCACGAAAAATATTTTAAGCAGATAACATTATTTTTGACAATGAATATTCAAAAAATTAGTTTTTCTATCATAAAAATATGGTTAATTTTTATAAATAATCAAAATGTAATGGTAGTTATATGAAAAATCAAGTTTTTTCAAAATAAGTCTCCCAAAAATTTTGAATTTCAAATTATTATTTTTCAATCATGAATTTAAAGAAAATTATTTAATCAATAAAAAATCTCAAAAGAAATTATATGAATAGATTATTTATTATTGCAACACATAGAAAAATTTCAGAAAAATTATGGAAAGTAAATATAAGAAATTAATTTTGCAAACAAAATTAAAATATATGCATAATTATTTATTTAACCAAAGCATGATTTAGGGATCTAAAAAAGGATTTTTACCTATTAGATTAATAAGGAATTTCTTTGAAAGATATTTTTGTAATCCCTTTTTAATTTAACCCTTATCAAATTTAAAGTAGCAATATAGGACTCTATAATTTTGTGAAACATTTGGATTAAAACATGCAAAATTATTTTTCAATTTCTCAATTTGATCCTTCAAAGTTTCATTTTCAATTTTAATTTTTCATACATTTCTAATGGACATAAATATGCTAAATTTGTTTTAAATTCTAAAATTTCCTTTTTCAAATTCATATTTTTTTTTTAACTTTATATAAAGATCTAGACATTAATTCTATTCCTAAATATAACTCGTTTGGTGGTAGTAGGCATACCTTACTTACCAGATCTGATTTGAAGTTGGTTATGTCCTCCTCACTACTACTTTCTTCCGTTATGGCTCCCCCTTCATTTATGATATCCTCTTGGTGACTTACCATAAGTGCTAGTCCAACATATTCCTCCAATTTGGATTCTGATGACGTCTCTCCCAAGTTTCCTTCAATGTCTTGTGCTTCATTGTACTTGACCCTTTCTTGTTTTCCTTTTTTAGGTTTAGGTAGTCATCCTTGATGTACCTCTCTTCATTGCAGTTATGATATCTTACCTTCCTTGTTCTTCTTTTCTTAGCATACAATTGATTAAATTTATTAGATATAAAAAATTTATTAAATTTCATTATTATAAATGTTATTTCATCATCATTGAGGGAAGTGTCGGTGTCTGATTCATACTTATTGGTTTTTAGACCAATGTTATTCAACTTTTCTATTTCTTTAGTACCTGCACATTGAGACTCATGAAGTTCAAAAGTAGAAAATATATTTTCAGGCGTACTTACCTCAAGGTCCTTAGAGATGTAGTATGAATCTACTAAAACTGATCACTCTAGAGTTCTTAGAAATGTGTTGACTACGTACCAAATAGAATCTTGGTTCATTACTGATTCTCCAAAATTGTTGAGTTGAGTGATTAGGTCTTTGATCCTCGTATGGAATTGGGCTACCTTTTCTCTCTTGTTCATTCGGGGGTTCATTAGTTGACTTTAGAGGATATCCCATCTCGCTAATTTGGCTTTCGAAGTACCCTCATGATGTTTTAAGAATTTTTTCTAGAGATCTTTGGCGGAGTCATAGCTTCCGATCTGGTTGACCTCCTTGGACGGAAGAATGATAAGCAGATGAAATTCTACTTTTCCATTAGTCACAAAGTCAACTTGTTCCTTCTTCATCCATGTGTACTCTTCTTCATCAACTTTGTGCTAATATATAGGTGTTATGAAACCATACTTTATAATTAATAGAATCTCAAAGTCAGTTTTAAAAAATACCTCCTTATGCTTTTTCTATGTCATGAAATCTCCCTCAAATTTTGACCGATAGATTTTGGATCCAACCATTTATTGTGCTTGGAATGGTAGTTAGTCCTTCTGAAGTGAACTTGACTCTGATACCACTTGTAGAACTCGTACGATTGACAAGAAGGGGGTAAATTACCCTGATAACAATAAACAAAAATCCTTCACAACTTTTCAAACCACATTAGGAAACACTTATTTAAAAAGAAACTAATTAAAATAAAGGATCAAAGAGGCACATGAATTACTTGGTTTGCAATCAGAAGATTGCTAGTTCAAGGTAATGAAAGGCTCACTGAAAGATCTCCTTTTGGCGGGTAGCCTCTTACAGTAGTTTAAGTACAGAAATACAAAGTCGAATAGAAAATGAATTGAATTACAAGTGTTGTATTGAACTACTGATACCAGGGCTATATTTATACCTTGCTAGCCGAATCTGACCGTTTGTTGATATGACAGTTTCGAGCACTCAAAAGGGGTCTGGACCCCTGGACATGGATAAAAATTTATCCACATTGACAACGGTTCACAATAGATAAAGCTTATCCTAGTTCAGGTTCTTAGACTAGTACAGGTGCTCAAATGTGGCTGGCGTGCCCCCCACTTAGTAGCACATCGAGGAGGCACCTCTAGGGTGCTAGGGGGTCTGGGCACTCGGGTCAGTTCAAGCGCCTGGACTTGGTTTAGACACCCAGATAGTCAATATCAAGTTGACTATTTGGATTATCCACCATTCTGGCTCCATTCGCTTGGGTGATTTTAGCCATCCAGAATTGGGCTCACCCGAACCCATCTTTCGGCCTTCTCCTCGAGTAATCATTTGCTCCAACTTCTCATATCTTAGAAATGCTATGCACTTCCTTCTCATCCACTAGCGTACTATTCAAAAGCACCTTCTCTCTCGGACTCACCTAGCCTGTCGACTCTCTCCCATGCCATTGTTCTCCCTAGCTACATCTTTCACTCAACTTCTTGTGATCCTAAGTTCTTGCACACTTAGACACAAGGCATCAAACACACACAAGACCTAACTTAACTAGGTTGACCACATCAAAACTATCTCAAGATACTTATAATATGTTGATAACATATTGCATATAGGAAACCATATGTATATTCTACACAGAGTTAAGTTTAGTTGTACAAAATATTCTTCATGAAAGACATGAGAGAAGCAACTTATATCCTTGGGATTAAGATATGTAGAGATAGGTCAAGATGTTTGCTTGGTCTTTCATAGTCTACATGCATAGATAATGTATTAAAATAGTTTATCATGCAGGAATCCAAGAAAGGCTTTCTTTCTATGAGACATGGGATTTACCTTTCTATATCTATGTGCCCAAGCACACAAGATGAGAGGATTCTCATGAGTCATATCCCATATGTGCCAGCTATAGGATCAATCATGTATGTTATATTATATACTAGACCAAATATATCATATGCTTTGAGTGTCAGAGAAGATAATAGTCGGATATGGAAATGGATCATTAGATGGTTGTCAGGAAATCCTTAAGTACTTAAGAAAAACTAAGGACTTGTTCTTGATATATGGTGAAAATGATATGATAATACGCGAGGTATACTGATACCATCTTTCTAATAGACAAGGATGATTTCAAGTCCTAATCTGGATAAATTGTAAGATATAGTAATTTTAAAATAAGTGTTATTGGAGAAATAATCTTATTGGATTTTTAAAGAATTTTTAGAGTTTTTTCAAGATTTAAACGGAGTACGTATGACTCGTTTAAAGGAGATGAATTGAATAGACTTATAGAAAGTCTGTTTGATATATCAATTTAGTTGAGAGTTGATTAACTTCATTAACCTAAAGTTAGATTATTTAAGCCTAAGTATATAAAGGAAACCCTAAGTTACATTTTCCCTTATTCCCGAACCTGTTTTACCTCTTCCTCCTCCTTCACCCAACACACGCCTCCTCATCCTTGAGCCAATCGTGCCACCGCCTCTTCTTCTCTCCTTGTTATGGCATCGATTGCCTGACATCGAGGCCTCGCTGATTTCCTCGGTCATACTCTCCTCCTTGGACAAGGTCCTGACATCGGCTACCGCAAGCCTTAATGTTCACATCTACTTATCGACGAAGCACCCAGTGCACCAAATTGCTACAATTGAGAGTCATTGACCTTGTGTGTCTCTACCATCACCCGATCGAGCTGAGAGCTACCCAAGTGCCTCATCTCCAATTTGCATTCCCCGATTTAGCCATCAGTTCAACTATGTGAGGGATCGTTGTCGCCCCACCTCCCAATTGCTGCAATCATAACGACCAACAATGGATGGCTATTCAGCGGTCTGTTGTCACGAGTCCTCTTTAATAGACAGCGCTATTGATGTTGGTTTCTATGCAGAACATCATACTGGTTCCCCTGTACAAAAATATTGTACAAGTCCTGAACCTTTACTAACAACCTATTGTGTTCTTTAGAAATTAAATTAGGAATCACAAACGGAACTTAACATTATTGATTTCAAATTTAACTTATTTATTCTTAGTGGTTTAACTTGGATTGCAAACGATGCTTAACATTATTGATCCAAATCCACCCATGTTACAAATTCAATTAAATATTAATTTCTAAAATTGGCTTCCAAGACTGCATAGCGATGTACTAGGCCTTCTTGGGTATGAGATCATCCACCACCGCCTAGACAATGCTTTTTAAAGAAATTTAATATTTAATTTCCGAATATAACCCTAGGTTTAACCAAAAGGAACAATCAAATCACAAATTCAAAAAAAAAATACACAAACTCGAATCACAAATTCGAAACCTAGAATCAGATGCCTCTCGTGTTTTGTATTTCAAAATCCATACAAAGAAAACTAGTATGATGCGGAATAGAATTACTAGTTATACCTTTCTTTGTAAACAACAATCTCTTGATCTTCTACTGTATTCCTCTTCTTATCTTGGACGTTGTGTGGACAATGATCTACCGAGATGAAAATCCACCAAGCCTCCTTCCTTCATGCAAGTTTCGGCCACCAACCTTCAAGCTCCATGGGATGCAAGAGCAAAGCCTCCTTTCTCTCCTTCTTCTCCTAGCCAGAACCGGCCACCAACAAAAACTCTAAGAGAGGGATGCACCGGCCACTAAAGAAGAAGAGAAGAGGAGAAGAATAGGGTCGACCACACCAAGGAAAAGAGGAGGGGAATACTAGAAGATATGTTGTGAGGTGAGGCACCTCTACCCCCTCTTTTATATTCCTTGGTCTTGGCATATAAGAAAATTTAATTATAATTAAAATTCCCTTATTCTCCTTGCCATTGGTTAATAAGGAAAATTTAATTAAAAATTCCTTTTAACCCTTTACATGGCCAGCCACCTCATGTGCTCCAAATAAGGTAAGTTTTAAAAACAAAATTAAAACTTCCTTATTTGTTTCCGGAAATTTTTAAAATAAAAATTTCTCTAATAATTTTTCCCTTCATGGTTGGTTATAAAAGGAAATTTTATAAATTAAAATCTCTCTATTAAAACATGTAGATGATTTCCAAAAAGGAAAGTCTTCTTTAAAATTAAAATCTTTCGCTCAATCTACAAATAAGGAAAGATATCAAATCTTTTCTTAATCTTTTGTAGAAACTATAATAGGAAAAATTTAATTTTAAAACTCTCTTTTAAATCATGAAGATGGTTACAAAAAAGGAAAGTTTTATCAAAAATTAAAATCTTCCTTTTAACTACAAATAAGGAAAGATATCAAATCTTTCATTTAATCTTTTGTAGAAAGCTATAAAAGGAAAGATTTAAAGTTTTAACTCTCTTTTAAAACCATGATATCCACATAAGAAAAGATTTTTAAAAAATAAAATCCTTTTATTTTATATAGCCGGCCACACCAAGCTTGGGCTCCAAGCTAGGGTCGGCCACCTTTACTTGGCTTAACCTTTGGCTTGGTCGGCCAGCTATGGTTGGGTAGGAAGGTGGGTATAGGTGGGTATAATACTTTATAAATAAGAGGCTACGATAGGAACCGAGAGGAGGAATTGGTTTTGGTCTCCCGATGAAATTAATCTTCCCGTGTTCGCCCTGAACACCCAACTTAATTTCATCAATAATAATTCATACCACTAAAGAATTATTATTGAACTACCGCAAAAATCCCAAATTACATTTTGGACTCCTTCTTATCATGAGTGTATTAATCTCCCTGTGTTTATGATGTCGAATGTCCACTAATTAAATGAGTTACTGACAACTCACTTTAATTAATATCTAGCTCCAAGAGTAGTACCACTCAACCTTATCGTCATGTTGGACTAAGTCCACCTGCAGAGTTTATATGACAATCCTTATGAGCTCCTCTTGGGGACATTATCAACCTAAATTACTAGGACATAGTTTTATTCTATAATGAACAACACACGTTATAAATAATATCATTTCCCAACTTATCGGGCCTTTTGATTTATCGAGCTAAATCTCACCCTTTGATAAGTCAAAATAAATAAATATTAAGTACATGTGCTTGTTACTATATCGGGATTAAGAGCACACACTTCCATAATAACAAAAAAGTCTAGTTCTTTTATTCAGTCAGTATAAAAAGAACTTATCTTAAATGGTCCTGCTTAATACACTCAGAGTGTACTAGTGTAATTTTATAGTTAAAATAAACAAATACCAAATTATATTACAACTATTCCAATGGTTTGTTCCTTTCCATTTTAGTTGTGAGCTACTGTTTATAATTTATAAAAAATTGATAACATGATCTTCTGTGTGTGACACCACACACCATGTTATCTACAATATAAATTAATTGAACAACTACACTTAGCATATAAATGTAGACGTTTGACCAATGTGATTCTTTATTTCACAATAAAATATTTACAAAAGGCTAGGCTTTTAGTACACACTCTAACAATTGCCACCCTCCTTTGTCCTGGATCGACATCTTAGTGGCAAGCTGATTTCATCAAAGAGGAGGCTGTGAATCTAGATTTGGGGTGAGTCTTGTAAGGTTTTGGATTAGCAGGATCTGATTTCATGTTCTGTATTGAGATTGTATTTTCAATTGATTTCCCTACCTTCGTAGCTCTAGCCAACACAAATTTGGAGCGATTTGTAGCTCTGACCATCATTGTTTGTGAGTGATCAAACCACCTGACTATTTCTCTCTACGTGTTTGACAACAACTTCGATTTTTTCTCATCGAGTTCCTTTGTTCCATCTTCGGCTATCGTAACCACCAACTCTTGACAGATCCAAGTAATAATTGGGATCTAATTTCAGTTTATTTTATGGGATTAATATGATATTGAGTTTATTTCTAAATTGAATAATTAAGAATGTTAAAGGAAGGTGATGGGTTGTGAGGGAGATGTGGATTTATTTGAAGTTGTATTAGAGTTGGAATTTTGATAATCTATTAATGATAGAGATGTAATTTGGTTAATGGATTTTCTAAATCGATTTAATCGATTGGATAGATTAAACGATGGAATGATTGTTAGATTGTGTCGTATCTTGATGATGATGATTAGAGGATGATTATAGATTAAGGGTGATTGATTTCTATTGAATGGATTAATTCACAGGAAGAGTGGATGTGAAGGAAAAGGGGATTAATTGAAGCTAATCACTAATTGGGGTTGATTAAGGATCGTGTTTGATTAGAGTTACCCTAATTAGTTTTAGAGATTTTATTTAGCTATTTAATTCTTATGAATTTAGCTAGGTAAAATATATGGATGCAGGACTTTTATTTGAGATAAATATCTCGATATGAGATTATTTAGCACGATCGACAATTAAAGGCAGGTATTTCTTCCTTGGCCTCTTTAGTTATTTGAACTTAGTGCATGGTTATTTTTGATTGATGGATTAGGTTACTTTACCTTAAATCTATCCGTATTATTATCTTGCTTAATACTTGTGCTTGACCTTTAAGATGATCTATTTATTTCAGATACAGTCTTAGCTTTTGGATATCTATACTCTGTAGTGTATATACATGTAGAGTATATATAGTAGGGGATATCTTGTTGACTTAGTTAACATGCTGATTATGCATTTGATGTTGAGTTACACATGATTGATATGTGTTGTAGGAGTCACCTGGTTGATTGTCCATTTACATGTTGTATGTGTACACATGTCCATATTTCCTATTGGAGGAACCATGTTGATTGTATCTATGTTGTGTGTACATGTATCTGATATGTACTATTGGAGGAATCATGTCAATAATGCCTATGTTGAGGATCTTATATGTCCGGTGTGATATTGGAGGTATCGTGTTGATTATACCTACATTATAAGGTGCATGCATGTATGGTGTCCACATGTCTGGTGTTGTTACTTATTGTATTTCATTGTTTAGTAGACACTAGTTAGATCTACCTATACCTATAGATATAGGTACTAGATGGATCATTTTACTAGAGGTATTTATAATGGATTGAGGTGTTGCATTGATGATGATTGTGTCTGTATCATGATTTTTTACATCATGCCCATCATTGCACTGCATGCTGACAACCAAAGCCTCCCTTATGGTGTGAGAGAGTTGTCAGTCATTTATAGCTACCCATTTAGCCACTATGGGAGAGTGGTAGCTAGGAGTGGAGCTAAACCAATCGTTCTCACTTGGTTGCTTAGTGTTATACTTTGTCCGCCTCAGCCACTCGTGAGTAGTGGGTCTAGAGGGTACAATAGTCAGGGGGCTAGAGATGTGAGTACTCAGGGACCTGTTGCTATGTAGTTAGATAACTATTTAGCAAACTATCCGCCTCGACCACTATATAGTGGTATCTGAAGGGTAGTACAGTTGTCAAGGACCCAATCATCTTGGCCATACAGGGGTCATGGTGTCTTGAGATGTGGCGGCGGTGACCATATGGCATGCATACGCATTTGCATATGATGTACGGTGCATCTGTGGATATATATTTGCATACATATCTTGTAGTTATTAGCTACATGTGATTGTGATATGTTGCACTTATTTGAGCTATGATTATTGCATATGGTTGTCATGCTTCATACATGTCATTTATTATACATGTATAAGCTGTTGGTTATTTTGCTCAGGTGTTATGAGCAGATCTATTGTTGATATTCGGTGAGTTTACTGATCATTATCCCGTATATGTCAATTTCCAGATTTGATATATGCATTTCTCATGTCAGTTATGATTATGTGTGGTCATTATACCAGTTATATTTAGGTGCATTGATTATGTCAGTATGATCATGTACTTATTTCCATACTAAGACTGTATACTTTGATTTCCATATTTTATATAGACCATGCACTATCTTGTCTATTATTCGTTGAGTGACCTGTACTCACCATGCATTTATGTATTGTCTTTTTCCTCAGGTAGCAGGTAGTTGATTGTGGAGTCGCTTGGAGTATCTTGACTATTGGTCCTACGTCACATCAAAAGACTGTCTTTATTTCACTCTTGTCTTCTTATTATTAGTGCGGTTAGCACTAACGGTCTAACCCAGATTTTGATGAATGACAAAATAGATTAAGTTAGTTTCATTGTGATATAACACTTTAACTAAGTGTGCAAGAGAAGCCCGATAAAATACTGAAAAATAGCGAATAATGATAAGGAAATTTTCCAGAATTTTTAGAAATTTTTCTGGAATTTTACGAATATCGTATGGACGAGTTTACAGGGATAAAAACGGGGCTCGGGAAAGCCTATTTAGGCTACCCCGTTTAAGCCAGGAAATGTTTTATTTTCTTTTTTCTTTTATTCTTCTCTGTTTTCCTTTTTCTCCCACGTGCCCGAGCCATCCCCGAATGCCCGATCCTTTCCCGAACTGACGGTGGTTTCCTTCTCCCTCGCGTACAAAGCCTTGGCCGAGGGATTACATCCCCTTTCCCTTCACTCTTCTTCCTCATCGATTCCCTTCTCCTCTTCACCTTCCTCAACTCTGGTTGGCGCCGACTCCCTCTCCTCGTAGGCAATCGAGCCGTCGCCTGTGCCCTAGCACCTTCTGCCGATCTCCCTTCTTTTCCGACGACACCACATGAGCATCGACCACCTTGCTCCTCATGCGCGCCACCGTCGTCCCGACGCCACTTCCTCTTCTTCTGCCCTAGCTCTTGGTCCACCACCGATGATTTCTGGTTTTCCCCATTTGAGGTGCCACCTCTACATGAGTTAGGCTTCAACCAGTGGCAAAGATCAGTGCCCTAGCTTTGATCAGTGTTGTTTACTGCTTCACCCCCAGATGCAGCCGATCTAGGACCACCGTGGGACCTTGCACTGCTGACACAAATCTATGGTAAGGTTTGAATTAAACTTGAATTGGTTTATAGGATTGACTAAAGCTAGATTAATCTAGAGTATGGGTCTAGGTACAGCGCTGGTTTGGAGAATTTTTGTTGGATGACAGCAGCCCCATCTGGTATCCGCTATCCTTTCCAACAGTGGTTCATGAAGGGCTATGTGTAGAGATTTAGGTGAGTTTTATTCAGCTTTTGGGTTGATGCAGAGTGATGACATATCAGTAGTTAAATTGTTCTAATTTAATGAGGAGAAGGGGATGTGTAAAGAGGTAGCATCTAATTGATTTTGATAGAATGAAACCATATCTTATTGTATTTCGTTGGTAGGTGATTCATGAGGGTTATATGATTTAATGATTTCTATTCAGAGTATAGAAATGATTATCAGATGTGGGGGAGGAGTTAGATGATCCCATTTGGGTTTATAACTGGATTTGGATTTATGTTAGCTTCTCGAGGATTTGATTTAGCTAATTTATCTATATGTAATTAGCTAAAATCTGGATACCATATACTACAAGACTTTGACACGAGGCGAGTATCTCGACGTTGGATTTTACTGGATTGGACCTGCTATTTGAGGCGGGTACCTTGACTTATCTTTGATAATGTCATGTTGATATATTTAGTAGGTTATAACCTTTAGTAATGATTATGCTCGTCTTTGCTTCGGTTGGTTACTACCCGATACCTGTTACATGCTTGTTTCGTTTACTTATTATGCACTTCATGATAGTACCTACCTGATTATACATGCTTATTGGGGTAGTGACATGACCATGTGTTTATTGTGTTCAAGATCTAGGTTTTATACCTTATCTGATCTGTGTACCTTTGATTTGGTTCATTGCCCTATGGTACACATTTTGTATATATATGGATATTTCTATGCTGTTCAGGATATTGCCATGCTTAGTGTCATGCATCATCTCGCATGATTGCATGTTGTGTGATAGTTAGCTCCATTATTGTTGAGCACATCGCCAGTTACATGGATCTGCACACACCACCACTCATGAGTTAGTGGTATATCAGGCAGGTGTGTGGCAGTTCTGCTGTTTGGCTCCACTGGTCCGGTGACTCAGCGTGGTAGCTGACAGACAGTTCTACTCTGTTTGACTCCGCTGGTTTGGTGTAGCAGCGTGGTAGCCGGCAGGCGGTTGGAATTTGTTTGGCTCCGTTGGTCCGCTCATGGGTAGTGTGATGCAGAGTGGTAGCCGTCAGAGATTCCTCCCCGTCATCGTGTACCGGGAGATGAGAGCATTGAGGTCCCCCATTTATGATTTGGGGTAGGAGGATAGGTGTACTCCGACAGCATCCCGTCCACTCGGTCACTCATCAGGAGCAATGACGTCAGAGTGCACGGTTGTCACAACCCTACCCACTCGGTCTCACCATTGTGTGTGAGATGGCTGACTGGAGTCAGGGGTGACCATGTCATTGGCATCATATACATTTATGCATTTACTGATTGTGTTTGTTGCATTTATATGCTGCATTTGGATGGATGCATATGTTTGATATGCATATAGGATTTATGAAACTCTCGGTCTGACGACCTGACTATTCTGATAGGAGGCCTTGGTGAGTACAGTTCTCTTCAGCCTCTTCTATTGTGCATCTTCCAGCTTTTGTCCAGGAGACTGTACTCCATAGTTATT
The DNA here is from genome assembly GCF_018446385.1 of Zingiber officinale. Lineage (NCBI taxonomy): Eukaryota > Viridiplantae > Streptophyta > Magnoliopsida > Zingiberales > Zingiberaceae > Zingiber > Zingiber officinale. The sequence continues at coordinate 104,609,110 of NC_056000.1, read as the reverse complement.
ATCATTTGTTATAGTTTACTATACATGTCAACTAGATATCTGCTGAGTTGTTGAACTCACCCTCGGACACTATCTTTTTCAGGTACCAGGTTGTTTATGGAGTCGCTTGGAGTATCCTGTCTGTCGGTCCCCACGTCACATTAGAAGACCAGTCTCCGCATTTTGTTTATTTTTATTTTGGTATATGATATGTGTGTATTTGGCTTTGTGTTTCGGTTTTGTTTTCGGAGTGTTATGTTGTTGTGTGGTATAAGCCTAGTCAGCTAGCAGTCTTGTATTTTGGTTTGTATTTGGTTTTCTATCATTTTCCGATGTGTTTGGTTTTTGGTATAGCCGAGTGGCCTATTAGATTTACATATAACTGCGTGGTTGTGTTTTTATTGTATCAGCTGTGTAGGCTGCATATAAACTGCGTGGTTGTGTGGATATTCCAGCCACCTGTGGCTGAGGTATATTATGCATGTAGAAAGGATTCAGATTGTCACCCGTACAGGGGAGATGCTGCCAGAATTTCCTCTAGCAGAGACTCCTCTGGGGCGTGACAATTTAGTATTGTAACGACCCGGCCCCTCGGCCCCTTGGGCAGCCCAACTGGCGGCCCCTTGGCAGTCCCTTGGGCGGCCCAACTCACGGCCCAAATTAGCGACCCCTTATGTCGTCGACCGACGACTCTCGGCCGTGCTGTTACTCACTAGGACTTCCCACCCCTGGACAGTGGATTTTTGCCTTCCCAAGGATTCAAACTCTAGACCTCAAGGTTAAGTAATAGAGTTTATGAATCCTGGTAACTAAGTGAGTGGCCGCTCACTTGGCTACCAGGATTCATAAACTCTATTACTTAACCTGGAGGTCTAGAGTTTGAATCCTGGGGAAGGAAAAAATCCACTAGCCAGGGGTGGGAAGTCCTAGTGAGTAACGGCACAGTCGAGGGTCGTCGGTTGACGACATAAGGGGTCGCCAATTTGGGCCGCGAGTTGTGCCGCCCAAGGGACCGCCAAGGGGCCGCCAAATGGGCCGCTAGTTGGGCCGCCCAAGGGGCTGAGGGGCTGGGTCGTTACAAGTCCAGACTGGTCGACGGGCTGACTGGATGTTTGGCATGAAGTCTAGCTAGGTCAACGGGCCGACCTGATAGCTGGCATGAAGCCCAGACTGGTTGGCAGGCTGATCGGATGTCTAGCACAAAGTCTAGATAGGTTGACATGCTGACCTGATCACTAGCACGAAGTTCAAACGAGTCGACGGGCTGACCGGACATCTGGAAGATAAGTTAAGGTAAGTCACTGGAGGAGAGTGACTGTGATGACACGTTCCCAGGTAGGGAATTTAGGCGTTGATACAACTTAGATCCATTTCAAAAATATAAGTTGAGATCGTGACTAGATTCTGGTCTCGGGGAGATGGAATCTAATTACTACTCTTTTTCTATTGTGCTAACTTCTGTTTTGCAGTGTAGTTTAAAATATTATTTTTCCTAGGACTAACTCTTTCTTGCAGGAGAAGGACTTTCTGGAGAAAGGTGGTCCGAGCGCCCGAAGTTGGTTCGGGCGCTCGGAAGGGATCCGGGCGCCCGGAACTGGTCTGGGCCCTTGAAAGGCAAATTTTATCCCCGACAGCTTGGAGTGCGCTGATTGGTCCAACAATGTCACGGTCCAGGCTCCCAGAAGGGATCCGACCACCGGGAACCTCCTATATAAGGAGGGTGAGTCCTGAAGCAAATAATAGCAACAACATCTGCTCTACTGCGCTGTACTCCTGCGACACTGCGAGGCTCCTTCAAGAACGTACGACTCAAGTTTTTTATTGTTGTCGGTATTGTTCAATTTTTATATAGTTCTTGTACTCAACTTTGTAAACCTTTTTACGAACTATTAGTGATTGCCTAACGAAAGCAATCGACGAATGCGTGCCTTGGAGTAGGTGTCGACCAAGGCTCCGGACAAAGTAAATTGGTTCTTGTTAACATTGTTCTCCTTCTTTTCCGTTGCGTACTCGCTACGATAATTTTTCGATCGATATTCACCCCCCCCCCCCCCTCTATCGACTTTCACGATCCAACAAATGGTATCAGAGCAGGTACCGCTCTAGTTTGGTGCAACCACCAATCAGACAAGGGGGTGAATGTAACGACCACCCTTCTTACTATACTATACTACTCTCTAAGGATGACCGTTACTTAACTACTGACTCTACTTAACCGGTATGATCAAAATCACGAGGAGTCTCTACCGAAAAATTTCGGCAGAGTCTCCCCTATACCGGTGACCTTAAACTGAGATACAAACATAGTATACTTCAGCCACAGGCGGCTGGAACATTTATCAAATACCCACGCAGTTAAATAAGTATCAAACACACAAATATCTATTTACTAAACTTAAATCATCCTACATGCAACATAGAACAAGAATAAACTCGAATGACACGGAGTGTAAAGTATAGTCTCAAATGTTTACAATAACTAAAATGCGGAAACAAGAAAAAGAATAAGGAAAGAAGACTAAAGGAACTCCTTTCTAGTCCCAAGACTTCCATAGTCCTGGCATCACACACCATCCGCACCTCCTCCTCGTCTTCCTTTATCTACAGTAAGAGGAAATGCAATCTATAAGCAAAATGCTTAGTAAGCGCTATCTAACTCACAAAACTCGAATATGCATGTGAATATACTGAAATCTAAAAGATGAATGCTCAAAAGGAAAACTACTCATGCTCATCTACTAGTAAATAAACAAACATACTGAAGTGCTAAACATGTAAAGCTACTCATGCTCTTCTAATAGCAAAGAACAGTAAGCTAATCTAAATAACACGCTAGCATAAAAGGAAACTAAACTTGCTGATTTTAAAACAAAGTGAAACTTAATTCATTTGTTCTAAACTTATTCTTTTATACTTTTATACTTATGTGAAACTTATTTTGTTTGTTCAAAAACTTATACTTATAATACTTCAAAATAATAATCAACTTTCTTTTTGGGTCTGGCAACTGTACTTGCTATGCGCGCATTCCTAACTAGACCCGAGATAGTTGGTCCCGAGTCTAGTATGGTTTACTAGGTTATCTAAACCTAGGGACGACTATGGGAGTCCAGCCCAAGGACAACTGAGAGTCCTGTATACTAGGTTATCTAAACCTAGGGACGACTATGGGAGCCCAACCCAAGGACAACTGAGAGTTCAGTACAATGCCACTGATAAAAGTAAAATACTTGTTATCTTTTAATACTTCTAATATATAATGCCTCGACATTTTCCTTAGCACCTTGTGTGCCAAAATTCCTAAAGTCTTGACTTTGGGATCTACTTAAGGTTTTGGCATTTTTCTTTCTTTTCTTCATCTTGCTTAAACTTGCTAACACTTCTAATAAAAGAATGTCTCATATAAAACTGAGATATCAAAAACTGCATGCTTATAAATAAAACCGTTCATGCATATTGAGGTAACAAGAAACTTAATTCTGAATGCTTGAAATAAATAACATATATGTATAGCTGCTCATGTTATTCTAATAGCAAGGAATCTAGAAAATCTGCTCATGTTATTCTAATAGCAAGGAATCTAGAAAATCTGCTCATGTTATTCTAATAGCGAGGAATCTAGAAAATCTAAACCACATAATACTGGTCCAAGAGAACCTCTCTAAACCCATACATTCAGCACCTATATCTAATCATGAGCACAACAAATTTAAAATACAACCCATATCAATCTAAGCTTAAACATAATAGCAATATACTGGTCATGGAAAAATCCCAACGATGCACAAGTGATCATGATGAAATTCCAGCACTACCTAAAGTTATTAACAAAAATTCTAGCATACATAAATCTGAACACTAGATTTCAGCATTTACAAATCTGTCACTAGATTCCGGCGAGCATAAACATGTTCCTAAAAAAAATTCTAGTAATACTAAGTTGTGCTCATAACTCACATGTTTCGAAAACCAAATCTGCATTAAATCTGCATCAGATAGGAAAGGAACCTAATATCAAATATGCATCCATGTTAAACATAACCATCCCCAAACTAAATGATCATGCTATTAAACCACACGGCTGAATCCTCTTTTAAGCGTGCTATAACAGAAATTTAGCACTACCTATCTATCCAAGATTCCGCATCCAATGCACGAAGTAACAACACAATGAACAATCATGTTAAACACTATCTGAAATCCATCCAATTATGAAAAAGACTCAAGAGCAGGGACATGGAATGAAATCAAACTCTACTACAAATCTGTCCAGAATTTCACAACCAATACCAGAAAAGGAAAAACAATGAGAAGCCATCTTAAAATGCTTCAATTCTGTCCAGAATTACCACAGATAGAACATGAAGAAATAATCACAACAATAAATCACTTCAATCACAACAATTCATCCCCTTCCTCCCTTTGAGATTCACGGCAGAACATCAAAACAAAAAGAAATCTTACAACATGCTTCGAAATCAAGGAGAAAAGATCCGAAACCACTCTTACTGCAAGTGAGTAAGCAACTTACCTTTGTTTCCTTGACTCACAGCCGAAGGAGAAACCTTCTAATGCTTCTAGGGTTCGGATAACTTGAAATCTCCGACGACTCCTTGCATCCACAGCTTCCCTTCGACGAGAGGATCCCGAAATGGTGAAGAACTCTCGATGTTAGCCCCCTCGCCGGCCGCCGGAGGTGAAAACCCTAGCTCCAGCTGGCTGCTGCGGTTTCACTCGAGAAGAATCACCGCACACGCGAGAGGAAGAGGGAAAAGGAGAAAGGAAAAGCTAGGTCACGGGTAATCAATTAAGCCCTAAGTTCTCCTCTTATAACTCAATATTCTGTTAACTTCTTTAAATAAATTTGCTACCCTTTTTAAACAGAACCGACCGCGTGAACACTTTGTCAGCCGCGCATGGGTTAGGGCTTGGCTTGTGGGTTCGAATCTCGGCTGCAACCATTTTCTTCCTATTATTTTCCCTTATTAACTTCTACTACTTAAATACATTTCTTTCTTCTTTTAATCCGAAATGGCTGCTTGCACACTTAGTCAGCCGGACTCGCTTAAAGCTTGGTTCGGTCGGAGGTCTCGGGTTTGAAACTCGGCTTGAACATTTTTTTGTCGAAACTTCTTTCGTTTAGTAAAAATATCAAACGACCTCCAAAAATTGTATAAAAATACTCTAAAAATTTCTAAAAATCTCTAGAATATTTCTATAGTATTTCTAAATATTTTTAACCACTATTAGAACTCCAAATGAGGAAATTTGGGCCGTTACAGTGAAATTCTTTTTCAAATATTTTTTTCTTTCTTTCGGATTTAAGTTTTACGTTATAATCCAAATTGGTATTATTACCTTTTTGAAAGATTTTTCATAGCAATTAAGCTGAACTGGTGCAACATCAATTTAGTTTTAAATTTTTTATTTAATCCCGCACTACTAATCCAAGACCAAGTATTGGGATTTTTTATTTCCTTATTTTGTTTGTGTGTAAGGTAAAATGTCTCAAATCGAAGCCTTCAGCATAGTCCGTCCCCCTCTATTCAATGGTGATGACTTTCCTTACTGGAGGTCTATCTGAAGATTGATTTTGACCAGTGGTTCAGCGTTACCAGAGGATACAAGGCACCAGTCGACAACTCCGAAAATCCACTGGATCCGGAACAGTGGACTCCGGACATGAAAATGAAAGTTTTAACAGACATCAAAGCCCTAACACGCTATAATACGGACTGACGAGGGAAGAGCTGAACCGAGAGGACACACACCAAAATGCGAAGGAATTATGGGATAAGCTGGTTGAACTACACAAAGGAACAAGTGACGCCAAGGTAACTAAACGTGACCTTCTTTTAAATAAACTCTTTAATATTAAAATGCAAGAAAAAGAAACAACAAGTTAGCTCCATGCAAGGATCAAAGACATCCTCAACAGACTTCACGCGATAGACTACCAAATGGAGAATCGCGACTTAATCAGGTACGCTCTACACGCGTTTCCTCAAAATGCATTGTGGGCATCCATTATGGATGCCTACAAAATTTCGAAGAATATCTCTAAATTAAAATTAGATGAGTTATTTTGCGAACTTGAGTTACACGAGCAGACTAACGCTAGAACCGAGAAAGGTAACCCTTTGTTTGCAGGTTCCTCCAAAGAAAAGACAAAGACCAAGCCTGAACCTGAAGATGAGTCTGACCAAGATTCAGAAGATGAAGAGTACCTAGTGAACTTGGTAAGGAAGATGTTCACTAGGAGGAAGAAGAACTTCATCAGAAAAGACCTACAGAAGATCAACTCCCCAATTGAACCAAGGAATGTGACTTGCTTCGGGTGCAACTAGAAAGGCCACTACAAGAATGAGTGCTCGAAGTTGAAGAGCAACAAGTTAAAGACAACCAAGAAGAAGGCTCTAAAAGCAGCATGGGGTGACTCGTCGTCAGAAGAATCGGAAGTCGAGAAGCAGAAGCACCAAAGCCACCTCGTGTTGCTGGCCCACGAGTCAGAATCGGAGGAAGAATCGGAAGATAGGTCCGAACCCGAATCGAGCCACGAGTCCGTACTCATTTCCAAAGGACCTGAAGAGGTATACCATAGCTTAAATAAGAAAGTTTTTAAAGTTACTTCATGTTTAGATAAAAAATTAACTGCAATTGAAAATAAAAATAAATTGCTCCTTGAGGAAGACCAAAATCTCAAGGAACAAATCACAAACTCTAATCTAACTCAAGACTTAACACTTGAGGAGGAAAATTCAATACTAAAAACAAAAATTAATAAATTAAATGAGCTTTTAGAAAAATTTCCAACAAGATCAAAAAATTTAGATCTTATTTTAAAAAGTCAAAAGGTCGTTTACAATGAAATCGGACTTGGCTACAACTCAAGTTTGAATAAAACGTTTATATCACTAATAACTCAACATAGACAACAAACTAAAGCTTGGGTTCAAAAGCGTGCTTAACCACGCAAGTAGAAATTAACCAATATTATATACCCAAAGATAAAATATATTATGTAAAATCAAATAAACCAAATCAAAAGCCAAAATATAAATCTAGACCAACCAAACAAAAAAAACTATTTTAGAACCTGCCAAAAATTAGACTATCATTAGGTTAAATATAATTATAAAAGTAATCGACATGAACCCAAAACTAAAACCTAAATCGGATCAATAATTCGGGGGGAGGCTCCAGAATAGCTGGCACCTCCAAAACTAACTTACCCGACAGGGTAACCAAAAACTAACATACCCGGCAGGGTAATTAGGACTAGTTTAAAAAAAAAAGGGACAACAGTTTAACTTGACCAACGGTACTGGTGAAGTTTTGGATGATAGTATGTTAGGGAAACTCTCTCTATGCATGTCTAGGAAAATATGACTTCGACCTGGTGCATTTGGCTTAATGGAACTAACGAAGCTACCCCTTATGGATCCTAACCAGTGAGACCAAGGTTTTGTATTAAGTTCAGTGGATAGGACTATTTGGAAAACCTCGAAGACATGGTTACTCTAATGATATCCAAGTGACTCACCATAGCCCAAAAGTTTATCCAAACAATGTCTATTTGTTGAACCCAGAGATAAACCTGAATCTAACACAAAGTTAAATCACACCCTTAAAATTGAATTTAACTCATCTCACAAAATTATAGAATTTCCTGATTGAATATATAGATCGGGTGAGATGACTAAGGGCCAAAATCAAATTCAAATTCAATAAAATAAAAATAAATTAAATTAAATTAAATTAAATTAATATTAAACTAAATTAAAGTAAATTAATATTAAATTAAATTATTTTAGATTAAATAAAATTAAATTAAAATAAATTAAATTAGAATAAATTCAATTAAAAATTTGATTTCAAAATTATTATAAAATTAAAAAAAAATAGTTTAAACCAAAAAATTATTTTAAAATTTAAAAAATTATTTTCCTAAAAATTATTTTCAACTTAAAAATTATTTTAAATCTTTTTAACTTAAAAATTATTTTACACTTAAAAAATTATTTTAAATTTTTTTACTTAAAAATTATTTTAAACTTAAAAAAAATTATTTTAAATCTTTTTAAGTTAGAAATTATTTTAACTTAAAAAATATTTTTAATCTTTTTAACTTAAAAATTATTTTAAATATTTTTAAATTAAAAATTACTTTAAACAATAAAAAAATTATTTTAAATATTTTTAACTTAAAAATTATTTTAAATCTTTTAAAATTATTTTAACTTAAATAATTAATTTAAATCTTTATCACTTAAAATTATTTTAAAATTCAAAAATTATTTTAAATCTTTTTAACTCTAAAATTATTTTAAACTTAATAACAAATATTTTAAATATTTTAAACTTAAAAATTATTTTAACTTAAAAAAATATTTTAAATCTTTTTAACTTAAAAATTATTTTAACATAAAAATTATTTTAAATCGTTTAAACTGAAAAATTACTTTAAACATTAAAAAATTATTTTAAATCTTTATAACTTCAAAATTATTTTAAAATTAAAAAATTATTTTAAATATTTTTCACTTAAAAATTATTTTAAACTTAAAAAATTAATTTCAAATCTTTTTAACTTAAAAATTATTTTAATTTAAAAATTATTTTTAATCTTTTACCCTTAAAAATTATTTTAACTTAAAAATTATTTTAAATCTTTTTTATTTAAAAATTATTATAAATATTTTTAATTTAAAAATTATTTTAAACTTAAAAAAATTATTTAAAATTTCTTAACTTTAAAATTATTTTAACTTAAAAAAATTTAAATCTATTTAACTTAAAAATTATTTTACCTTAAAAATTATTTTAAATCTTTTTGACTTAAAAATTACTTTGAACTTAAAAAAAAATATTTTAAATATTTTTAAATAAAAATTATTTTAAACTGAAAAAAGTATTTTAAATCTTTTTAAATAAAAATTATTTCAAACAGAAACAATTATTTTAAAACATTTAACTTAAAATTATATTATAGTTAAAAAAATTTATTTTAAATCTTTTTATTTTAAAAATTATTTTAAATGTTTTTAACTTAAAAATTATTTTAAACTTAAAATTTTTTTAAGTATTTTTAACTTAAAAAATATTTTAAATTGAAAAAAAATATTTTAAATCTTTTTAACTTAAAATTATTTTAACTGAAAAATTATTTTAAAATTTTTTTAATTTAAAAATTATTTTAAACTTAAAAAGAATTATTTCAAATCTTTTTAACTTAAAAATTATTTTAACTTAAAAATTATTTTATATCTTTTTTCAACTTAATTTTTTTTTAACTTTAAAAAAATTATTTTTGATCTTTTTTTCTTAAAAATTATTTTAAATATTTTTGACCTACAAATTATTTTAAATATTTTTAATTTAAAAAATTATTTTAAACTTATTTTAAATTTTTTTAACTTCAAAATTATTTTAAATCTTTTTAGCTTAAAAAAATTATTTTAAATCTTTTTAATTTAAAAATTATTTTAAACTAAAAAAAATTATTTTAAATCTTTTTGAATTAAAGATTTTTTTAACTTAAAAAAATTTGTTTTAAAAAAATTATTTTAATCTTAATAAATTATTTTGAATACTTTTAACTCAAAAAAATGATCTTAATGGGATTATTCTAAAGTAAGAAATTAAAAATTATTATTAAGAATCATTTCAAGTAAAATCAAACTCAGACTGATCTTAACTCCTATTTATTGTAGGAAACTAAGTGAATTTTGGACAGTGGTTACTTCAAACATATGACTGGAGTTCACACCAAATTAACTCAACTTACCTACAAAATCTTAGGAACAGTTACCTTTGAGAACAACAGCAAACTCAAGGTAATCGACATAGGTAATATTGAACTTAAAGCTGACTTTATTATTACAAATGTGTTACTTGTTGAAAATTTCAGGTATAACCTTCTTATTATTAGTCAATTATGTGACACTAGATATAAGGTTAGGTTCATATCTTCGGAATGCTTAATCAAGTACTTAGATAACCCTAAAATAAATCTAAAAGGGTTTAGAAAAGACAACATCTATACAATTAACCTAACCACTTCTTTACTTAAGTGTTACTTAACACAAAAAGAAGAAACTTGGTTATGACATAAAAGATTGTCATATAGAAACTTCAGAAATATAAGCAAATTAAATGGATTAGTTAGAAGATTACCAAAATTACATAACTTAGACTCAACAATCTGAAATTCTTATCAACAAGGAAAGAAAACAAAATCCATTCACAAACCAACTAATCAACTTCAAACAAACTATATACTAAAACTTTTGCACAGACTTATTTGACTCCCATGGGGTCAAATCCATAAATCGAAGTTTATATTATCTAGTAATAATAGACGACTATTCTAGGTTCACATGGGTAAAATTCTTAAAAAAAAAGGATGAAACTTTTGAAACCTTTTCAATTTTTTACAAACAAGTTGAAAATGAAAAAGGCCTTAAAATTAAAAGAATTAGAAGTGACAATGGGGTGAATTTAAAAATCATAATCTTAACAAATTTTATCTTGAAAATGCATATCATCATGAATTTTCGTGTCCTAAAACACCTCAACAAAATGGAATTGTAGAAAGAAAAAGTAGAACTCTACTTGAAGCCTCTAGGACAATGCTAAATGAGTATAATTTACCTAAATATTTTTGGACAGAAGCTGTTAGTATAACCTGTTATGTGCAAATTAGAACCACAATAAATAAAATACATAACAAAACCCTCTTTGAATTATATTATAATAAGCAATCCAATATAAAATACTTTAAATATTCGGATGTCCAGTCTTTACACTAAACACAAGAGAACACTTAGGAAAATTTACTTCTAAAATAGAAAATGGAATCTTTGTTGTAACACCCGAAAATTCTCAAAATAATTTTATAAATATTCTACGATTTTTCTAGAATTTTAGAATATTTTTTCGGAATTTTTCGAGTAGCGTAAGTAGCAAAAATAATTAGCGCCGTAAATATCTCACGCGGGGAATTGAACCCGCGACCTTGGACCGAACCGGGACTTTAGTGACTCCGGCTAGCCAGGAGGCCCCAGCAAGGGTGTGCTGAAAGAAAAGGGAATTAGCTAAATTTATATTAGAGTTGGTTAAATAAACCACTTAATATAAATAGCGAATTAATTAGAAGGGTTTCTTTTGGTTTTGGTTGGTTCGACAACCTCTCTACCTTAGTCACCGCCGCCCCCTTTCCCTCTCCTTCTCTCTCGGCGCCCAAGCCCCAAGGGCTCTCGGATCACTTTCTGGCGACGACTTCAACACGAGGACATTCCCCTCCGCGAGAAGAGCACGTGGACGCGAGCGGTTCGTCGAGAAGAGCGTTCTTTCGAAAAACCTAGCGCTTAGATTTGTAAGAATCTTCGCACAAGAGGTAAGAAACCCCTCACCTGCAGTATAAGTAGCTTCCGTTTGAATGCATGCTTTTAGATTAGTTTTACTCAGATTTTTGTCGACATCTAGGGTGTATTTAACCCTCCTCGCAGCTTTAGGGATTAGTCGAGCACCTCTAGATGGGCCGGACGCGTTTTCCCTCTTCAGTTTGAGGTTTTAGACATTGTCGGGTGCCTAGAGGTGGTCTCCCTACTAGAGAGGAGAGTTAGAGCACACCAAATGCTCGATAAAAAGACTGGGACAGCTTTTGATTCAGTGGGCATTTATTCAGCTCAGTTAAATGCCGTATAAAAGTATTGATCCAGTTAATTAGCTTTATTACAGCTTTCATGGGACTAGATGTCCAATGGGTGGGCTCCACCAGTCGCCTCTAGGTTCAGACAACCTAGCTCTAGGTTCAGATGACCTAGAAACGGCTAAATAAAATAGTACAGCTATTCAGTATTTTATTTTCAGCAGTGGCACTGTACAGGATCAGATATCCATTGGGTTGGACTCCCACAGTCGTCCCTAAGTTCAGATAACCTAGTAAACCCTACTAGATTTGGAACTTGCAATCCCGGGTCTAGCTAGGGATGCGCGCACAGCATGTACAGTTGTCAGGGCCCTCAGCAGCATGATTATTATTTTAATCTACTTATGTATACAGTTTTTTTTTAAAAAACTCGCAGTCACCTATGTGATCAGGATTTAATTCAGTATCAGCTTAGTTTAATTCGGTTTCAGTTTCAGTTTAGTTCTTCCTGATTGATACCATGAGTTAGTTCCATGCTTAGATTTTGATATGCATGCTATGTTTCAGTATCTGTGCTTAGTAACTTTGCTATGTCATGCTTATCTATGTTCAGTACGTTTTTCAAATAGCATGTTTTCAAAACATAAATTGCATCGTGTGCATGTTTTGTGAGGTAGCTGGTTTCTTACTAAGCTTTAAGCTTACAGATACTTTTTCCTTATACTGCAGATAAAGGTAAAGGGAAAATGGACTAGCGGAGGCTGGAGGGCAATGCGATGAAGATGTGTGTGGAAGGAACTTGGAATAAAAGATCTTAGGGATCTCACAAGCTTTATTTATGCATTAGAACTTTCAGCAAAATTAGTTAACTGTTAGAACCTTATTATTCCACACTTAGTACATTTGCATGCCATGAATTAGTGAACCATGCATGATATCATGTTTAAAATGTTAGCTAATACATGTTAAAATGTTTCTAGCTTTTATACACTTGATGTGTATGATTTGGGCACGATATATTGCTGAAATCAGGGGTTCTGATTCGAAATCAGAAACCCAGATCGATCTACAGATCGATCAAAAATGGGGTTGTGCCATTGGATCGGTCAGCTGACCAATCCAGTCGCGAACAGAGAGTTAGCGTCTGTTATGGGTCGGTCAGTCGACCGATCCAGATGCGAACAGAGAGCACCGAAGCTTACTGATCGGTCAGCCGACCGATCAGTGAGCCACTGGATCGGTCAACCGACCGATCAGTGTGCTCCTGGATCAGTCGGTAGACCGAACCAGCCGCATACAGAAGCAATATAGTTTATGGATCGGTCAGTCGACCGATCCGGAGTTTTTCTCCATGCCAGTATCAAGCTGGATCGATCACTGGATCGATCCGACAGGCCAATCGATCCATGGATCGATTGAAATGCCTGATTACAGCTAGTAGGTCATCCAAGAGGCATAGATTATCTCCCCTAGCATGTGTACAACTCCTAGGTACACCTAGAATATTAAGTTCAGATTCTACAGTAATCAGTTTAGCAAAATTTTAATCAATCCAGAATTTCCGCAATAGTAATTTAGCACAGCATAATGTAGCGATCAGCCTCACAGCCTAGTTACTAGAAGGTGGGTCGTTACAGAGTGGTATCAGAGCAGCTTCCATACTTCCTACACACACATCAGCATTGAACCTGCAGCTTCCAAGTAAGAATACCTCTACTTTAATTATGCCTTGCTTTCGTGTTTATGGATAATTATAGTATTCTTATATATGATAGCTTTAACATGTTTATAGTAGCTAGTTAAACATGATAGTAGAAATTCTACAAACATGAATGCTTTAGTTAAATATGTCTTCTGTGTATCTAGAAATGGCACGAGGACACCCAGCTAAGAGGGCAACAGCTACTGAGCCCCAGCAAGAGGCAGGTAGTTCAGTGCCTCCCTCAGATCTTACAGCATTAGTGGCTCAGTTACAACAGCAGCTAGCTGATCAGCAGCAAGAAATAGCCACTCTTAGGGCTAATCAGCAGAATACTCCCACAGTCACCCCTGAACCTGACCTTGCAACCCCAGCATTTATAGAGGTTCCACCAGTCCAGCCTACAGCACCAGCAGCCCCAGTAGCAGAGGCAAAGAGGGAAGCTTACTTGATCCGGTGGCAGAGAGTTAAGCCCGAGAATTTCTCAAGCACTAGCGAACCATGGGATGCTCAAGCATGGTTCAAAACACTGGAGAGGACGATGGAGCTTCTGGACTAGCCGGAACAGGAGAAAGTGAAGTGTGCCTCCTTCTGCCTGACAGGGGACGCCAGTATGTGGTGGGAGAGAATCAGAGCGAAGCGCCTAGTGAATCAGATGTCATGGGTTGACTTCGAGAAAGAATTCTTCGAGGAGTTCTTTCACATGCGGGTCACAAACCGCCACTACGACGAGTTCATTGAGTTTCGTCAGGGCAACCTATCCGTTGAGGAAGCCGTGAAGAAATTCAACAGGTTGGCTCGGTTGTGCCCCGAACTGGTCAACACAGAAAAAGAACGAGTCCGGTTGATGCTCAAGATGCTGAGGCCGGAAATAGCGATGAACGTGGCTGGTGGTGTTCATAGGTCACAAACCACAGAGGAGCTAGTGAGCAGTGCTCTAATCACTGAGCATTACCAGAATAGCATTAAGCAGCAGAAGCAAGTCCTCTCAGAAGCTAAAGGTCAAGGAGGCTCAGGCACTCAGAAACAGCAGGGCCACAGCTCCCACGGCTCTAACTGGAAAGGGAACTCCAGTAACAAGCACAAACCAGGGAGTTACCCAAAAGGAGGACCAGCCAACAAACAGCCCAGGTATCCCAAATGTACTACTTGTGGGAAATTTCACCCAGGAGTTTGTCACAAAGGCACAAGGGGATGCTTTGAATGTGGACAGGAAGGGCATATGGCTAAGCAGTGCCCGAACAAGACTAGCTTTCCTGCACCACAGCCGATTCAGTACGGAGGCCAGTCAGCACAGTTACATCAGATGCAGGCTGCTATAGATGGTTCCCACATCAGCCAAGGCAGACTAGAAGCCCCCTCAGCCATGACGAATGCGAGGATCTACTCACTCACCAGAGAGGACATAGCAAATGCCTCGACAGTTGTTACAGGTCAGATTAGTATTTTTCAGTAGATAGCAACTGTCTTATTCGATACTGGGGCAACCCATTCTTATATAGCCAGGGCATTCGCAAACAAGTTAGCAATACCTCCAGAGGTACTCAGTAGTCAGTTTCTGACGACATTACCTTCGGGAGAAATTATGGCATCTACGCACTGGCTCAGAGCAGTATCAGTTACTATAGCAGACAGAGAACTCTTTTGTGATCTGATAGTGCTAGATATGACTGACTACGATGTCATCTTTGGAATGGACTTCCTGATCAGATACGGTGCTTCCATAGAGTGTCGTAAACAGAAAGTCCTATTCCAACCTGAAGCAGAAGCACAGTTTGAATACATCGGGGAACCAAGAAGGAAGGCCAAGAAGTTTCTCTCAGCTCTGAAGGCACAGAAATTGATGGACTCAGGATGTACGGGATTTCTAGCACATGTAGTCAGCACCAATGAGAACAGGGACTAACAGCTAGAAGGGGTCCGAGTTGTATGTGACTATCCAGCAGTCTTCCCTGAAGAGTTACCAGGCCTAGCACCAGACAGGGAGATTGAATTTGAGATAGAGATCATTCCCGGTACAAATCCTATCTCCAAAGCACCTTACCGCATGGCTCCAGCGGAACTGAAGGAACTTCATGAGCAACTACAGGAGCTGCTTGACAAGGGCTTCATACGTCCTAGTCACTCACCATGGGGAGCACCTGTATTGTTCGTGAAGAAGAAGGACGGGAGCATGCGCCTGTGTATAGACTACCGAGCACTGAACCAAGTCACAATCAAGAACAGGTATCCTCTTCCCAGAATAGACGACCTGTTCGATCAGCTAAAGGGAGCAGCAGTGTTCTCGAAGATAGACCTCAGATCAGGTTATCATCAGGTGAAAGTTAAAGAAGGGGATATACCCAAAACAGCATTCAGGACTAGATACGGACACTACGAGTTCGTAGTCATGCCCTTCGGCGTGACAAATGCTCCAGCTACTTTCATGGACCTCATGAACAGGGTATTCCGAGAATATTTAGATAAGTTTGTTATCGTGTTCATTGACGACATCCTTATCTATTCCAGAACTCAGGAAGAACACGCAGGGCACCTGAGGACAGTATTGCAGACCCTTCAGCAAAATCAGCTATACGCTAAGTTCACAAAATGTGAATTTTGGCTAGATCAGGTGTCCTTCCTAGGTCACATCATCTCAAAGGATGGTATCATGGTAGACCCCAGTAAGATAGAAGCTGTGAGCAATTGGAAAAGACCCAAGAACGCTAGTGAGATCAGAAGCTTTCTGGGATTAGCAGGTTACTACAGGAAATTCGTAGAGGACTTCTCCAGGATAGCCTCCCCACTGACAGCTCTTACCAGAAAGAACAGAAAATTTCAGTGGACAGAGGACTGCGAGAACAGTTTCAGCGAGCTGAAAAGGAGATTGACCAGTGCACCTATTCTGACTCTGCCAGAGAACGCAGATAGCTTCGACATATATAGTGATGCCTCGACGTTGGGACTAGGAGCAGTGCTGATGCAAGATGGCAAGGTGATCGCCTATGCCTCCAGACAACTCAAGGATTATGAGAGGAATTATCCTACCCATGACCTTGAGCTTGCAGCAGTAGTGTTCGCTCTCAAGATTTGGAGACATTACTTGTATGGAGCTCAGTGCAGGGTGTATACAGATCATCAGAGTCTGAAGTACTTCTTCACTCAGAAGGATCTGAATATGCGACAGCGCAGATGGCTAGAACTGGTCAAAGACTACGACATAGATATCCTCTACCACCCAGGAAAATCTAATAGGGTAGCAGACACCCTCAGCAGAAAGTCCAGCGCTACCATATTATCTCTAGCAGCCATGTTACCGCCCCTACAGAAGGAGATCTCAGATTTCGGTCTCGAACTCATTGTTGTACAGCTCTCTACTATGACATTAGAGTCTACCTTACTTGGTGACATCCAGACAGCTCAGGAGCAGGATCCTGAAACTCAGAGAATCAAGCAAGGTTTAGCAGAATCAGAAGGTGGAGAGTTCAGAATATCAGATAGCGGGGTAGTGTACTTTGGCGACAGACTCTGTGTTCCAGATCAGGAGGAACTACGGAGGCAGATTCTAGATGAGGCTCACAGGACTCCTTATGCGATGCATCCTGGTTCCACCAAAATGTATCAAGACTTGAAGAAACGATTTTGGTGGCCTGGGATGAAGAGGGACATCGCTAGATATGTCAGCACCTGTCTGACCTGTCAGAAGGTCAAGGCAGAACATCAGAGACCAGGAGGAGTTCTGCAGCCTATTCAGATTCCAGAATGGAAGTGGGAAGACATTTCTATGGATTTTATAGTGAGATTACCCAGAACCACGAATGGTTTCGACACCACCTGGGTAATAGTCGACAGGTTGACTAAATCAGCCCACTTCCTAGCTACCAGAATATCCTATTCCACGGAGCAGCTAGCTCAGTTGTATCTCAAGGAGATCGTCAGGCTGCATGGAGTCCCATGAACCATTATTTCAGACAGAGACAGTAGGTTCACCTCACACTTCTGGGAGTGTGTACAAACATCTTTGGGCACGAAGTTAAAATTTAGCACAGCTTTCCATCCTCAGACAGATGGTCAGACGGAGCGAGTGAATCAGGTACTTGAAGATATGCTCCGAGCATGTGCCCTAGACTTCAAGGGAAGTTGGTGCATATATCTGAGCTTAGCAGAGTTTGCATACAACAACAGCTATCAGGCCACTATCGGTATGGCACCTTACGAGGCTCTCTACGGGCGGAGGTGTAGATCTCCAATCTGCTGGTATGAGAGTGGTGAACAGAAAGAACTAGAGCTTCAGACAGATCTAGTAGCAGATACCACAGCAGCTATACAGCAGATCCGCCAAAGGATAGAGACAGCTCAGAGCTGCCAGAAGAGTTATGCTGATACACGGCGCAGACCCTTAGAGTTTTCAGTCGGGGATACAGTGTTCCTCAGAGTAGCTCCCATGAAGGGAGTAATGCATTTTGGGAAGAAGGGCAAACTTAGTCCCAGATATGTGGGACCATACCTTATTAGCAGGAGAGTTGGCAAGGTAGCATATGAGTTAGAGCTACCCCAGGAGATGTCAGCTGTCCATAATGTATTTCATGTCTCTATGCTGAAGAAGCATATCCCAGATGCCACCCAGGTGATCGAGCCCCAGCGGGTACAAGTCCGGGAAGACCTCAGCTATGACAGTCGGCCTACTCAGATAGTACATCGAGCAGTTAAGAAATTGCGGAACAAGGAAGTACCATTAGTCAAAGTTATTTGGCAAAATCACACAGCAGAAGAGGCAACTTGGGAGACAGAAGCTAGTATGAGACAGAAGTACCCAGAGTTGTTCTAAGTTCAAGGATGAACTTTTTATAAGGTATGGGGGATTGTAACACCTGAAAATTCTCAAAATAATTTTAGAAATATTCTACGATTTTTCTAGAATTTTAGAATATTTTTTCAGAATTTTTCGAGTAGCGTAAGTAGCAAAAATAATTAGCGCCGTAAATAGCTCACGCGGGGAATTGAACCCGCGACCTTGGACCGAACCGGGACTTTAGTGACTCCGGCTAGCCAGGAGGCCCCAGCAGGGGTGTGCTGAAAGAAAAGGGAATTAGCTAAATTTATATTAGAGTTGGTTAAATAAACCACTTAATATAAATAGCGAATTAATTAGAAGGGTTTCTTTTGGTTTTGGTTGGTTCGGCAACCTCTCTACCTTAGTCACCGCCACCCCCTTTCCCTCTCCTTCTCTCTCGGCGCCCAAGCCCCAAGGGCTCTCGGATCACTTTCCGGCGACGACTTCAACACGAGGACATTCCCCTCCGCGAGAAGAGCACGTGGACGCGAGCGGTTCGTCGAGAAGAGCGTTCTTTCGGAAAACCTAGCGCTTAGATTTGTAAGAATCTTCGCACAAGAGGTAAGAAACCCCTCACCTACAGTATAAGTAGCTTCCATTTGAATGCATGCTTTTAGATTAGTTTTACTCAGATTTTTGTCGACATCTAGGGTGTATTTAACCCTCCTCGCAGCTTTAGGGATTAGTCGAGCACCTTTAGATGGGCCGGATGTGTTTTCCCTCTTCAGTTTGAGGTTTTAGACATTGTCGGGTGCCTAGAGGTGGTCTCCCTACTAGAGATGAGAGTTAGAGCACACCAAATGCTCGATAAAAAGACTGGGACAGCTTTTGATTCAGTGGGCATTTATTCAGCTCAGTTAAATGTCGTATAAAAGTATTGATCCAGTTAATTAGCTTTATTACAGCTTTCATGGGACTAGATGTCCAATGGGTGGGCTCCCCCAATCGCCTCTAGGTTCAGACAACCTAACTCTAGGTTCAGATGACCTAGAAACGGCTAAATAAAACAGTACAACTATTCAGTATTTTATTTTAAGTAGTGGCACTGTACAGGATCAGATATCCATTGGGTTGGACTCCCACAGTCATCCCTAGGTTCAGATAACCTAGTAAACCCTATTAGATTTGGAACTTGTAATCCCGGGTCTAGCTAGGGATGCGCGCACAGCATGTACAGTTACCAGGGCCCTCAGCAGCATGATTATTATTTTAATCTACTTATGTATACAGTTTTTTTTAAAAACTCGCAGTCACCTATGTGATCAGGATTTAATTCAGTATCAGCTTAGTTTAGTTCGGTTTCAGTTTCAGTTTAGTTCTTCCTGATTGATACCATGAGTTAGTTCCATGCTTAGATTTTGATATGCATGCTATGTTTCAGTATCTGTGCTTAGTAACTTTGCTATGTCATGCTTATCTATGTTCAGTACGTTTTTCAAATAGCATGTTTTCAAAACATAAATTGCATCGTGTGCATGTTTTGTGAGGTAGCTGGTTTCTTACTAAGTTTTAAGCTTACAGATACTTTTTCCTTATACTGCAGATAAAGGTAAAGGGAAAATGGACTAGCGGAGGCTAGAGGGCAATGCGATGAAGATGTGTGTGGAAGGAACTTGGAATAAAAGATTTTAGGGATCTCACAAGCTTTATTTATGCATTAGAACTTTCAGCAAAATTAGTTAACTGTTAGAACCTAATTATTCCACACTTAGTACATTTGCATGCCATGAATTAGTCAACCATGCATGATATCATGTTTAAAATGTTAGCTAATACGTGTTAAAATGTTTCTAGCTTTTATAGACTTGATGTGTATGATTTGGGCACGAAATAGTGCTGAAATCAGGGGTTCTGATTCGAAATCAGAAACCCAGATCGATCTACAGATCGATCAGAAATGGGGTTGTGCCACTGGATCGGTCAGCTGACCAATCCAGTCCCGAACAGAGAGTTAGCGTCTGTTATGGGTCGGTCAGCCGACCGATCCAGATGCGAACAGAGAGCACCGAACCTTACTGATCGGTCAGCCGACCGATCAGTGAGCCACTGGATCGGTCAACCGACCGATCAGTGTGCTCCTGGATCGGTCGATAGACCGAACCAGCCGCATACAGAAGCAATATAGTTTATGGATCGGTCAGTCGACCGATCCGGAGTTTTTCTCCATGCCAGTATCAAGCTGGATCGATCACTGGATCGATCCGATAGGCCACTCGATCCCTGGATCGATTGAAATGCCTGATTACAGCTAGTAGGTCATCCGAGAGGCATAGATTATCTCCCCTAGCATGTGTAGAACTCCTAGGTACACCTTGAATATTAAGTTCAGATTCTACAGTAATCAGTTTAGCAAAATTTTAATCAATCCAGAATTTCCGCAATAGTAATTTAGCACAGCATAATGTAGCGATCGGCCTCACAGCCTAGTTACTAGAAGGCGGGTCGTTACATTTGTAGGATACTCACTAAACAGTAGAGGTTATAGAATATATAATAAAGTTATACTAAGAATTGAAGAAACCACAAATGTAAAATTCAAGGAATTCAACCAAAACCTAGAACAAACCCAAATTCAGCCAATTGATTTTAGTCAAGGCAACAATAATCACGAGGAAACCAGTGAAGATTTAAATCATGAAGAGGAAGATCAACCTCAACTGAATCAACCTCCTAGAACTATAAGAGTCAATCCAAATCATCCAATTGACCAAATAATTGGTAATCTAGACATAAGGGTTCAGACTAGGTTATCCTTTAGAAACCTAAGTCAAATCTCTCTTATTTCAAAAATTGAACCCAAAACCATAGCTGAATCTTTACTTGACCCAGACTGGGTCATAGCTATGCAAGAGGAACTAGCTCAATTTGAGAGAAATGAGGTTTGGGACTTAGTACCACCACCCAAAAATAAAAAGATAATACAAATAAAATGGGTGTTTAGAAATAAATTAAGCGAAACTAGGGAAATTACTAGAAACAAAGCTAGGCTAGTTGCTAAAGGGTTTTGTCAAGTAGAGGGACTTAACTATGATGAAACTTATGCCCCAGTAGCTAGACTAAAGTCCATTAGAATGTTACTCAGTTATGCAGCCTATAAAGGGTTTAAACTATATCAAATGGATGTCAAATCCGCCTTTCTAAATGGACTAATAAAAGAAAAAGTATAAATAGGACAGCCACCTGGGTTTGAAAATTTAGATCATCCTAACTATGTCTTTAAGTTAAAGAAAGCCTTATACGGACTTAAGCAAGTACCTAGGGCATGGTATGAAAGGTTGACCTCTTACCTAATATCCAAAGGGTTCAACCAAGGTCAAATCGACCCAATCCTTTTTGTTAAATCAATAAAAGAGGATATCTTTGTAGCCCAAATCTATGTAGATGACATAATATTTGGACCAACAAACTCAGAATTTTTACAAGAATTTACAACTCTAATGGAACAAGAATTTGAAATGAGTTTAGTAGGTAAATTAACTTACTTTTTAGGATTACAAATCAAACAAACAAATGAAGGTAATTGCATTTATCAACAAAAATATACTAAAGAATTACATAAAAAATTTGGGATGGAAAATACTAAAGAAATAAAGACACCTATGACAGTTAACACAATCCTAGATGACGACCCTAAAAGTAAACCAATTGATTTAAAATACTGTAAAATACGGCAACAAATAATAATTTAATAATAAGGTTTAATAAACAAATAACCTTATTAGGATTTTTAGAAATTTTTAGAAATTTTCTGAGATTTAATTGGATCTAATATGATGTATTTAAAGGGGATGCATTAATGGGGCCGATAAAAGCCTGTTTGGAATACCCGGGGTGGGAGTTGATTGAGAAATCGATCTAGGGTTTGATTTTACAAATCCCTAAGTTATAAATATAATTTTCCCATGCCCTAACTCCCACACCCACCGAACTCCTCATCCTCCCCGAGCCCTCTCCCTCTCGCGAGATCCCACACCACCTCCGGCGATCTCCCTTCCTCACTCGAGCACTAGCCGGTCTCCTCTCATCCTCACGCAAGAGCACCATGGCAGCCGGCGACCTCCTTTCTCGAGCGATCACAGCCGGCGATCTTGCCCTCACGCGAGCACCCCAGCCGCCTCAACACCTGATTGCGCCAGTGTTGCTCATCCTGGTGCCAGCTAAACCCTAGGTTGGCTCCAGTCAGTTGCTTCCACCTCCGCTGTGCCACACAAGTTTGGGTCGACTCCTGATCAGCCCAAACAGAGCCCTGCCGCCAACACATTTGTGCCCTAATTGATCCAGCAGGTATAACCTCTCTAGGTATGGGTTTTGGGAAGTAGATTGGGAGTGTGCGTGCAAAACAATTCCAATGATGTCTCTATTTTCTTCATGGAGTCTTCCTGGTTTTCTGCCACGAATTTGGGAGGTCTTCGAATTGTTTTCAATGTTACTTTACTTCAATTTAGTGGATTACAATTGGCTAGGTAGATTTGCGTGTTTGCAACCTGTTTTAGTTTCCTTGCACTACTCCTTCATGGAGTTTTCTTCTTTGAACGCTAGATAGAATTGGGAAGTGGGGGATTTGATCCGATGTTGTTTTTGTTTACTTTGGATATCGATAGTTTTTGGGGCAAATTCAGTGAGCTTTAATGCATTTCCAAGATGGTTCTAGCTTTTCCTTAGTGATTTCGAAGTCTCAGATAGGTTTTATTGGGCAGATTTAGTATTTTGGACAGATTCAAGATTTGAGGTTCATATTTGATGAAGCACTTCTTCCTCGTAATGTTTCTTTGATTTTCCCGCAACGAGTTGGGTAGATTGCCAATTGTTCTAGGATTGGGTTAGATATAGTTTGAGGATTTTTATTAGCTATTTAATACATAAGAAGATAGCTAATTTTGTGTGCACTGGTGCAGGACGTTGATTGAAGACGTTTGACACAATTTACGTATACAGGCGGGTACTTCTTGCTTTATTTTCTTTTAGTACTTTGACCTTAGTGCATGAATTATTTTGGATAAGGACTGTTTACCTTGACACCACTCTTATTTTTCCGGTGCTTGATACTTCCACGTTATCTATGAGATATTCGTTTCCATATCTATACAGTCTCTTTTGTTGTCCATGATCCGTAGCAGATACTAGATATCATATTTGTATGCTTTAACTATTGTTTGTTTATGTACGATATTGAGCATGCTGGCTTCATGTAGCATACCTGTTTCCGCTTATATATATGTATGATGACTGTTGCATTGTTCGTATCATGTCATTGCATGCATGCCGCATCCTCGGCCACTCAAGAGAGTGGTAGCTGGAGTTGATGTCGCTTGTCCTGTCGTGCCCCACTCGGCCACGCGTGGGTAGTGGTAGCTGGAGTTGCGAGCAGCAGGGACCCCCCTTCGCTGTGTAGCTAGTTAGCTACTCAGCACCTGTCCATCCGGTCACTCGCTGGAGTGGCGGCCTTTGGGTGGTACAGTTGTCATTGATCCGGCCTCTCGACCATACAGGGGTCATGGTGCAGAGAGGTGGGCGGGGTGACCATCCGTGCATACACTGTTATTATGCCTGCTTTGGTTGCTGATGTCTACTTATGTTGTTATTGCTTACTTATGCTGCTGTGGTATATTTATGTTGTCGTTGCTTCTTGCTGTTGTTCACTTATGCGGATATGCTGTCTTAGGTTAAGATAAGCTCACGTTGTAGGTGGTTAAACCTTGGTTTAGTAATTACAAATGTTTATATACCTTACCCATTACCTCTGTAGTTATGAGTAGTACTGTAGCAGATTAGTACCATTTCTGACTTTCTATATCTAGCCTAGGATATCGTTCCAGGTATGAACCTTTATCATGGTTTTATTTTTGTATCTGCTATTCTCTTATGAGATTGTATTCCTTTTGGGTATTCTTTATTGGTTGGTTATGTTCATGCACTATCTCTTTCCTTACCCGCTGAGTTCCAATACTAACCACCCCGTCAAATGGTTTCTTTCGCCAGGTAACAGATAGATGAGTCAGGGATGCTTGGAGAGATGCCGGCTGCCAGTCCTGGGTCCCGCGTCATATTCGAAAATTGATTTTTGGTTTTGTTTCTCTTTACTTACATTACTTATTCGTTGGATTTGATGTTGTGAGAACTATGTTTTGATACTTGTTGTGTGGACTTGGTATTTGTGATGTTTTGATGACTTTGCAATTTGTGGGTTTTCTCTTCGTTTTCTTTTCGCAGTGTTTATTTCATTTTTGTCTAGCCGGGTA
This sequence comes from Zingiber officinale, assembly GCF_018446385.1. NCBI lineage: Eukaryota > Viridiplantae > Streptophyta > Magnoliopsida > Zingiberales > Zingiberaceae > Zingiber > Zingiber officinale. The sequence continues at coordinate 104,584,727 of NC_056000.1, read as the reverse complement.
GGCTGAGTATATTAAATTGCGTGTGGTATTATGTTATATGTTTTATTCATTTATGTCCAGCCGGGTAGGCTGCGTATATTAACTGCGTGGTCATGATGTTTCTATGGTATATATATTCCAGCCGAGTGTGGCTGATGTATGTTTTGTATGTAGTAATGTTTCAGATTGTCACCCGTACAGGGGAGATGTTGCCGAAATTTCTTCGGACAAGGTGTAACGCCCGCCCTCCCTGCTAACCCTAACGCCGAAACATATGAGTGGATTTCTTTTGGTTCCAAGTAACTTTCAAGCAAGAAAAACCAATAAAAGACCCTTAGTGATTCATGGAGGGAAACTTGTACTAGTTTGGTTAAACAATAATTTCCCTAACCTCTTCAAAATATTTTTGGCCGAAATTCTAGGGTTAGGTACTCCTCTGACCAAGCATCATATAGGTATAAAAACATGAAGGAAAAACCTTCCTACATAGCATAGAAAAATATCATGAAATGAGGACTTGTTTAAACCTTCCTAGATTTGAAAACTCTTCTTTGGCCGAATTTTCTTAAATTCTATTCTAGGTTTTCTAATCCTCATAAAATCCGAAAAGCACATAAAACGCCTTGTACCACAGGTGAGGGGAAGCTTACATCCTTTTCGCTTGTGGATGTAAGGTGTGGTGATGGAAGAAGTAGCCTCTTCTTCTAGTTCCTTTTCCTTGATTCCCTTGCTAAGTCCTCCTTGTATCTTAGGCTTTCTTAGGAGAAAACCTTGTCTTGGGGCCGAAGATGGAGGAGAGGGGACTGAGGGTTCGGTGAGGGAGAGGAGAGAATGAGAAAAATGAGAGAAAATAGAATTTTCCCTTTACATATTCTCTTTTATGTTAAGGGGGAAGAGGTAGCAAAAATCGGTTTTTGCTTTCCTTCTCCCTTAGCCTTTTTTTTTCTATTTTCTTTTATTTATTTTATTTTCTAATTTATTATCATCATTTATGATGAAACAAGGGGGAATGAATCCCCTTAATTCTCCATTTAAGGTCACGGCAAGAGAGGGAAAAGAGAGAGGAAGGGAGGAAGGCAAGTTACCTTTCTCTTGCTCTTTTCTTGCTTTCTCTTCTTAGATCTTTACTCCTATCTTTATCATGCATTCCCTTTCCTTGCTATCAATATCTTCTCTCTATCCCAATTGGTTTCTACTAATTAATTTTATAAATTATAGTATAAGAGGTTCAAGGTTCAATCCTTGACCTCCTCTTCTTTTTATTTCATTTTATTTCTTTTTGCTTCAACTCACTTCTTATTATTTTTCTAAGGCAAAATTCATCATTCTCTTATTTATCTTAAAAGCTTAGTGGGTGTTACAGTACCCCGTACCTCATAAAAAGTTCGTCCTCGAACTTTAAAATAGTTACATCAGGTGGCACTGAACTTTCGGCTGAGTGCATCGGCCAATTTGTTCGCCTTTCCTGGGTGATAAAGAATCTCGCAGTCGTAATCTTTAACTAGCTCGAGCCATCAGCGTTGCCTCATATTCAGGTCTTTTGCGTGAAGAAATATTTCAGACTCTGATGGTCGGTTTAAATCTTACACTGAGCTCCATATAAATAATGTCTCCATATTTTGAGAGCGAAGACCACGGCTACTAGTTCTAAGTCATGAATGGGATAATTCTTCTCATGCTCTTTAAGTTGTCTAGAAGCGTAGGTAATGACTTTGCCGTCTTGCATGAGTACAGCTCCAAGTCCTGAGATAGAAGCATCGCTGTACATATCGAAGCCTCTGTCGGTTTCCGGAAGAGTAAGAATCGGAGCACTGGTCAGTCTCCTTTTTAATTCCGCGAAACTCTTCTCGCAAGCTTCTGTCCATTCATACTTGGTATTTTTCTTGGTGAGGGCTGTCATAGGGGCTGCGATTTTAGAGAAATTCTCTACAGCCTGCTAGCCCGAGAAAACTCCTGACTTCGCTGGCATTCCTTGGTCTGTTCCAGTTATTTACAGCTTCGATTTTGCTTGGATCCACCATAACTCCATCTTTGGAGATGACATGACCTAGGAACATTACCCTGTCAAGCCAAAACTCGCATTTGGAGAATTTTGCATATAGTTGTTTCTCTTGAAGGATCTGTAGTACAGTATTCAGGTATTCAGCATGTTCTTCTAGGGTTCTCGAGTAGATAAGTATATCGTCAATAAAGATGATTACAAATTTATCAAGATATGTCGTAAATATCCGATTCATCAGATCCATAAATACTGCAGGAGCGTTGGTTACTCCGAAAGGCATAACTATGAACTCATAGTGTCCATATCGGGTTCGAAATGATGTTTTTGGTATATCATCTGGTTTCACCTTCACTTGATGATAACCGGATCGTAGGTCTATCTTTGAGAAAACGGTCGCACCCTTCAGTTGATCGAACAGGTCATCGATCCGTGGGAGTGGGTACCGGTTCTTGATCGTCACATTATTCAGCGCTCGGTAGTCTATACACATTCGCATAGACCCATCCTTCTTCTTTACGAACAGCACTGGAGCTCCCCATGGAGAGTGACTAGGACGAATAAGTCCCTTGTCGAGTAATTCAGATAACTGTTCCTGAAGCTCCTTTAATTCAGCCGGAGCCATACGATAAGGTGCTTTTGAGATCGGCTGAGTACCAGGAATCAATTCGATCTCGAATTCTATCTCTCTGTCAGGGGCCAACCCTGGTAGTTCATCAGGAAATACTTTTGGATAGTTGCATACTACCCTGACATCTTCTAGCTTCGGGTCTTTGACTTGATTGGTATCAACCACGTGCGCTAGAAATCCCATACATCCTTTATCTAACATCCTTTGTGCTTTAATAGATGACAATAACTTCTCCGTTCCTTTCGGTTCCCCGTAAAACTCAAACTCTGGTTCAGTTTCGGGTCAGAAAATCACTTTCCTTTTACGGCACTCGATTGAAGCGCTGTACTTGCTCAGGAAATCCATGCCCAATATTATGTCATAATCCTGCATATCAAGTACTATCAGATTGCAGTAGAGTTCTCTGTTTGCGATCCGAATGAGTACTGCTTGCAGCATATGGTCCGATGGCATAATCTCTCCGGATGGTAAGGTTGTTAAGAATGTGTTCTCTAGAGTTCGGAGTGGTATATCTAGCTTCTTCATAAAATGTGTTGAGACGAACGAGTGTGTTGCCCCGGTATCAAATAATACTACAGCATACTGATTGTAAATAAGTAGCTGACCTGTGACAACAGTAGAGGCATTCGCCACGTCTTCCTTGGTAAGAGAGTAGACTCTGGCGTTCGTCATAGTGGGAGGGGCCTCCAATCTTCCTTGGCTGATTGAAGTCCCTTCTATGGCAGTATGAATCTGGTGCAGCTGTGCAGGGGTACTCATATTCTGGTTGTTCTGCAGAGGTAGTGCCTGAGACTGAGTAGGGCAACTTCTCGCTAGATGACCTTCCTTTCCACAGCTATAGCACTTCCTGGTGCTTAGGAGGCATACTCCGGAATGCATTTTTCCACAAGTGGTACACTGAGGGTATTTAGTTTGCTTATTGGCCGGACCACCTTTTGTGTTGTTCCATTGTTTCCTCTTTCCACCTGAGTTTCCTTTCCAGTCGGTTATGGTATTGTGCGATTTTTGTCCTCCGGTCAGTGCTTGGTTCTTGCCCTTGTTCATTACTTTCTGGTAGTGCTCGGTAATCAGGGCACTGCTGACTAGCTCCTCTGCAGTCTGCGGTCTATTAACTCCGCCGGCTACGTTCAGAGCTATCTCAGGTCGGAGCATCTTTAGCATTAACCAGACCCTTTCTTTTTCGGTACGGATCAGTTCTAGGCACAGACGTGCTAGGCGGTTGAATTTCTTGATGGCTTCGTTGACTGACAGATCACCTTGCCGGAACTCAGTGAACTCGTCATAGTGCTTGTTGGTCACTTGCATATGGAAGAATTCTTCTAAGAACTCGGTCTCAAAATCCGTCCACTGCATCTGATTTATTTTTCTTTTCGCTTTTACTTGGTCTCACCACATCCGGGCATCTCCGGTAAGGCAGAACAACGCGCATTTGACCTTCTCGTGTTCAGGCCAGTCCAGTAGTTCCATTATGCTATCTACGGTCTTGAGCCAGGCTTGTGCATCCCATGGTTCGCAGTTTCCCGAGAATGCTTCCGGCTTAAGCCTTTGCCACTGAATCAAATAGGCCTCTTGTCGGACCATCGGAGTAGGGGCTGCTGGGGGTACTGGTGCGGCTGTAGGTATAACCGGTAGTGTATTCTGATTTGCCGGTGGGGTAACCGCGTTGACTTGCTGACCCATTAAGGTAGTGATCAGCTGCTGTTGCTCTGTGATCTGATGCTGGAGGTCTGCGACTACCTGTGTCAGGTCTGGTGGAGTCACTGTCCCCTCGGTTCGGACATTGCGTGTCCTAACCATGTTTATCTAAATAATGACAAATAGACTAGTGTAAGTGATTATCGTTTTTAGTCAATCTAACGTACTGTTTTGTTTCTATCTATTTGTTCTGGTATTATTCCTAACCTACCGATATGTAATCCTAATCTAAATTATAACTAAAAGCATAGAATAAAGCATCAAATATAAACATGCATAACATGAAACTAAAGCATAAACAACATAAGGAAAAATAAAGAATAGAGTGACAAACAATATAACAAAAGGAAATAAAGCGTAAGCAATATAGCAAAGAAAATAAAGCATAGGCAATATAACAAGGAAGAAAAATAAAGCATAAGTCATATAACAAGAAAATTAAGCATAAGCATATAACAAGAAAATTAAGCATAAACATTATTACTTGGAGCGGCAGGTCGGAGGCTTGATGTGTCTGTAGTGAGCTGGCAAAAACTTTGGCTCTGATACCAACCTGTAACGCCCGCCTTCCTTGCTAACCCTAAGGGACGGGGCTACGATACTCCATGTACAAATTTTTCTTTTTAAAACAGCGGAAGACTTAAAATAATTTTCTTAGTTTAATAAAAACTTTTCTTTTGTTTTTCTTTTCATCAAATCTGAACTACACTATCATGGCATCAATAACATGATATCAAAATCAGTAGAAACATAACATCAAGTCACACATACGGTACTACAATTCATGATACCAAAGCATAGTTCTTTAAAAGTTTTTAAAGCGGGTTCTTATTTGGTTGCCTAGCCACTGCCACACACATCTCCTTGCCTCTCCTGCTGCTCCTTTAGCTCATCCAGCTTTTTCCTTTATCTGTTGTACAAGGAAAGTAAGTTATGAGCACTCATGGCTCAGTAAGTTCCTTTCCTACTCACTAAAACCGAAAATCATCACATAATCAAAGAATGTCTCAACATAACATGATCTCAACTAGTCATGGCATAACACATCATACTCTTTAAGCATATCATGCAACATAACAAAATCATAACTAGTCATGGCATATCATCTCTTAAAGCATAGCATAAAACATAACATGATCATATCTAATCATGGCATATCATAGTATCATCATAAGGTGGCATGGCATATCAAGCTCTTAAAGCATAGCATGAAACATAACATAATCGTATCTAATCATGGCATATCATAAATCATAGCATCATCACAACATGATCATAAGGTATATGCAATATGATTTTTAAAACATGTATCCGAAAAACATGTGTATGTCTCATGATCTTTAAAACCATTTCTTCTTACATATATACTTGAACATAATATCAACATAATCAGGGCCCCGGCTTGTACCACACATAGATAAATCACGTAGATAAGCGCGCTTCCTAAGTATATCCAAGGTAGCAAGTCTTGAATCATACTAGGAACTAGGTCAGGATCACACAGCCATAGACCTAGGGGCGTACTAAGGAGCCCATCCCTTTATTTTTACTAGCCTGGATCACACAGCCAAAGGCCTAGGGGTTGATTAGGAGCCCACCCTTGGTACAAGCCTTACAAATTAAAGTAGCATGTATAAAAATGCATCACTTAATCACTTAGCATATCATAGAAGTATGCATCACTTAGGCATACATTATGTCATAAAAGTATGCATCACTTAGGCATACATCATGTCATAAAAAGTATGCATCACTTAGGCATACATCATGTCATAAAAAGTATGCATCACTTAGGCATACATCATGTCATAAAAAGTATGCATCACTTAGGCATACATCATGTCATAAAAGCATGCATATTTTCACCACATAGCATATCATGAGAGCATGCATATTTTAGGCACATAGCATATCATCAAAGCATGCATATTTCTATCCACATAGCATATCATGAAAACATGCATATTTTTAGCACATAGCATATCATCAAAGCATACATATTTCTATCCACATAGCATATCATGAAAGCATGCATATTTTAAGCACATAGCATATCATCAAAGTATGCATATTTCTATCCACATAGCATATCATGAAAGCATGCATATTTTAAGCACATAGCATATCATCGAAGCATGCATATTTTGTATCCACATAGCATATCATGAAAGCATGCATATTTTAAGCACATAGCATATCATCAAAGCATGCATATTTCTATCCACATATCATATCATGGAAAGTATAAATCACAGGCATACATGTTTAAGCATAAGGGTGTATCATGTGATTATACTATCATAAGAAACATGGTAACATAGTTAGCTTGGGTTCTAAGCTTCCTAATCCCTTAGGTTCTTATCATGGCCGAACCCCCCTTAGATCTCAATTTAGGTAAAAACAACCTCCAAGCATGTGGAACCTAAATTATCATCACATCAATTTCATAGGAAGCATTATAAGCATGATTAACTTGGTTTCTAAGTTCTCCAAGTCCCTAAACTTCATGTGGCCGAACCCTATCAGGTGTGAAACAAGGTCCCAAATGTCATGAAAGCATGGAAACCTTAAACCATATTTATAGCATTTTTTCCAAGTAACATAGTAAGCCTATTTGAGCTAGTTCCTAAGTTCTTCAAGCCCTTAACATATGTCATGGCCGAAATTTAACAAGTATTCATTAGGGCTAAAAGCAAGCATACAAGCATGTGAACTTGAAATAACATCATGTATAAATTCATAATAAGGCATCATACAATGGGTATGGCCGAAACTTACCCTAGCCTCATTTTAGGTCATTAAACAACATATAGCATGAGAACTTTGGCTTTCTACTTATCATATTTCATGTAGAGTGACATGAGCATATTTAATTTTTGTTCTAGGGTTTCTAGGGCATCTATCCCTTCATGGCCGAAACATACAATGGTCCATTTAGGTCATGGAAAAATTATACAAGCATGTGACTCAATCAACATATTATCATATTTCCATAAGAAGCATTTTTAACACAATTGGTTTCAATTCTAAGGCCTCTAGGTCATTTAAACCCTACTTGGACGAGACTCATTAGTGGTTAAATTTGCTTCAAAGAGCCTAAAAGCATAGGAAGTCATACAAGTTTCATAGCATGTATAAAGACAAGCATAATAAACATACATGTGAATTGTGTCTTAGGCTTCCTAGGTTTCTTTCCTTTTTCGTTTATTTTTCCTCATGGCCGAAACCTACCAATCTCTAAACTAGGTTTTAAGTGGCCTAAAGCATGGAAAACCTAAGTAAGTTTCATGGCAAAAATTACTAAGAACATCATATACAAATTTGGTTCATAAACAAGCTAGGACCCTTGTGATCTTACATGTCATATATCATGTAACTAAATTCTCTATACCCTAATTAAGCATGAGAGCATTAAACAACTTTCATATCTTAATATTCCAGAGGTCTTGAGCATGTTAAAATTTTGTTTAAGCTTTTCTAAGCTATCCATCTTATCATGGCCGAAAATCTTAATGAAGAGTTCATGAATTTCTGGCAATATTCAACATGCAATTCTTTAAGAGAACTCTATATTATATCATATAAACATGGTTACTTAAATTTAAAGGTCTTCCTAACCCTAAGCTCTTTTCTTGGCCGAAACATATGAGTGGATTTCTTTTGGTTCCAAGTAACTTTCAAGCAAGAAAAACCAATAAAAGACCCTTAGTGATTCATGGAGGGAAACTTGTACTAGTTTGGTTAAACAATGATTTCCCTAACCTCTTTAAAATATTTTTGGCCGAAATTCTAGGGTTATGTACTCCTCTGACCAAGCATCATATAGGTATAAAAACATGAAGGAAAAACCTTCCTACATAGCATAGAAAAATATCATGAAATGAGGACTTGTTTAAACCTTCCTAGATTTGAAAACTCTTCTTTGGCCGAATTTTCTTAAATTCTATTCTAGGTTTTCTAATCCTCATAAAATCCTAAAAGCACATAAAACGCCTTGTACCACAGGTGAGGGGAAGCTTACATCCTTTTCGCTTGTGGATCTAAGGTGTGGTGATGGAAGAAGTAGCCTCTTCTTCTAGTTCCCTTTCCTTGATTCCCTTGCTAAGTCCTCCTTGTATCTTAGGCTTTCTTAGGAGAAAACCTTGGCTTGGGGCCAAAGATGGAGGAGAGGGGACTGAGGGTTCGGTGAGGGAGAGGAGAGAATGAGAAAAATGAGAGAAAATAGAATTTTCCCTTTACATATTCTCTTTTATGTTAAGGGGGAAGAGGTAGCAAAAATCGGTTTTTGCTTTCCTTCTCCCTTAGCCTTTTTTTTTCTATTTTCTTTTATTTATTTTATTTTCTAATTTATTCTCATCATTCATGATGAAACAAGGGGGAATGAATCCCCTTAATTCTCCATTTAAGGTCACGGCAAGAGAGGGAAAAGAGAGAGGAAGGGAGGAAGGCAAGTTACCTTTCTCTTGCTCTTTTCTTGCATTCTCTTCTTAGATCTTTACTCCTATCTTTATCATGCATTCCCTTTCCTTGCTATCAATATCTTCTCTCTATCCCAATTGGTTTCTACTAATTAATTTTATAAATTATAGTATAAGAGGTTCAAGGTTCAATCCTTGACCTCCTCTTCTTTTTATTTCATTTTATTTCTTTTTGCTTCAACTCACTTCTTATTATTTTTATATGGCAAAATTCATCATTATATTATTTATCTTAAAAGCTTAGTGGGTGTTATACAGGGACTCCTCTGGGGCGTGACAAATTAGTGGTATCAGGGCTAGGTATACGATACTTGCTTTTCGTTTTGGATTTTTTGAGTTAGTCTGATACCAATTAGTGGTATCAGAGCAAGTTTACGATATTTTTGTTTTTTTTCATATTTTGGATTTTCGAAGGTTAAGTTGTGTGTTTTTGGGATTTTGATTTTGTCTGGATTTACAAATTGTTGAGTTGATCTGATACCAATTCAGTGGTATCAGAGCATGGTTCGAGTCAAATGTTATGTTTTGTGTTTTGAAATTTCGATCTTGTTTCGATTCATGATTTTCGGTGTTCCGATTGTTTTGTTTTCCCTTTGTAATTTGATCCTGCGATGTGACTTTCGAGTTGTGGGACCAAGCAGCGACAAGATATCTCCGAGCTATAGGATGTAAGTAGTCTACTGCTAAATCATTTTCCTTACCTACTTATTATTAACAGGAATGGCATGAAAAGGGTCGACTGCTATGCATCACCGTGGATAGGGTTGACCACAAAAACAACCTACGGTATCGATGGGCCCCGAACCTGCTGGCCAAGAGACGGAGTTTACAGGAAACCCGAATGAGGTTGATTCAGGTAGCAGTGATCGGAATCCTCCAACCTCTACTAGGGAGCATGAGTTACGGACGCCGGGAGTACCACCTTCTATACCTGCTCCAGACACTACTGGTTGGGTGATGGATAGAGCCCGAATACCCTTGCTGGCCAAGTTTGTGAAAGATTGAACTACTTTGTTCCATGGGGGTGCTGACCCTTGGGCGGCTCGTAGCTGGTTGAAGAACTTGGAGAGCACATTTTGGTACATGAAGTGTATAGATGAAGAGAAGGTGGAGTTGGCCGCATACCATCTTCAGGATCAAGCCGTCACTTGGTGGGACATGCAGAAGTCGATCTTTGGAGAACAACGTATCACGTGGCAGATGTACCGGGAGGCATTTGAGAGACAGTATTTCTTGGTTACATTTTGTCTAGCCCGTCGTCAGGAGTTTCTGAACCTCAAGCAAGGTGACCATTCTGTGATGGAGTATAATGCAGAATTCAGTAGACTGGCTGAGTTTTGTCCTCATCTGGTGGCTCAGGATTATGATTAGATGCATCAGTTTACTCAAGGACTTGTGGCATACATACGACTCAAGATGTCAGGATTTCCAGGTAGTTCTTATCGGGAGGTGTTAGATCGGGCGTTATTCATTGAGATGACTCAACAGCAAGTGAACCTGGAGAAAAGTAATACTAAACAAGTGACACAGAAGAAGGAAAAAAGAGGCCAGAGCTCACAGGTTACCTCTGGAGGGTCCTCTCCACCTCATAAGACAAGGCGAACCTCGGATGGGGGTTCTCGTTCCCCTCAGCGAGATTGGAAGAATGATAGTAGAGGGACTAGATGTTTCCAGTGCGGCTCGAAAAGTCACCTCAAACCCAATTGTCCATTGGACCACTCGATATGCTTTTATTGTAAGCTTCCGGGCCATGAGAGTCGAAATTGCACTCTGAAGGCTCAATTAGAGGCGACTAAAGATACCACTCAAGGAGGGCCACCCACCCAGCCACGACAGCAGAAAGGACCTCAGAGGACTCAAAACGCTTCATATCAGCTGCAACTGCCGGGGCCCCAGGGAAAAGTATACCATATCCAGAGTCAGGAGTATCCAATGATGCCAGCGACCACGCAGTACTCTACTGCGGCGTCCCCTTATCAGACATATCCGGTACAGCAAGACCCTGCACTTCCATCTCAGCCTTATTCGGCATTCCAACCACAGACTCAGCCTCAGTACCCGCAGCAGCAGCAGGGTGACGCTCCTCCGATTCCACGTCAGCCTACTTTAAGGATGCCACCATCAAGTGCAGAGGTGGGACGGGGTTATGCTGCCACACAGGAGGAGGCACAATGGGCCGAGGGATTGGACTTCCGAGGTATTAGACACTTTATACATTTAGTGTAGATTTATTGATAGATACTGGTAGTTCTCATTCGTTCATCTCTCGGGTATCTTTGGATAAGATCGGGGGGAGGGGGGGGGTATCTTTGGATACTGTTAACATGAGTTAACAGTATCTGTACCATCTAAAGGGGTACTCATTAGTAGTCAAGAAGTCAGAGACTTTTCTTTGGACTTTGATGGTCAGACACGTGCGACGGATCTATATGGGGGGAATGGTGGGATTTGACATCATCCTGAGCTTAGATGGGATGACAATAAAACGTGCCATTTGTTGTTCAACATACTGAGGTCGTAAATTTGGGGACCAAATTTTTATTAGTGGGGGAGAATGTAAAATATGGCAACAAATAATAATTTAATAATAAGGTTTAATAGACAAATAACCTTATTAGGATTTTTATAAATTTTTAGAAATTTTCTGGGATTTAATTGGATCTCATATGATGTATTTAAAGGGGATGCATTAAAGGGGCCGATAAAAGCCTGTTTGGAATACCCAGGGTGGGAGTTGATTGAGAAATCGATCTAGGGTTTGATTTTACAAATCCCTAAGTTATAAATATAATTTTCCCGTGCCCTAACTCCCACACCCGCCGAACTCCTCATCCTCCCCGAGCCCTCTCCCTCTCGCGAGATCCCACACCACCTCCGGCGATCTCCCTTCCTCACTCGAGCACTAGCCGGTCTCCTCTCTTCCTCGTGCAAGAGCACCACGGCAGTCGGCGACCTCCTTTCTCGAGCGATCACAGCCGGCGATCTTGCCCTCACGCGAGCACCCCAGCCGCCTCAACACCCGATTGCGCTGGTGTTGCTCATCCTGCTGCCAGCCGAACCCTAGGTTGGCTCTAGTCAGTTGCTTCAACCTCCGCTGTGCCACACAAGTTTGGGTTGACTCCGGATCAACCCAAACAGAGCCCTGCCGCCAACACATTTGTGCCCTAATTGATCCAGCAGGTATAACCTCTCTAGGTATGGGTTTTGGGAAGTAGATTGGGAGTGTGCGTGCAAAACAATTCCAATGATGTCTCTATTTTCTTCATGGAGTCTTCCTGGTTTTCTGCCACGAATTTGGGAGGTCTTCGAATTGTTTTCAATGTTGCTTTACTTCAATTTAGTGGATTACAATTGGCTAGGTAGATTTGCGTGTTTGCAACCTGTTTTAGTTTCCTTGCACTACTCCTTCATGGAGTTTTCTTCTTTGAACGCTGGATAGAATTGGGAAGTGGGGGATTTGATCCGATGTTGTTTTTGTTTACTTTAGATATCGATAGTTTTTGGGGCAAATTCAGTGAGCTTTAATGCATTTTCAAGATGGTTCTAGCTTTTCCTTAGTGATTTCAAAGTTTCAGATAGGTTTTATTGGGCAGATTTAGTATTTTGGACAGATTCAGGATTTGAGGTTCATATTTGATGAAGCACTTCTTCCTTGTAATGTTTCTTGGATTTTCCCACAACGAGTTGGGTAGATTGCCAATTGTTCTAGGATTGGGTTAGATATAGTTTGAGGATTTTTATTAGCTATTTAATACATAAGAAGATAGCTAATTTTGTGTGCACTAGTGCAGGACGTTGATTAAAGACGTTTGACACGATCTACATATAAAGGCGGGTACTTCTTGCTTTGTTTTCTTTTAGTACTTTGACCTTAGTGCATGAATTATTTTGGATAAGGACTGTTTACCTTGACACCACTCTTATTTTTCCGGTGCTTGATACTTCCACGTTATCTTTAAGATATTCGTTTCCATATCTATACAGTCTCTTTTGTTGTCCATGATCCGTAGCAGATACTAGATATCATATTTGTATGCTTTAACTGTTGTTTGTTTATGTACGATATTGAGCATGCTGGCTTCATGTAGCATACCTGTTTCCGCTTATATATATGTATGATGACTGTTACATTGTTCGTATCATGTCATTGCATGCATGCCGCATCCTCGACCACTCAAGAGAGTGGTAGCTGGAGTTGATGTCGCTTGTCCTGTCGTGCCGCACTCGGCCACGCGTGGGTAGTGGTAGCTGGAGTTGCGAGCAGCAGGGACCCCCCTTCGCTGTGTAGCTAGTTAGCTACTCAGCACCTGTCCATCCGGTCACTCGCGGGATTGGCGGCCTTTGGGTGGTACAGTTGTCATTGATCCGGCCTCTCGACCATACAGGGGTCATGGTGCAGAGAGGTGGGCGGGGTGACCATCCATGCATACGCTGTTATTATGCCTGCTTTGGCTGCTGCTGTCTACTTATGTTGTTATTGCTTACTTATGCTGCTGTGGTATATTTATGTTGCCGTTGCTTCTTGCTATTGTTCACTTATGCGGATATGCTGTCTTAGGTTAAGATAAGCTCACGTTGTAGGTGGTTAAACCTTGGTTTAGTAATTACAAATGTTTATATACCTTACCCATTACCTCTGTAGTTATGAGTAGTACTGTATCAGATTAGTACCATTTCTGACTTTCTATATCTAGCCTAGGATATCGTTCCAGGTATGAACCTTTATCATGGTTTTATTTTTGTATCTGCTATTCTCTTATGAGACTGTATTCCTTTTGGGTATTCTTTATTGGTTGGTTATGTTCATGCACTATCTCTTTCCTTACCTGCTGAGTTCCAATACTCACCACCCCGTGAAATGGTTTCTTTCGCCAGGTAACAGATAGATGAGTCAGGGATGCTTGGAGAGATGCCGGCTGCCAGTCCTGGGTCCCGCGTCATATTCGAAAATTGATTTTTGGTTCTATTTCTCTTTACTTGCATTATGTATTCGTTGGATTTGGTGTTGTGAGAACTATGTTTTGATACTTGTTGTGTGGGCTTGGTATTTGTGATGTTTTTATGACTTTGCAATTTATGGGTTTTCTCTTCGTTTTCTTTTCGCTGTGTTTATTTCATTTTTGTCCAGCCGGGTAGGCTGAGTATATTAAATTACGTGTGGTATTATGTTATATGTTTTATTCATTTATGTCCAGCCGGGTAGGCTGCGTATATTAACTGCGTGGTTATGATGTTTCTATGGTATATATATTCCAGCCTAGTGTGGCTGATGTATGTTTTGTATGTAGTAATGTTTCAGATTGTCACCCGTACAGGGGAGATGTTGCCGAAATTTCTTCGGACAGGGACTCCTCTGGGGCGTGATTTAAAATACTATAGGAGTGTCATAGGTAGTCTACTATACTTAACTACAAGTCGACCCGATATTTTATTTGCAGTTAGTATGTGTGCTAGATACCAAACCTGTACTAAAGAATCTCATTTGACTCAAGTCAAATGAATCTTTAGATATCTTAAAGGAACGTCAAATATAGGAATTTGGTACCCTAGAATTAATAATTTTGAACTAATAGACTATTCTGACTCGGATTACGCTGGCTTACCACTTTGTTTGGAGATGTAGGTATCCCTATACAATCATGTTATTTATTCTTAGATAGATATGAATAATTCCTTAGTTTAGAGAAAACTATTTTGCATCTCATAAGAACCATAGGTTCACTTGTGTATATTGAGACACATTAGAAACAAGTGAGATTTCTAGATAATGAGATAATTTCATTGTATTGATATGGTGCATCTACATGAACTAAGTATCATCAAATCATATGAATTTTGAATTGACTAATTATGGGAAAAGTTAATGTATAAGTCATGTACATTTAGAGCATAAATCATGGTTGAAAATTATTTTGAAAAAAATAAAATGATTTTAAAACCCCTTGGTAAACTATATTTATTGATAAAATCACTATTGACAATATTGATACAAAGTTAGGGTATAATATTGAAATTTTCAATTATTTCTAATTTTGTGCTATTCTTTTAAAATAATAGGTATTTTCTTAGAAAATTGTTTTCCTAAATAGTCTTTAGCAAAAGGAATGTATGTATAAAGTTTTATGATTTTTTTTAAAAATCATATAATTACCTATGCATTTTTAATTTCAAAATGAAAGTTATCAAATAGTGGCCGACTATTTCAAAAATAATTGTCGATTGATATAGTTATTAGTCATCTATTGATCACTAAAAGTAGACTAATAGTTATGTTTTTTGAATGAATCATCCTTGGTCACTTTTGGCATTTTAGCTATTTCTAACCCTTCTGACATGCTTGGATAAGCAATCAAAGGGAAAATTTCTTAATAAAAATGAAAAGGGAGTGTTAATTGATAGAAGAATAAGGAATTGAGAGAAGGTTAAAATTCAAGGTTGAATTTTTAACCTAATGATATAGAATTTGGAACTTTCTAAAGGTTTAGGAACTCTTAAACATTGTGTTGAGTGTTTCTATGCACGTTTAAAATTTTATTTTTGAAAAATATGTAGTAGAAGAATAATAATTTTTAAATTATTACAATACACATTATTGGTGCTGAAAGCACTAACTAACCAAACCTTGTTTTGATATTGGCAAAGGTTTATAGTTAACGGTTGTTACAATCTAACAAGCTTATCTGAGTGTGCATGCAAGTCCTAGTTGAGGCTAGGTAAAGAAGTCCTGGTCAATGGATTGGGTATGAAGTCCTGGTCTAGAGGACTGAGCAGAAGACTTGGCAGATTGAGGACGTCAGACGAAAGTCCTGAGGGCCATGGACACCAGGCGGAAGTGTTGGAGGATCAAGGATCGGACATCTAGAATAAGTCCTAGAGGTCAAGATCAGAAGCTGAGCAAAACTCCAAATAGTTATTTAGTAAAAGGTAAACTCTCCTGAGAGAAGTAGGTGATGATGTTGATGTACGTAGGTTATATATATTTCTAGGCATTTTTTAATGCACATCTACTGGTATTTCATGAATATAATCTATGTTTGTTGCACCCTATTTCATTGTTATATCATACTTCCATTGTATTTTGTATGGAGATCTACTCTTTGCTTATTTTCATTGACAAGATGTAATTTGGAGAAAAAACATAGCTTAAATGGAGTCTAGAGCCTCCAAAATTCTTGAGTTGTGCTTATGATACACGGTCATGTGAAAATATAGCACAAACCAATGTTTCACATGGCCTGGTCATGCCTTTTAGGCACGGTTGTGTCTTTTTCAGCACTGCATAGTAAAAGTAAAATGGTCATAAATTTCTTCTTGTTTAGAGTTGTGGGACATTAAAGATACAAAATATAGATAACTTTAAGATCTACAACTTTTCTTCAAGATTCACCCATAGATTTTAGATGTGCTAAAAGGCTCCACAAGACACGACCATGTCAAATTTTGTAGCTTTTTACACTGCACACCAAAAGTGAAATGACCGTAACTTCTTGCTCATTTGTAGTTTATGTCTGTTGAAGATACCAAAATGTAGTTAATTTCATGTATACAACTTTTATTTAGACTTCAACTTGAGAAAACCTTATTAAGATGTGATAAAAGGCTCTACAAGTGAGACATGGCCCTGACAAACTATCATGTGAAATCACATGGTCGTGTGAAATTAAACGATCATGCTTCCTCCTTTCCCGAGTCCATTCATGCTCTGGCCATGCCAAAAGGCATGGCCATGACATGGCCTAGGCAGGGGCCATGCCTAGTGCTATAAAAGGAGATATTCTCCCCCTTTTCACTCATATTTAGCTTAGGGCTCCGCCCTCATTCCTTGGGGGAGCTAGAATTTCATCCAAGAAGATCGGCGACGCATAGATAATCATTCTCCTCTCTTTATCGTGTGTATTGAGTTATAGATTCTTAATCTTCTTGTCTCTTGGTTGTATTTCCTATGCAATGGAGTAGATCTCCAAATCTAGGATGTAGGAAGTAGTTGTAATGTAATGTTGATATATGAATTATGTATTTGAATATTTTCTTATGCTATGATATATTTATATCATGTTCTATGGGCATTATGCCTTGTATGTGTTTAACAAAATGTGTGTGAGGTCAATTTATGTAGATGTAGAGTTTTGTTCACTATGTAGAGGAGGTGCTTTGGATTGTGTAACCAAAGAACCCTATGACGGAGGGTATCCTTACTTTCTATGGCATTTCTTTGAAACATATTGCAATTCCCTACAAGGGAAGCTAATTAGAGTTTAGAGGGTTTCTCCCAAATTAATGTTAGAAAGTGATTTGAGTAATCTAGAGATTATATGATCGAGTGACCCTATGATAGAGGGAATCCTTTTAACTGGACTCTCTAGGTTACCTCTTCTACTTAATTGCATTAATATACCATTAGGAAGTAAATTGATGAACTCTAGAGATTGTATGATCGGGGACCCTAGGATATCCTTTTAACCAGACTTTCTAGAGTTGCTACTTTACTTAATGGCATTAGTACTCAAGTAAAATCTCTAGTGCAACCTAGTCTAGGTTATGTTCGACTTTAGTTAGAACCCCTACAAGAACGTAAGCATGAATTTAGGTAGATGAATATTACATAGGGACATTAACTAGCATCATAGTGAAATTGAAATCCTAGCATCTCTCACCTCTAAAACCAATCTCTCCACTTCACCTTCACTCACTTATGCTCCCTCTCTCTCTACTCTATATTTCCTCTCTCTACCAACTCTCTCTCTCTCTCAAGCATTCGTGAACCAACTCTCAATTGTCTAGATAATTTGTTGCACGAAGTTAACTAGTACTAAATCAACAGTCCCTATGGGATCAATATCTTTATTAATTGGCGACAATCATGCACTTATGGGTTATATAACAAGTTTTTAGTGACATCAGGAGGAAGTCTTGTGGTCACGGACACCAGGCGAAAGTGTAGGCTGGTCAAGGATCGAATGTTTAGTAGAAGTCCCAGAGGTCAAGATCAGATGTTGAGAAAAACTCCAAACATGTGTTTAGAAAAAGGTAAACTCTTTTGAGAGGAGTAGGTGAGGATGCATTCCTTATTAAGGGAACAGTAGGCATAAGTCTGACCTAGGTTTCACGGTAAACCTAAATGTCAGGCCTGGACAATCTGAGACTTTCATATAATGTTATTTAATATTATACTATGTTTTTGATTGCTAACTCTGTGATATAGAAAAGATTATGGTTGAAAAAGTTAATCCAGGTGTTTGGAAGGATATAGGGGACCCAAGTCTATACAGGCACCTGAAAGGGATTCAGGTACCTCAATCACCTCGACGTGAAGTGGGATTAGATGGTGGATCCTAGTTGGTCAGTGCACATCAAATCTAGGTGACTCAAACAAATTAAGGAGCCCGGGATGAGATAAAGGTGGACAAGGAGAGCTTCACTCAGCACTCACCACTTTAGTGATTGAGGTGCTTGGATGAGGATAAGGCGTGATGAGTTTAGATCCGATCAGCTTTGATTGACGTGTCGCATAGGCATAGAGGTGCCTAAATTGATCTATAAAAGGAGGTCTTGAGCAGTGGCAAATATACAACTTTCAATATGATCAAACAAGCTCTGCACTACTCTAAACTTCTACTACGACATTGCAATGCTGCTCCGATGACTACACCTTATTCTAGATAATTTATTTATCAGTATATTTTATTTAACACAAAATTTTGTATCTTCATATTCAAACATTGTTCTATTTGTATTAATAGTGAATTGTCAAATGAAAGAGATCAACGATCATAGGTCTTGGAGTAGGAGTCATCAAAGGTTTCAAACCAAGTGAAACTAGCTGTGTCATAATTCTTTATTTATTTCTACTGCTTTAGCTCAGGTTTTATGAAAAATATGAAAAAGTTATGATCACTTTTCCCCCCCCCCCCCCCCCCTCCTCTAGTGCACTTTCTTTGATCCTACAATTGGTATTAGAGCAGAGGCGCTATGAATTGGTGTAATCACCAAAAGAGCATTTTTTTCATAATTAATCAGAATCAGTGCAATCACCCCTTCTAATATTTTGTAACGACCCGGCCCTTTTTGGCCTCTTGGGCGGCCCTTATGTCGTCGGCCCATTTGGCAACCTCTCATGTCGTCGACCGACGACCCTTTGGCCGTGTCGTTACTCACTAGGACTTTCCACCCCTGCCAGTGAATTTTTTGCCTCCCCCAGGATTCGAACTCTAAACCTCCAGGCTTAAGTATTAGAGTTTATGAATCCTGGTAACCAAGTGAGATCATCTCACTTGGTTACCAGGATTCATAAACTCTAATACTTAAGCCGGGAGGTTTAGAGTTCGAATCCTGGGGGAGGCAAAAAATCCACTGGCAGAGGTGGAAAGTCCTAGTGAGTAACGGCACGGCCAAAGGGTCGTCGGTCGACGATTACCAGGATTCATAAACTCTAATACTTAAGCCTGGAGGTTTAGAGTTCGAATCCTGGGGGAGGCTATTCTAACGACCCGGCCCTTTGGCCTCTTGGGAGGCCCTTGTGGCGATCCAACTGGCGGCCCTTATGTCGTCGGCCCATTTGGCGACCTCTCATGTGATCGACCGACGACCCTTTGGCCGTGTTGTTACTCACTAGGACTTTCCACCCCTGGCAGTGGATTTTTGCCTCCCCCGGGATTCGAACTCTAAACCTCCAGGCTTAAGTATTAGAGTTTATGAATCCTGGTAATCAAGTGAGATGATCTCACTTGGTTACCAGGATTCATAAACTCTAATACTTAAGCCTGGAGGTTTAGAGTTCGAATCCCGGGGGAGGCAAAAATCAACTGCCAGGGGTGGAAAGTCCTAGTGAGTAACAGCACTGTAACGACCACCCTTCTTACTACTACTACTACTCTCTAAGAGTGACCGTTACCTATCTACTACTCTACTTAACCGGTTTATTAAAAATCTCTAGGAAAACTCTACCGAAAAATTTCGGCAGAGTCTCCCCTGTACCGGTGACCCCAAACTGGGATACAAACACTATATACACAGCCACAGGCGGCTGGAACATATTTTTCACAACCACGCAGAAATAATAACACGACACTAAAAGAAACTATTCTAGCAATAGAAAACTATATAGCTCCAACAATAGGAAATAACTCAACTAACAATGCGGAATAGACTCAATTAATCAACATAGACAAAGGAAACAACTAATACAATCTCTATCAACTTAATAACTGAAAGAAAACTCAAAAGGAGTCTTGACTGTTTCCTTAGCAAACTCATGATCTCTCCATAGTCCTGGCATCACACACCGTCACAGCATCTCCTCGTCGCCTTCCTTCTTATACTTTAGCTTTCCTTTTCCTTTATCTGCAGTAGGAGGAAAGTAGTATCTATAAGCAAAATGCTTAGTGAGCGCTATCTAACTCACAAAATCACGATATGCATGTATATAAATAAAAACATGCTAAAACTGAATGCTAACATGTAAAGATACTCATGCTCATAAATAGCAAAGGAATCAACTAACTGAAAAGCTAACATGTATAGCTAAACATGCTCATCAACTAGCAAATCAATAACATATAAGAAAACTAAACATGTAAAAGCTGCTAGCATAAAAGGAAGCTAAACTTACTGATCTTTAAAACAAAGCGAAACTTGTTTTACTTGTTCTAAGCTGATTCTTTTATTTCACTTGCTTAAAACTCATTCTTTAGTACTTTTATTCTTATGTAAAACTTATTTTTTTCCTTGTTCATAAACTTATACTTTTAATACTTGAAAATAATAATCAACTTCTTTCGGGCCCGGCATTGTACCACTTTGCGCGCATTCTTAGTAAGGATCGAGGTAGCTAATCCCGAAACTACTAAGATACTTCTAGGCCTTGTGCCTAGGGGCAACTTGGAGCCCATCCCTTGGACCTTGTGTCCGGTACATGCCATTTAAAAGTAAAATACTTGTTATATCTTAATTACTTCTTCTTTAAATGCCTTGGCATTTTAATAAGCACCTTGTGTGCCAAAAATCCCTAAAGTCTTGACTTTGGGATCTACTTAAGGCCTTGACCTTTCTCTTTCTTTTCTTTTTCTTCCTTTTACTTGTTAATACTTCTAAAAGTATTTAATAGGATTCTTATTTTTCCACTAGAATACATGGTTGTTCATGCTTGTTAAAATAGCAAATGAAAACTAAAGGAAACTGCTCATGTGTATCTAGTAGTAAAGGACTAAAAATAGGAATCAATACTGCTCATGTTAAACTGATAGCAAAGAAAATCTGCATGTCTAATAGCAATAGAAAAGAAGTCTACTCATACTTACAAATAGCTAAGGGGAAGCTAGAAAAGGAAAACTGCACGTCTATTACTTAGAGAAATCTGCACTGCTCTTCTTAATAAAAATCTGCACTCTAAAGACTTAATCAAACTTCACTATAATCTTTTAAAACTGCACTTTGAGGAGATCTAAACTACATTAAAACTTCCAAATTGATTCCAATTATCTCAGTTTCCCCACTCATCTAATATCAACCACTACTTTCTAAACTTTTTGTTTCATCATCAACATGATCTATTTATGATCAGAAGGATACTTACTCCAATTTTCCTTACTTTTTAAGTCCGTTCCTACTTCAACCAATATGAAGAAGTGATCTAACTGGAATTGTAACCTATGAATATTCAATCCAAATAACTTAAGTGCATATTGGAAAAATGTTTGCTTAAACATCATAAGTTCAGATTCTATTAAATCCATTCAATAGTCTAGGTGATCCACTAAAATGATCCTGCTCCTCTCTACTTGGTCTATCACTGCACAAGCTAAAGTCATTCAACATCTCTCACTTTACACTAAAGAGATTACACCATCACAAAGCTGCAGAATTCAAAATACATAAGCTATTCTCAATTATTCTCTAACCTCCTTATTCTATGCTTCAAAAGAGAATTGTTAACTTAAACACTCCCTAAATTGAATGCTCATGATGTTAATACAAGCAAAACCATATAGCACAGCAACAAAACTTGCTGCTCATGATATTTATGGGCTGTTCAAAACTAAATGGCACAAAAGAACTAGATCCGAAATCCAGAAATAAGGTTGTTCCTAATCAATGAGATGGCAAAGAACTAAAATGTTTCTTGTATTCTAATTCTTTTACAATAAGTCAGAACACGGTTCTAGAAAGAATCGCATCTATGATCTACAAATTCTGCTCAATGATTGAAATTCTGCATACATAACTCAAAGCTCAAAACTCCTGTTCAGTGCCACTATAAGAAAACAAAAAGGAACCGAGAAGGCTACATTCTCAAACAACTATACCCTTCCATGTTAAAATCCCAAACCTACTAATCTGGATTAGGTTTTCATGGCAACAAACTCCAAACAAACCGAACCACTACTCTTCCTCCTTTAACTGATCAGTACCACGGCAAGGAAAGAAAACAAATGATTGCTAGCTTCCTTACTATCCGAACATGCTTATTTAACAACCTAACCAATTCTTTCTAAAACCTCTAAACATCATAAGAAAGCAAGAACAACCTCAAATTCAAACTGTTGACCACTAAATCCGTTCAAGGGACTATCTGAAAACACAACCAACACAAGAGAGCATCATTGTTTCGGGTCACAATACCAAAATCATAGACAATAGAAGAACACATGAACTAAGATCTCAATCTTCTAATCTGCTTCGGAAAAAAACAAAAAGAAATCATGAATCCAAATCCTCAATTCACGGCAGCAAGGAAAGAAAATCTCGGAGCTATCCTACCGCAGGTGAGTAGCAACTCACCTCGCTGTTCTTGAACTTACAACCGGAGGAAGATCTAGGGTTCGGATGATGTGAAGATCTCTGCGATCCCTTCCTATCCGCGTGTTCTCCTTGACGAGGAGACCACGAATCCGTGAACGGCCTCTGAAAAGAAGCCCTTGCCGGCCGCCGGAGAGGAACCCTAGGTCTGCTTCACCTTCCGCCTGATCTGCCGCCGTCGCACGCGAGAGGTGAGGAGAGGAAAAGAAATTTTAGGTTTTTCGAAAATCACTTTAGTCCTCACTTTATAACTAGGGTTATTTTCGGTTCCAACTATAGCTTAAATGGAATTTTTCTCCTTCTTTAATAACAAACGATCGCTAGCATAGTCGGTTGGCTGCGTTTTGCTTAAGGCTTGTGTTGCGGGTTCGAAACTCGGCTGCAACCATTTTCTGCCCATTAATTCTTGTTATTAACTTCTACTCATTAAATAAAATTCTCCCTTTATTTGATTAAGTAACAACTGCTAGCCCAATTGGTTAGCTGGCCTTTTACCGAATCAACGAGTCTCGGCTTCAATCCCTCAGTCGCGCACTTTTAATTCCAATTTATTTTACTGTTCCTAACTACTACTTAAATATATATCGCTCCATATATGATTAACAAATCGAGCGCAGCTCGGTTGGTTGGGCCGGTTTTGCTTGGGCCAGGGGTGCTGGGTTCGAAACCCAGCTTCTACAACCCTTTTTTTTTTTTTTTAGTTTATTTTTAAAACTTATTCTCCTTGGTAAAAATACCAAACGGACTCCAAAATTTGCATAAAAATACTCTAAAAATTCCTAAAAATCTTTAGAATATTTTAAAAGTATTTCCAAATATTTTTATGGACTTTTAGAACTTGAAATAGGAAAAATTGGGTCGTTACAAGCACGGCCAAAGGGTCGTCAGTCGACGACATGAGAGGTCGCCAAATGGGCCGACGACATAAGAGCTGCCAGTTGGGCCGCCACAAGGGCCACCCAAGAGGCCAAAGGGCCGGGTCGTTACATATTTTTTCATTCAAATTTTTTAGTACTTGAAATTGGTGCAATACCACTTGAGCTAATTTATTTTTTCTCCTCTTCTTACACTACTAAACCCAAGACCAAGTCTTGGAATATTTCAATTTTTATGTGTGCGCAAGATTTTAAATGACCCATCAAGAAGGCTACAACACCCCAAGCTCACCTCTTTTCTCTAGTGAGGATTTTGGTTATTAGAATGGTTGAATGGAGTATCATTTGAAAACTCAAGTGGAAATGCAGATAATAATCCATACTAGATTCACATTTTCCACTAAAAATGGAATACCCATCGCCTGCAACAAGTGGGACACACCCACAAAGAAGCAGATCGAGGTTGAAGCTAAGGTCACTTAGACTCTTCAGTGTGGCCTAACCAAAGAAGAACTAAATCAGGCCTGCCCGTTTAATAGTGCCAAGGATTTGTGGGAGAAATTGATCAAGTTACATGAGGGAACCTCCAACACAAAGGTATCAAAATGTGATTTGTATTTTAATAAATTATATAATATCAAAATGCAAGACAATGAATTAGCCAGTCAACCTCATGCTAGAATTCAAGACATTCTTAATGGACTACACACTATTGGACAACAAGTCAAAAAAACAAGACATAATAAGATATTCTTTGAAAGCATTTACAAGAAATACTTTGTAAGCATCTATGGTAGATGCTTACAAAGTTTCAAGGGATCTTTCAAAAGTTAAATTAGAAAAATTGTTTTCTAAGTTTGAACTTCATGAATAATCTAATGCTACTACGACTAAGAAAGGTGTTGCTTTGCTTGTAGAAAATTTCAAAACTAAGGAGTCAAAGTCTAAATTCTTACCCAAACCTTAATCTGAAGATGAATCATATTTCGATGATGATGAGATCACTATTGAATTAGTGAATCTAGTCTAAAAATTAAATAAAAATAAGAAAGGATTCACCAAATACAAGATCAAAAAGGTGATCCAAACAAAAGACAAGAAGTCAAGTCCAAACACAAGTATACAAGGCAAATCAAACATAATTTATTACAGTTGCAATAAGAAGGGGCACTTCAAGTCGGCATGTCTGAACTTAAAAGGAGAAAAGAAGAAAAAAAGCACTAAAGGCTAGGATGAATCATCATTAGAAGAATAAGAAGAAGAGGAACAAGCTCAAGCAAGTTTCTTGCGCTATCGGCACATGAACAAGTGGTCGAAACTGAGTCCAAGTTCAAAATTGGATCCAAATTGGAAGGTGAGTCTGAGAGAAGCCACAGATCTGTACCCATTTTAGACCATCTAAATAGTGAGGTATACTCTATTAAAGGAGAATGCTTGTATAATTTATTAAATTGTTTGATGCACAAATTATCTAAGTCTAATGTCTGAGTCAAGTCACTCCAAAAGTGTAACACCCCCGTCCTCCCTGCTTTCTAAGAGTTGGGTTACTTCTTTCTCTTTTACTTCTTCTTTAATTTAAGCACTACTCTACTTGGCAATAATTAAATGAAGTTCTTTTAATCTCTAAAATGAATCCACATACAATGCATTAATTAGCATACCTCACGTGCTAAAAGTATCAATCTGTAAAAACTAATTAAGCATTTCTTCATTTTATTACTTTAGAATCTCATGCATATTCCTTAAAAGACATGGAATCATAATATCCAACAAACTTAACTAAAACTAATCTATTTCATCACTAGCAACAGAAATACTAAAAAATATCCAACATATGCAAAATTAACAATTTATAAAATCTTCTTAACAATGAATAGAAGTAAACTCTCTAAATTTTCTTAGTAATTTAAAGAAAAATCTTAATATGTTCTTAGCAAATTCCCAAGGCTTTCTATAGTCCAAGCATTACACACACCATCACGCATCCCCTTGTCGCCTTCCTTCAAATTTGTTTTCCTTTTCTTTTGTCTGCAGTAAGAGGAAATGCAACTAGTAAGCAACAAGGCTTAGTAAGTACTACCTAGCTCACAAAAATCTCGAGATGTGCAAGCATGTTTTTAAAAATACTTTTCATACCAGAATCTTTACTACTACTTACACTGATGGTACATGTAAATATGCATAAATACTTTCGTACTAATAGAGGAACTAAAACAGGTTTAACTCAAGGAAACATGCATATACAAGCATTTAACTTTCTTAAACATATACAAGCATTTACCTTCCTTAAACTCGCTTTTTCCTTAACTTAACTTGAAACTTGGAAATTCTTCAACTTGAAAACTTTGCTAAAGCATATACTTGAAAATAAATAGCTTCACTTGGGATCCCTAAGGCGTAAGTACCATCTTACGTGCATTCCCTAATAGGTTGGGGTAGCGAGCCACCAATCCTAAAAGAGCATACCTTGGTCTACCAGAGCCAAGACCTTGGAATTGGACACCTGGATTTATTTACGACAACCTTGAAAGTCGGTTACTGGCCTTTCAAAGTAAAATATCTTAATTACTTCTTCTTTAAATGTCTTGGCATTTTAATAAGCACCTTGTGTGCCAGAATCCCTAAAGTTTTGACTTTGGGATCTACTTAAGGCCTTGGCCTTTTTCTTTCTTTTCTTTATCTTTCTTATACTTCTCCTAAGCCCACAATACTGATTGGGTATTCTTCCATATGCATCTACAAGTGAAATCAACTAGGTAACACACAATCATGCATAGAATACAAAAGAAACCTGCACATATAATATTTCTACGACGAGAAATCAACGAAAAACACCTCTTACTATAGGTGAGCAGTACTTACAATGTTATCTTGAACTTACTAACGTGAAACCTCTCTAAGATTCCGGTGAAACTTGAGATCCTCTCGCTTTGCTTACGTCCACGCCTTCCTCTCGTCGAGACGAGTTGGAAAATATCAAAAGCTCCCTCGAAGCTCATCCTAGCCGGCCACCACAGGAAGCCCTAAGCTTATTTTGTTTTTTTTTCGCCCAAGCCAAGGAGGAGTCGGCGCACGGGAGGAAGAGAAAAGATTAGGTCGAGAAAATCCCATTATTTCACTTAGGTTCTTCTATTTATGCCTAGGGACGTATTTATTTCTATATAAAATTATTCTGCTCTCTTTTGTTTCAGCACATCCTTGCTGGGGCACCTGGTCATCCTAAATATTCTTAAGACTTTGCTTATTAAGGGGTTCCGAGGTCGAACCTTGACTTGACAACTTTTTGCGGCAACTTTATTTCTTTTGGTAAAAATACCAAACGACCTCCGAAAATTCTATAAAAATACTCTAAAAATTTATAAAAATCTCTAGAATATTTCTAAAGTATTTCTAAATATTTATAAGCACTTTTAGAACTCAAAATAAGGAAATTTGGGATGTTACAAAAAGGAGGTAGCAACCCTTAAGGAAATGACCAAACCAAGACCCTTGGCTAATCTAGTTCAAAGTAAAATTTCAACTCAAGTCCAACAACATGAGGAAGAAAATTCCACTTTAAAAAGTCAAGTCAAAGAACTTAAGAATTCATTGGAATGGTTCACTATGGACTCTAAAAATCTTGACATGCTTCTTTGAAAACAAAGTGGCATATACAATAGATCTGGACTAGGATACAAAGTTAATTCTCGCTTCAAATCATTTTCTGTCGATTGTAAATAGAACTAGAAACCAAGTCGAAGCATGGGTCCCTAAAATAAGCTTGATTAATCAAGTTCGACCAAACTATTATTGGATACCTAGGGTCAACTTTTTTACCTACATAGACCTTCTCGAGGTTATAACCCAGGGGAGCTAATAGAAAGACCATATTTTCTTGATTTGCATGATTGATTGATTTACTATTTTTATATGCATGTTTATTTTATTATCTGCTTAATTTAGAATAGTTAAATAAGGACTTAGATTTGATTGAGACTTGCTCAACCTAGTACCAAGGTGGGGCGAGATGATAGTACATTAGGAAAGTTTAGTCTAGGAGTCAAGCATGATAATGTGTATCCTACTTGGTCTACTTAGCTAAGTAGCACTAATCGAAGCTACCTCTCCACATCCTATACTAGTTATATTAAGGTTTTTCAATAGGAAAGTTAAATATACAATTTCTTAAAAAGACTTTCTCTAGAAATGGTCATTGCTCCGATACCTAAGAAGGCCCTTGTGCCTCACCATAGCCTAGAAGTTAATTTTTGAAATATGCATTTAACTGACTAATGGCTAAACTAGAATCTAACTCAAATATCAATCAATATTTAGAATTCAAACTAATTTAATAAAATATTATACTAATTGTTGGTGCAACCTTAGGTCAAGGTTGACCTGGGTGACCTGACTCGAGTTGACCTGACTCGAGGTATATTTTGATGTTTGACAAGAATAGAGAAGTTATATTTTGATGTTTGACAAGAATAGGAACTTGGGGGATTGTGGGTGCAACCTTTGGTCAAGGTTGACCTGGTTGACCCGACTTGAGTTGACCTGATTCGGGAAAATTCCAAGTATGGAGACTTGGCACGGAAAGGTCCAAGCAGGGAGCTTGGCACGGGAAAAGTCCAAGTATGGAGACTTGGCACAGAAAGTTCCAAGCAGGGAGCTTGGCACGGGAAAAGTCCAAGTATGGAGA
The DNA here is from genome assembly GCF_018446385.1 of Zingiber officinale. NCBI lineage: Eukaryota > Viridiplantae > Streptophyta > Magnoliopsida > Zingiberales > Zingiberaceae > Zingiber > Zingiber officinale. Next base: position 104,556,595 of record NC_056000.1, on the reverse strand, counting down.
CATGGCACGGAAAGGTCCAAGCAGGGAGCTTGGCACGGGAAATGCCCAAGTATGGAGACTTGGCACGGAAAGGTCCAAGCAGGGAGCTTGGCACGGGAAAAGTCCAAGTATGGAAGCTTGGCATGGGAGGTCGGAGAGGGCTCAGTAGCTCGTTCTCTGGACTAGATAGAGTCGGAGAGGGCTCGGTAGCTCGTTCTCCCTATTAGGTCAGAGAGGGCTCGGTACCTCGTTCTCTGGACCGGACGTGGAAGTTAGAGAGGGCTCGGTAGCTCGTTCTCTGGACTGGATGGTGTCGGAGAGGGCTCGGTAGCTCGTTCTCCGGACTAGGTCAGAGAGGGCTCGGTAGCTCGTTCTCTGGACTGGATGGAGTCGGAGAGGGCTCGGTAGCTCGTTATCCGGACTAGGTCAGAGAGGGCTCGGTAGCTCGTTCTCTGGACCGGACGAAGTTGGAGAGGGCTCGGTAGCTCGTTCTCCGGACTAGGTCAGAGAGGTCTCGGTAGCTCGTTCTCTAGATCAGGAAGGCTTTAGGTTTAAGGCTGGGAAATTGGATCGGTCTGATGACCGATCCAGTGATACTATGGGTATCTGGATCGGTCTGCTGACCGATCCAGTGATACACTGATTCTCACTGTGGATCATCTGATCGGTCTGGTGACTGATCAGCAACCAAACAGATTGGGAGAAGGAATAGGTATGGCCTGATCGGTCCACAGACCGATCAGGGCTCGGCAACCACTCTCTATGAGAGTTGGGATCGGTCTGGGGATCGATCAGCCTAGGGCCTGATCGGTCCCCTAACGACCGATCAGATCCATCCTGGACTGATCAGGGTGGAGCCTGATCGGTCCAGGTCTAGCCGTTGAGACACAACGGCTAGATTTCTGTCTTCTTCGTAGGTTTAAGTTATATAACGAGGTGGAGGGCCTCTACAGGAAAGGTCTTCTTCTTCCTCCTTACGATCGGAGCTTTGCTGAGCTCCCCATTATTGAAGCACCGTGTGAGCTTCCCTCGGCTGGGTTTCCAACTGATCAATTGCTGCTGTGGTTGGCATCTGTGAAGTTGCTGCTTCATCAACAGTCGACGAGAAGGCAAGCAAACCAGTGTTTTTACATTCATATTATTCTTGGCTTCTAGCTGTATTTCTTGTACTCTGATCTTGCTGTTGCAAGAGAGATTGTGGCGAGGTTTCTCCACCCAGAAGGAGTTTTTATTAGCCGATTTTCCGGGGTCTCATCCACCAACGGATTGATAGGATTCGTCCACCTTACGGACACGCCGAGGAGTAGGAGTATCATCTCCGAACCTCGTTATATCGTCGCGTTTGAGGTTTGATATTCTCCTGTTTCGTTTCTATCTTTTATTTCCGCTGCGCTAACTAAAATTGTAGGAAGAAACGTGAATTTGGGGTCGGCTATTCACACCCCCCTCTCTAGCCGCGTCTAAAGGTCCTAACAAGCAGTATCAGAGCCAGGTCGCTCTTCATCGAATTAACACCCGGGGGAGCACGAGCTAGAGAATGGATCAACTTGGAGAAGACGTCACGATTCCACCCTTCTACGATCACGACGACTTCGCATATTGGAAGGTAAGAATAAAGTATTTTCTTATGACTAACCTAGTAAATTGGAATTGTGTACAAATAGATTTTATTCCTCCGGTGGATAAAGAAGGAGAACCTCTCGAGAAGAAGAAGTGGACAAAGGAACAAATCCACCAATCCATAATCAACGACGAGGTAACGAAAATCTTTGAATTTTCATTACCTAATGATATCTTGTGTAAGATAGGTGGATACAACAATGCCAAGGAGTTGTGGAACAACTTGGCTAAGTTCCATGAGGAGAGCTCCAATTCAAGTCATGAAGAGGAGTCAAGTGAGCCAAGTAGCTCACATCATGGAGACATGGAATTAGAAGTTGAGGGCTACTCAACATCTAAGGAAGAAGAGGAGGAGAGTTCTTCTTCAAGACTGGAGCAAGAAGAAGAAGCCTCTACCTCCGGAAGGGATGAAGGAGAGAGCTTATATCCATCCTCAACCCTAGGTAACTCAAGAAACTTAATTTCAAGTAAATTACATATATTGTGCTTTGAGTGTAGGGAATATGGGCATTACAAAAGTAAATGTCCAAAGAGGATTAGGAAGACTCCACCGGCACCAAAAGTCAAGGAAGCCGGAGTCCCGATACGCAAGGGCAAGGAGCACGTGGTGTGCTTCCAATGCAAGCAAAGGGGACATTATAGGAGTCAATGTCCAAGGGGGAGGCAACCTCACAAGGATAAGAGACCAAGCACATCTATGGGGGGAGCTAAGGCAAACCCTAAGGTATCCTTTAAGGCACATTCTTGCAATTCTAATAAGACACATGCTAGTAGTTTTATTGCAATTGTCAATAATGATAAGCATGATAACCATAGGAACCGATACATGTGCTTAGGTGCCAAACATGTTAGCCTAGATAAAGACAATGCTAGAAATGCCAACCCTAGAGTTAACTCATCTAAGGTTAAGGAAACCTAGATAGGAATCCCAAAACAACTAGACATATGCCTAGGAATACCTTAAAGAAAAATGGAAAATTAAAGCTTGAGGTATTAAAGAAGGAAAATCAAGTCTTGAGGTCAAGACTTGACACTTTAGAAAAGGCTCTTAAGAATTTGGAGAAGTCAACTCTAGGGTCTAAGGGTCAAAAATCAAAGCCCAAGGACATGAGAGGTTTGGGTCACAAACCTAAGTCTCAAGTGGTCAAGCCCGCTTATCATAATGTTCCATTCGATTATGGAACAAGACCTAGGGCTAAGAAGACCATCACCAAGGTCACAAGGGGAGTAACCCCTAGAGTTGATCTTGATGAGTCCCAAATGACCAATGCTTTAAAGCCTAGGAGGGTCATTAGGAGGGTTGCTAGGGAAGTCATCCCTAGTAAATATTTAGTGAACCCAATGAGCTCAAATAGGTATTGGGTTCCTAGGAGCGTGATTCCTTCACGCTAGATGGTTTAGGGTGTGCCAACCTTAATTGGATAGGTAGTTAACCTACTCATGGCAAAAGGTGGCATTTTAGGAATTTTCAAGGTGTAATCAAGCCTTGAAAATGAAATTAAAAATTATTCCTAAGGTGATTAGGATGTGCCAACCACATTTGAGGAGTTTTCTAGGATCAATCTAATTGGCACATAGTGATCTAAAATTCTTTAGTATATGATTTTAGGTCTATTACACTTAGGGATATAGAATTTATGGTAAAATGATCAAAATTATCAAAAATGACAACTAAGGCTAGAATTAGGTATTTTCTATACCTTTATATGTTATTTGCCATATATTGTTTGCCATATACCATGTCATGACATCATATTTAATTTATTATCATTTGAAATGTCATGATAATGCTTAGGTTAGTTATATGTCATGCCTTATTTAAGTTTCATACTTGATGACATGACATCATGACATTGGCACATGTTTCCACTTATGATATTATTTTTGCCATGTCATCATCTCTTGCATTTATGATCAATTAATTTGATTTAAGGATAGAAACACAATTTGATATGGAAATCAAATTATTATTTAGAAAATGCATGAGAACTTAGCTTAAGATGACCTAAACCCATATCTCACATCAAAATTGACTTGGATGTGTTTGATACACCTTAGATGTGTGTGAGATATTAGGATTATGAGTTAGGATCAAGGTGCATAGTTCTTGTACCTAGATGAGCCTAATTCGAATTTGAGGATCATAGGGAAAACTTGTGTACAAGTCATGTACATTTAGCCCTAAGATTGTGCTCCTAAATTGAATGGTTTAAGATCATTTCAAAATTGATTTGAAAAACCTTGATGAAGCTTTTCTAGTGATAGCATTCATCATTGAGCAAGTTGATACAAAGATGGATTAACCTTGAGCTATTTCAAAGACTTTCGAACTTTGTATCAAGATTAAAAAATGGGAGTTATTTTCATAGAAAACTATTTTTCCATGATAATATATGTTATAAGGAATGTATCCTCAAAATTTTACAATTTTTAGAATTTTCTGTAATTTTTTAGGGATTTCTGAATTTCGGGAGAAAAATCAGATCCTTATCAGAGAGTCGTGGACCGATCAGAGGAGATCCTGATCGGTCCAGGGAAGTCTGGATCAGTCACTGGACCGATCCAGGGCAGTGTGGATCGGTCTGGTGACCGATCCAGTGGAGTCCTGATCGGTCTGGTGACCGATCAGAGCGTGCCAAAATGCTGATTTTCGACTGTTATCTGAAATTTCAGCTATGGAAGTTGGTGCTTTAGATTTCTAAAGGGTTGAAACTCTCCAAGACATTGTTGGTACAATGGTCAAGGAGGAGTTGACCTTTAGGGGGAGTTTTACCTATTGGTCAAGGGGGAGTTGACTTTTAGGGTGAGTTAACTCGTCAAGATTTCTGAGGATAAGTGATATGGGATTATCACTAAGTTGATTGTTAACTTTAGTATCAAGAGGGAAATTAAGGGTTTCAATGAAAGGTATGGGACTTTCGTTAGGAAGAAACTCTTGACCTTGATTCACTCTTTTTGATGTGTGTCAAAAAGGGGGAGAATGTCCAGAGAATGTTCAAGGAAGAACATTGGAGTTTGGGGAGAATGTTCAAAGAATGTTCAAGGGAGAACATTGGAGAACTATTGGAAAACCTAAGATAGGTTATCGGGTTAACCTAACTTGATTATGGTTTTTGTCAAACATCAAAAAGGGGGAGATTGTTGGTGCAACCTTAGGTTAAGGTTGACCTGGGTGACCCGACTCGAGTTGACCTGACTCGAGGTATATTTTGATGTTTGACAAGAATAGAGAAGTTATATTTTGATGTTTGACAAGAATAGGAACTTGGGGGATTGTGGGTGCAACCTTTGGTCAAGGTTGACCTGGTTGACCCGACTTGAGTTGACCTGATTCTGGAAAAGTCCAAGTATGGAGACTTGGCACGGAAAGGTCCAAGCAGGGAGCTTGGCACGGGAAAAGTCCAAGTATGGAGACTTGGCACGGAAAGGTCTAAGCAGGGAGCTTGGAACGGGAAAAGTCCAAGTATGGAGACTTGGCACGGAAAGGTCCAAGCAGGGAGCTTGGCACGGGAAAAGCCCAAGTATGGAGACTTGGCACGGAAAGGTCCAAGCAGGGAGCTTGGAACGGGAAAAGTCCAAGTATGGAAGCTTGGCATGGGAGGTCGGAGAGGGCTCGGTAGCTCGTTCTCTGGACTGGATGGAGTCGGAGAGGGCTCGGTAGCTCGTTCTCCGGACTAGGTCAGAGAGGGCTCGGTAGCTCGTTCTCTGGACTGGATGGAGTCGGAGAGGGCTCGGTAGCTCGTTCTCCGGACTAGGTCAGAGAGGGCTCGGTAGCTCGTTCTCTGGACTGGATGGAGTCGGAGAGGGCTCGGTAGCTCGTTCTCCGGACTAGGTCAGAGAGGGCTCGGTAGCTCGTTCTCTGGACCGGACGAAGTTGGAGAGGGCTCGGTAGCTCGTTCTCTGGACCAGACGTGGAAGTCGGAGAGGGCTCGGTAACTCGTTCTCCGGACTAGGTCAGAGAGGGCTCGGTAGCTCGTTCTCTAGATCAGGAAGGCTTTAGGTTTAAGGCTGGGAAATTGGATCGGTCTGCTGACCGATCCAATGATACTATGGGTATCTAGATCGGTCTACTGACCGATCCAGTGATACACTAATTCTCACTGTGGGTTATCTGATCGGTCTGGTGACCGATCAGTAACCAAACTGATTGGGAGAAGGAATAGGAGGGATCGGTCTGTGGACCGATCCACCTATGGTCTGATCGGTCCACAGACCGATCAGGGCTCGGCAACCACTCTCTGTGAGAGTTGGGATCGGTCTAGGGACCGATCAGCCTAGGGCTTGATCGGTCCCCTGACCGATTAGATCCATCCTGGACCGATTAGGGTGGAGCCTAATCGGTCCAAGCCTAGCCGTTGAGACACAACGGCTAGATTTCTGTCTTCTTCGCAGGTTCAAGTTATATAATGAGGTGGAGGGCCTCTACAGGAAAGGTCTTATTCTTCCTCCTTGCGATCTGAGCTTTGATGAGCTCTCCATTACTGAAGCTTCGTGTGAGCTTCCCTCGGCTGGGTTTCCAACTGATCAGTTGCTGCTGTGGTTGGCATCCGTGAAGTTGCTGCTTCATCAACAGTTGACGAGAAGGCAAGCAAATCAGTGTTTTTACATTCATATTGTTCTTGGCTTCTAGCTATATTTCTTGTACTTTGATCTTGCTGTTGCAAGAGAGATTGTGGCGAGGTTTCTCCACCCAGAAGGAGTTTTTATTAGCCGATTTTCCGGGGTCTCATCCACCGACGGATTGATAGGATTCGTCCAGCTTACGGACACGCCGAGGAGTAGGAGTATCATCTCCGAACCTCGTTATATCGTCCCGTTTGAGGTTTGATATTCTCTTGTTTCGTTTCTATCTTTTATTTCCGCTGCGCTAACTAAAATTGTAGGAAGAAACATGAATTTAGGGTCGGCTATTCACACCCCGCCTCTCTAGCCGCGTCCGAAGGTCCTAACACTAATAACCATCTAACAAAGTTCATAACGTTCCCTATTCGAAAATCCTGAAATGGCTGAGATGTAAAGTTTATTTAATTTATTTCAATCAACCAATTTAATTAATTAATGTAAACAAAAATAAATAATCAATTAATAGAATTCATTTTTTTAATCTACTTAAATTAATTAATCAATTTTAATAATTCACTTAACCAAAATTATTTAATTAATTCACTCAATCAATTAATCAAATCATACCTCTTCTAATTCAATGTTGACCTTATTAACTAAAGGAACTAATTATAAGTTAATTAAAATAAAGCTTGATTGAATTCATTTCAACCTAACTTTAATATAATTATGAACTTAATTAAAAATTACTTAATTTCAACTTAATTAAATTAAGTTTTAACTTAGTCTAATTTAATTGTGCAAACAAATTGAACCTTTATTAATTAACTTAATTAATTGAATTAAATAATTTAATTATTTTTTATAAAATTAATGTTTAAAACTTTAATTAATTTTTAAAATTTAATTATTTTTCAATTAATTAAAATTTAACCACTAAATTTTAATAAATTTTGACACAAAACCTAAGTTAATTTAACTCAATTTTAATTTATTAAAATATTAAAGTTTAAATATATTTTAATTAAGGAGCCTATATCAAATACACGCACCTCATATCGCTTCAATAGATGTGCCTAAAAAAAATTCAAGTACCCTAATCTGACTCTCGAGGCACCCACGGTTTTTGATTGTGGTGCACATGGTTTTTGCCTTTAACGCGTCTATAACCAATCTAGGATCCTCAATATTGCCACCTGTCTAGGTGGCTATATAAATACAGGCACCGATGACCCTATATAAGAAACCTAAGACTTCAGTTTACAAGCGCCTCTATCTGATTTTTTTTCCTCCCTACTTTTGTGTTATTTTTTATCTCGGCACAAGTTCAATCAACCTAGGTCATTATTTTCTTTATTAAAAATTTAAAATCCAAGGTAACACCCAAAATACCCCTAAATTAAATCTTATTCTTGTTTTAAATAGTTAGAAATAAATTATATGATTATTTATGATAGGGTTATGGGAAAGGCTCCTGAGGTTGGTCCCCTAACACTAACACTAGGTTTCCCACTAAGGAACATAGGATTTGATTTTTATCATTATCACTTAGACCACTACCTCCTAGGTCCATTGATAAGGCATTCTATCAATGATCATGCATTCCTACTTTAGAGGTAATAGAGTATTATCAGCTAGGTAACTTCGTTTATTGTACTAGCCCTATTAACACTAGATTATGTTCCCAACTATACAACAACTTGATTAGAGTCAATGATCTTACCTACACAACTAGGGTAGTAGGGAGAGACTTGACCTTTTCTCCAATTATCATTAGGGACTTTTTGAGACTTAGACCTTCTGCATGCCCCTTCTTATGCTATCCTCCAAGGGATTTACCATTTGATGATCCCTACTCCCATATTACTCTTGATAGGATGTATTCCTATTTCTTTAGATAGGAGAGGATACCTATAGTTACTCAATTTTATTCTCTTAGACTTAGAGTTCATGACTATGTTTTTTTATAGGGTATTAGTGACCTACATCTTACCCTTGACTACTAGGGATGTTTCCATGATGTGCCCTTTCATACATTTCTACTTTATGCATTGTGTCATAGGCTAAATATAGATATTAGCTTGCATATCTTCCATACCATCATCTACTTTGCTGGTGTCTCCACCAGTAGGAGAGTTCTCATGCCCTACTGCTATATTTTGACTTCTTGGATGACATCCTTAGGGAAGAAATGACACCTTGACCATCTACATGTATGCTGGCTAAATTAAGGTTCCTTTGACCTAGTATGTCATACTCAATAGAGGAGGATAGACCAGCCTCAGCCAGAGCCAACTGTAGTATAGGATCCAGCTAATTTAGAGATGCCTGACATAAACATTAGAGACTTCTAGATTCCTCCAACTCCAACTGACACTACCTTGGGAAAGAGGTGATCAGTAATTCCAGCTTGCTCCGTCACATTTTACAGTAGTTGATCCTGGCCGTGAGCTCAACAGGGACGACTTTATCTTTGAGCATAGGATATGTTAGAGTGTATACTAAAAGCCTAACTTTTGTAAATATTTATTTTAAAATAAAGAATCACATTGCTCAAAAATGTCTGCATTTATATGCTAAGTGTAGTTGTTCAATTAATTTATATTGTAGATAACATGGTGTGTGGTGTCACACACAGAAGATCATATTATCAGTTACTTATAAATTATAAATAGTAGTTCATTACTAAGATGGAAAGGAACAAACCATCAGAACAGTCGTAGTGTAATTAGGTGTCAGTTTATCTTGACTATATAATTACACTAATACACTTAGAGTGTATTGAGTGGGACCATTGAGGCAGTTTCTTTTTATACTGACTAAATAAAAGAACAAGACATCGGTTATTATGGAAGTGTGTGCTCTTAATCCTGATATAATGACAAGCACATATATTTAATATTTATTTCTTTAATTTATCAATGGGTGAGATTTAGTTCGATAAATCAAACGGCCCGATAAGTTGTGAAATGATATTACTTATAGAGTGTATTGTTTATTATAGAAGGAAATTGTGTCCTAGTAATCTAGGTTGATAATGTCCCTAAGAGGAGTTCATAAGGACTGTCATGTTAAACCCTGCAGGTGGATTTAGTCCGACATGACAATAAAGTTGAGTGGTACTACTCTTGGAGCTAGATGTTAATTAAATGAGTTAATAGTAACTCAATTAATTAGTGGGCATCCGATATCTTAAACACAGGGAGATTAACACACTCATGATAAGAAGGAGTCCATAATGTAATTTGGGATTGGTGCGGTAGTGCAATAATAACTCTCTAGTGGAATGAGTTATTATTGATGAACTTAAGTTGTGTGTTCAAGACGAACGCGGGATACTCGAGCTCGTCGGGAGGCCAAAACCAATTTCACCTCTAGGTCCCTGTCGTAGCCTCATTAATGCCTCATATCCACTCATGAAAAGTCTATCTTGGTGTCCAAGAGGGGGCTGGCCCATGGCTTGTGTTGGAACCCCAAGGTTGGTTTTGGTGTGACCAACAAGTTAAGTTAGGTTCTGTCTGTTTCTAACCTGATGTCTAAGTGTGCAGGAGCTTAGGAGCACAGGTGCTCGAGCGGAAGATGTAGCTAGCGAGAAGGACGGCACGCGGTGAGTCCGAGGGACGAGGTGCTGCGGAAGAGTACACCGGTGGACGAGAAGGAAGTGCGCGCGGTGGTTCCGAGGTACGAAAGCCGGAGCGGAAGATTACTCGGGGAGCAAGAGACACAGCTAGTGCGAAGGTCGGCACGGGGTGCGACCGAGGGACGAAGTCTGCAGATGAGTACGTTGGTGGACGAGAAGGGACACGCGGCAATTCCGAGGGATGAGAAGCCGGAGTGAAGCACGCTCGAGAAGACCGGAAGATGGGTTCGGGTGAGCCCTATTCCGGATGTCAGAGATCACCCAAGCAAGCGGTGTCGGAGCAGAAAGACCCGGACCAGAGGCGAGCTGAACCGGAGAAGAGAGCATGGACCAAAAGTCAATTGGGTTGACTTTTGGCTCCGGGGCACCCGGATGTGACTTTTTCACAAGATCGAGCTTTGACTCGATCCAACCATTGGAGGATAAATTTTATCCCCCCAGGGTGCCCGGAACCCTTCCAGGCGCCCCTACCAAGGCTATAAATATAGCCTTGGTCCAGAAGCTTTTCAACAATCACGATCATTCTATTTCCAGACACTTGTATGCTTTAGTTGTAGTTAAGCTTTTGTTTTTTGTGCCTAAACGCTGTAAGAGGCTTCTCCGCCTGAAGGAGTTTTTGAGCTTAATCTTCCTTGGATTAACAACCACATCGGTTGTAACCAAGTAAACATCTGGTGCCTCGTCTTTTCCTTTATGCTTTTATTTATCTGCTTAATTTATTTTACAAGTGTTAGCTTAAAGAGTTCGAGGAGGGTTTGTTTTTCTCTTTGTGTTAGCAGGATATCCAACAACCACCTCCTAGCCGGCCCAACGGTCCTACAAGTGGTATCAGAGCCGAGACAACTCAGAAGGACTAACCGCTGTCTGAAGCAACAATGGCTGGAGCTAGCGACTACCCACCAGCATTCGAGGGGGAGCTTTCTTCATGGAAGCAACAAATGAAGGTATTTCTTGTAAAGCCCGAAAAATTCCCGAATTTATTTTAGAATTATTCTATGATTTTTGTGGAATTTTTAGATATTTTTCCGGAATTTTACGAGTATCGGAAGTAGCAAAAAAAAGAATTGAGAACGAAAACGGCCTATGGTTTAAGGGATAATGTTAGTAACCAGTGAACCCAGCAGGGCCGTGCTGAGAGAAAGGAGAAACATTTATATTTATATTAGAGTTAGACCGGAATTACCACATGATATAAATAGGAGGTTTAAGTGGGTTGGTTTATTTCTAATTGGTTCGTGACCTTCTCCAAACCCTCACCGAGACCCTCTCCCTCCCCCGTTTCTTTCTCTCGGCGCAGCAAAACAAAGCAAGGGAAACCTAGGGTTCCTTCCCTAGGATCGTGTGTTCACTTTCCAGCGACAACACCTGTACGAAGTCGGTTCTTCTCCGCGAGAGGAACGTGAGGACGTAAGCGGTTTGTCGAACGGAGCAGTTTTTCCGGAAAACCTAGCGAATAGAATCGTAAGAAAACCTTGCGATTGAGGTAAGAAACCCCTCACCTGCAGTATAATTGCTCTCGCTTGTTAGTTTTGGCATTAGTTCAGTAATTTCACAGTTTTCGGTTTTAGGGTGTGCTTTTAGTGCACACCAAGCGTTCGGTAGAATGCTCAGTTCCGAAGGATGCACCAATAGGCGTCCTAACAGCATGTAAAATGAATTAGAACATTTTTACTCAGTTTATTATCAGATATTACAGCAAATGGATCAGATATCCATTGGGTGGGCTCCCACAGTAGCCTCTAGGTTCAGATAACCTAGCTCTAGGTTCAGATAACCTAGAACAGCAAAGTAAAATAAAACAGTATTCAGTATTTTACTTTTATTCAGTTGGCACTGTACTTGGATCAGATATCCATGGGCTGGACTCCCACAGTCGTCCCTAGGTTCAGATAACCTAGTAACCCTGCTGGATTCGGAACTTGCAATCCCGGGTCTCGTAGGGATGCGCGCACAGTAAGTACAGTTGCCAGGGCCCAACAGCATGTTTAGTATTTTCATCTATTATATGTATAGTTTTCAAATTTGAAACCAGTGATGAGAACACTAATTTAGCATTCAGTTCAGTTCAGGTTCAGTTTACATGATTTGAGTTCGTGTACAAATTTAGATATATGCATGACTAGTTCAATTTCAGGTTCAGTTTATATGTTATGCCATGCTTTGTATGATACCATGTCATGCCATGCTTGCATGCTCAGTTTAGGTTTCAAACAGCATGTTTTAAAAACATAATTGCATCGTTGCATGTTTTTGTGAGGTAGATGGTTCCTTACTAAGCTTATTGGCTTACAGATACTATTTTTCTTATACTGCAGATACCGGTAAAAGAAAAGTGGACTAGCGGAGGCTGGAGGACGATGCTACGATGATGTGTGTGTGCAAGGGGTCTGGAATAAAGATCCTTGGGATCTATACGCTTTTATTTCTGTTTTAGCACTTAACATGTTTAGTTTCATACTTAGTCTTGTTACTAATTGTTCTAGCTTAGTAACTATGTCTTGTTTAGTTTATCATGTTTAGAACATTAGTAATTACATGCTAGAATGTATCTCCATTGTTTTAGAACTGTTGTGTGATGTTTTGGCACGCCAAAGCTAAAATCAGAACTCTCGAGTGAAATCAAACAGATCGGTCCCAGGACCGATCGAGTCTGGTAACCTTTGGATCGGTCGGTAGCCGATCCGGCGAATCTGAGAATACTCTGTATCCTCTGGATCGGTCGGTAGGCCGATCCAGCCGATACAGAAGGCTCAAGATTTCCGACACGGATCGGTCGACCGATCCGACATCGAAATGAGCATCTCGGCGCCTCCGGTGCACGGATGGTCTGCGGACCGATCCGACACACTGATCGGTCTTGGCCGATCCGATCTCTGGATCGGTCCGTAGACCGATCGGCGAACCTGAATCACGGCAAGTTTGATCGGTCCGTGGATCGAACAACAGCTAGCTGGGAAGATAGCTTTGAGTTCTAGCTCAGATGGGAGGTCAAGTATCCTCCTTAGCACATATACTCCTACCGGAAAGGTCTTGAACCCTTCCTTATAACAGCATGAGTGTACCAGTTGTCAATTTAATAGAGTCAGTTAGAGAAATTTTATTTTACCCAGTTTTCCGCACAGTACGGCACAGCAGTTTCAGTAGTTAATGTAGCGATCCGGCTCACAGCTTAGTACCCAGGAGTTGGGTCGTTACAAAGTGGTATCAGAGCAGTGTTCCATAGTTCCTACACACACATCAGCATTGTTCCTGCAGCTTCCAAGTAAGAACATCTCTCACTCAGTTTTGTTTTCAGCTTTCATATCAGTTTTATGTACTTTCATGTTTGCTCGCATGTTGGTAGTTAATTAATTCATGTTTACAGTGGTAGTATTTAACATGTTACCAGTAGTTAACTATAACATGATAGCCTAGTTATATATATGTGTTCCCTGCTATTTAGAAAATGGTACGAGGACGTCCAGCTAAAGCGGCGAGGGGAGCCCATGAGGCGGGCGGTTGGTGCCTCCCCGGACCTTACAGACACTAGTGGCTCAGCTACGGCGATTAGCGAGCGGCGGAGATATCCTCCTTAAAGGCTAACCAATAGACTACTCCCCGGTCACTCCAAGACTGAACCTCACGACTCCGGTAATCACGAGAGGTTGTACCGGCTCGACCTGATACGGTCAGTAGCCCGATGGCGAGGGGCTAAGAGAAGCTTACCTTATCCATGGCGAGAGAATAAAGCCGAGAACTTCTCGGGGCACCAGCGAACCATGGGATGCTCAGGCATGGTTTAAAACACTGGAAAGCACGATGGAGCTTCTAGACTGGCCAGAGCACGAAAAGGTGAAGTGTGCCTCCTTCTGTTTAACAGGAGATGCACGCATGTGGTGGGAGCGGATTAAATCGAAGTGGCCAGTAAACCAGATGACATGGGCCAACTTCGAGAAAGAGTTCTTCGAGGAATTCTTTCACATGCAAGTCACGAACCGACACTATGACGAGTTTACAGAGTTTCGTCAGGGCAACCTATCAGTTCAGGAGGCCGTGAAGAAATTCAACAGGTTGGCCCGTCTGTGTCCAGAACTAGTCAGCTCAGAGAAGGAACGAGTACGGTTGATGCTGAAGATGCTCAGACCAGAGATCGCAATGAATGTGGCTGGTGGCGTTCATAGGCCATAAACCACAGAGGAGCTAGTGAGTAGTGCTCTGATCACCGAGCACTATCAGCACAGCATCATCCAGCAGAAGCAGGTTTTCACAGAGCCCAAGGGGCAAGCGGGCTCAGGTACTCAGCAGAAACAACAAGGACATAGCTCCAACTGGAAGGGGAAACGTAAGGCAAGCAGTGACCCAAAAGGAGGACCAGCTGGAAAACATTCCAGACATCCCAAGTGTACTACTTGTGGGAAACATCATCCAGGAGTTTGCCGCAAGGGTACGCGAGGTTGTTTTGAATGTGGATGGGAAGGGCACATGGCTGGCGATGCCGAACAAAACGATCTTCCTCGGCCTCGGCCCAATACGGTATGGAGCTCAGCGGTGCAACTACACGGATGTATCTTGCCTTAGATGGTCCACAGATCGATCGAGGCGATTAGAAGCCCCAGCTACCACGAATGCGAGATTTTCTCACGACCGGAGAGGACGTAGCAAATGCCTCGGCGGTTGTCACAGTCGGATCGGTATTTTCTGACATGATGCAGTTGTCTTATTCGATCTGGGCAACCCACTCTTATGTATCCAGGGCGTTTGCCGAAAAATTAGCAACACCTCCAGAAGTACTCAATAGTCAGTTTCTGACAACACTACCCTCAGGAGACATTATGGCATCTACACACTGGCTCAGAGCAGTGCCAGTCATTATAGCAGACAGAGAACTTTTTGGTGATCTGATAGTGCTAGAAATGACTGACTATGATGTCATCTTTGGAATGGACTTTCTGATCAGATATGGCGCTTCTATAGAGTGCCGTAAACAGAAGGTCATATTCCAACCTGAAGCAGGAGTACAGTTTGAGTTCATAGGAAAACCAAAGAGAAAAGCCAGAAAGTTTCTCTCAGCATTGAAAGCACAGCAGCTATTGGATTCAGGATGCATGGGATTTTTAGCAAATGTAGTCAGCACCAGCCAGGACAAGAACCAACAGCTATCAGAGGTTCGAGTCGTGTGTGACTACCCAGCAGTCTTCCCTGAAGAGCTACCAGGCTTAGCACCAGACAGGGAGATTGAATTTGAGATAGAGCTCATTCCCGGCACAAATCCAATTTCCAAGGCACCGTACCGCATGGCTCCAGCTGAACTGAAGGAACTTCAGGAGCAATTACAGGAGCTTCTAGACAAGGGTTTCATACGCCCTAGTCACTCACCATGGGGAGCACCTGTGTTGTTCGTGAAGAAGAAGGATGGAAGCATGCGCTTATGCATAGACTACCGTGCCTTGAACCAGGTCACAATTAAAAACAGGTACTCTCTCCCCAGGATAGATGACCTGTTTGATCAGCTAAAGGGAGCCACAGTGTTCTCTAAAATTGACCTCAGATCAGGATATCACCAGGTTAGAGTCAAGAAAGGTGATATACCTAAAACAGCTTTCAGGACCAGATACGGACATTATGAGTTCGTAGTCATGCCTTTCGGCGTGACAAATGCTCCAGCTACTTTCATGGACCTCATGAACAGAGTATTCAGAGAATACTTAGACAAGTTTGTCATCGTGTTTATCGATGACATTCTTATCTATTCAGGCACTCAGGAGGATCATGCAGAGCATCTGAAGACAGTTTTGCAGATCCTTCAGCAGAACCAGCTGTACGCCAAATTCACGAAATGTGAATTTTGGCTGGACCAGGTAGCCTTCCTAGGTCACATCATCTCCAAGGATGGTGTTATGGTAGATCCACAAGATAGAAGCGGTAAGTAGCGGAAGAGATCCGAGGCATGGTGAAATCGAAGCTTTACGGGATTAGCGAGCTACTATAGGAAATTCGTGAGGACTTCTCGGGATAGCCTCCCCAGCGGCTCTCACCGGGAAGAACAAGAAATTTCGGTGGACGGAGGACTGCAGCTTCAGCGAACTAAAGCGGAGATTGACCGTGCTCCTATTTTAGCTATACCGGCAAACACAGGCGACCGACATCTCGGTGGCGCCTCAAATTGGGATTAGGGTAATCTGATGCGGCGAGGCAAGGTGATCGCCTATGCCTCGGACAACTCAAGGATTATGAGAGGAACTATCCTACTCACGACCTTGAGCTTGCGGCAGTGGTGTTCGCTCTCAAGATTTGGAGACATTATTTGTACGGAGCTCAGTGCAGAGTATATACAGATCATCAAAGTCTGAAGTATTTCTTTACTCAGAAGGATCTGAATATGCGACAGCGCAGATGGTTAGAGCTGGTCAAGGATTATGACATAGATATCCTCTACCATCCAGGGAAAGCTAATAAGGTAGCAGACGCACTCAGCAGGAAGTCCAGTGCCACCTTATTATCTTTAGCAGCTATGTCACCGCCCCTAAGGAAGGAGATTACAGATTTTAGTCTCGAGCTTATGGTCGGGCAGCTTTCCACTATGTTCTTAGCATCTACCTTGCTTGATGATATCCAGACAGCTCAGGAGCAGGATTCTGAAATCCAGAAAATCAAGCAAGGGTTAGCAGAATCAGAAAGTGGAGAGTTCAGAGTGTCCGCCAGTGGGGTAGTGTATTTTGGTGACAGACTCTGTGTTCCAGATCAGGAGGAGCTACGGAGACAGATTCTAGACGAGGCTCACAAGACTCCCTATGCGATGCATCCTGGTTCCACCAAAATGTATCAGGATCTAAGGAAACGATTTTGGTGGCCCGGGATGAAGCGAGACATCGCCAGATACATCAGCATCTGTCTAACCTGTCAGAGGGTTAAGGCAGAACATCAGCGACCAGGAGGAGTTCTGCAGCCGATCCAGATTCCAGAATGGAAGTGGGAGGATATCTCTATGGACTTCATAGTGGGATTACCCAGAACCACGAATGGTTTTGATGCCATCTGGGTAATAGTCGACAGGTTGACTAAATCAGCCCACTTCTTAGCTATCAGAATATCCTATTCTATGGAGCAGCTAGCTCAGTTATATCTCAAGGAGATTGTCAGGCTGCATGGAGTCCCACGAACCATTATATCGGACAGAGACAGCAGACTTACATCACACTTCTGGAAGTGTGTGCAGTCAGCTATGGGCACCCAGTTAAAATTTAGCACAGTCTTTCATCCTCAGACAGATGGTCAGACGGAGCGAGTAAATCAGGTACTCGAAGATATGCTCCGAGCTTGTGCCCTAGATTTCAAGGGAGGTTGGTGCAATTATCTGAGTCTAGCAGAATTTGCATACAACAATAGTTATCAGGCCACTATTGGCATGACACCTTATGAGGCACTCTATGGGCGGAGGTGCAGATCACCAATCTGCTGGTATGAGAGTGGTGAACAGAAGGAACTAGAGCTTCAGACAGATCTAGTAGCAGATACCACAGCAGCCATACAGCAGATTCGCCAGAGGATAGAGACAGCACAGAGCCGTCAGAAGAGCTATGCCGATACACGACGCAGACCCCTAGAGTTCTCGGTTGGGGATACAGTTTTCCTCAGAGTAGCTCCCATGAAGGGAGTCATGCATTTTGGGAAGAAGGGCAAGCTAGCTCCCAGATATGTGGGACCATACCTTATCACGAAGAGAGTGGGCAAGGTAGCATATGAGCTAGAGTTACCTCAGGAGATGTCAGCTGTCCTGATGTATTTCATGTCTCCATCTTTGAAGAAGCATATTCTAGACGCCACCCGGTGATTGAGCCATAGTTGGTACAGTCCGTGATGATCTCAGCTATGACGGTCGGCCTATTCGGATAATAGGCCGAGCAGAAGAAGTTACGGAACAAGGAGGTACCATTAGTCAAAGTCAGTTGGCAAAATCACACAGCAGGCGACAAGGGAGACAGAGGCCGGCATGAGACAGAAGTACCCAGTTTTAAGTTCGAGGACAAACTTTTATAAGGTATGGGGATTGTAAAGCCGAAAAATTCCAATTTATTTTAGAATTATTCTATGATTTTGTGGAATTTTAGATATTTTCCGAATTTTACGAGTATCGGAAGTAGCAAAAAAGAATTGAGAACGCAACCTACGGGAGTCGAACCGAGACCTATGGTTTAAGGGATAATGTTAGTAACCAGTGAACCCAGCAGGGCCGTGCTGAGAGAAAGGAGAAACATTTATATTTATATTAGAGTTAGACCAGAATTACCACATGATATAAATAGGAGGTTTAAGTGGGTTGGTTTATTTCTAATTGGTTCGTGACCTTCTCCAAACCCTCACCGAGACCCTCTCCCTCCCCCGTTTCTTTCTCTCGGCGCAGCAAAACAAAGCAAGGGAAACCTAGGGTTCCTTCCCTAGGATCGTGTGTTCACTTTCCAGCGACAACACCTGTACGAAGTCGGTTCTTCTCCGCGAGAGGAACGCGAGGACGTAAGCGGTTCGTCGAACGGAGCAGTTTTTCGGAAAAACCTAGCGAATAAATCGTAAGAAAACCTTGCGATTGAAGTAAGAAACCCCTCACCTGCAGTATAATTGCTCTCGCTTGTTAGTTTTGGCATTAGTTCAGTAATTTCACAGTTTTCAGTTTAGGGTGTGCTTTTAGTGCACACCAAGCGTTCGGTAGAATGCTCAGTTCCGAAGGATGCACCAATAGGCGTCCTAACAGCATGTAAAATGAATTAGAACATTTTTACTCAGTTTATTATCAGATATTACAGCAAATGGATCAGATATCCATTGGGTGGGCTCCCACAGTAGCCTCTAGGTTCAGATAACCTAGCTCTAGGTTCAGATAACCTAGAACAGCAAAGTAAGATAAAACAGTATTCAGTATTTTACTTTTATTCAGTTGGCACTGTACTTGGATCAGATATCCATGGGCTGGACTCCCACAGTCGTCCCTAGGTTCAGATAACCTAGTAACCCTGTTGGATTCGGAACTTGCAATCCCGGGTCTCGTAGGGAAGCGCGCACAGTAAGTACAGTTGTCAGGGCCCAACAGCATGTTTAGTATTTTCATCTATTATATGTATAGTTTTCAAATTTGAAACCAGTGATGAGAACACTAATTTAGCATTCAGTTCAGTCAGGTTCAGTTTACATGATTTGAGTTCGTATACAAATTTAGATATATGCATGACTAGTTCAATTTCAGGTTTAGTTTATATGTCATGCCATGCTTTGTATGATACCATGTCATGCCATGCTTGCATGCTCAGTTTAGGTTTCAAACAGCATGTTTTAAAAACATAATTGCATCGTTGCATGTTTTTGTGAGGTAGATGGTTCCTTACTAAGCTTATTGGCTTACAGATACTATTTTTCTTATACTGCAGATACCGGTAAAAGAAAAGTGGACTAGCGGAGGCTGGAGGACGATGCTACGATGATGTGTGTGTGCAAGGGGTCTGGAATAAAGATCCTTGGGATCTATACGCTTTTATTTCTGTTTTAGCACTTAACATGTTTAGTTTCATACTTAGTCTTGTTACTAATTGTTCTAGCTTAGTAACTATGTCTTGTTTAGTTTATCATGTTTAGAACATTAGTAATTACATGCTAGAATGTATCTCCATTGTTTTAGAACTGTTGTGTGATGTTTTGGCACGCCAAAGTGCTGAAATCAGAACTCTCGAGTGAAATCAGACACTGATCGGTCCCCAGACCGATCAGGGTCTGAGCTGTACCACTGGATCGGTCGGTGGCCGATCCGGTGAATCTGATGCTCATGTATCCTCTGGATCGGTCGGCCGGCCGATCGGCTCGATCTGATAGCCTCGGAGAAGATTTCCGGTGCTGGATCGGTCGGTAGGCCGATCCAGCCGAATACAGAAGCATCTCGGCTTCTGTGCAGGATCGGTCTGCGGACCGATCCGACACACTGGATCGGGGATCAAGGCAGTGGATCGGTCCGTAGACCGATCCAGCAGGGCACAGAATCACGGCAAGTTTGATCGGTCCGTGGATCGAACAACAGCTAGCTGGGAAGATAGCTTTGAGTTCTAGCTCAGATGGGAGGTCAAGTATCCTCCTTAGCACATATACTCCTACCGGAAAGGTCTTGAACCCTTCCTTATAACAGCATGAGTGTACCAGTTGTCAATTTAATAGAGTCAGTTAGAGAAATTTTATTTTACCCAGTTTTCCGCACAGTACGGCACAGCAGTTTCAGTAGTTAATGTAGCGATCCGGCTCACAGCTTAGTACCCAGGAGTTGGGTCGTTACATTTCTTAACTCTGATATTGGTGTTTCTCTAATAATGAAAACAGGTTATGAAGCACCAAAAGACACGAACGGAGAGAAAATCGGCATACACCTCTGGAACGAGAAGCAACGTGAAGAGTCCATGGCGAATGCTCGGGCAGAGTTTCACATTCTAAGCGCAATACCAACTAAAGATTTCGACAGAGTCGGAGAGTACAAAAGCGCGAAAGAACTTTGGGAAAAGTTCTTAATGCTCTATGAAGAACCGGTTGAAGTTGTCTCCTCAATAGACATCGAGCCGTCATCAGAAGAATCCGAGATGGAAGAAATTACCAAGACAGCCCCAACAGCCGAAGTACATCCCGAGATCGATGAAGGGGGAGAATCTTCGGAAGAAATTAATTCGATAGGGGGAGAACCAATGGCCGACGAGGTAAGTAAGATATGGCCTCTACCCTCTGAACAACTGGTTGAATTAATCAAATTACCTGAAGATTTTTGTGAACCAAAATTTGAATTATCGAAAGAACTTTTTGGATTAGAAAATCTTCGGTCGAATAATTGTTGCAAATTACAAAATATTTTTATGAAAGAATTATGCAACTTAGAAATATTATCAAAACTTTTTCCTGATCTAAAAATTTGTTCGAATTACAAAATATTTTGACGAAAGATTCTTGCGAATCACAAAATATTTTTTCAAAAACTTTTTCTGGATCTAAAAATTTCGAATTACAAATTACTTTACTGAAAAAGTTTTGTGAATTAGAAATTGATTCATCAAACAAAATTTTCAGATTAAGAAATCTATTATTAATAGATTCCTGTAAATTCTTATTGTTAAAAAATTCTTGCAAATTACAAAATATTCCTTCAAATAAATTTTGCACATTGCCGAAAGAATTTTTTATATTGTCGAAAAATTTTATCAAGTTAAAATCTATGCCATCTGAATATTTCTGTGAAATTCAAAAAATAATAGAAATTAACATGATACAAATTTCTACAGGTATAATCTTTGTGGCGTTAAATCTAAAAAAGATTGATTTAAGAAATTATGATAAGTTAAAATGGAAATTTAAAACTTTCTGATAAATAGAATTAAGAATTAAATAAATAAATGCATAGAAATTTTTTAAATGTTTAAATTTTCTTGCATACAAGTCTTTTGGGCTTAGAAAGTTTTTTTTAACTTAGAAACTTTTCAAAAAGTTATTGTTGACTTAGAAATATTTTAACAGATAATGTTTCAAAATTTTCAAAGTCTTTAAACCCTTAGAATTTTAAACCCTATTTTATTGTGATCAAAGGGGGAGAAGAAGAAGTATAAGTCTAGGGGGAGATAGAGAAAATTGAAAATTAAAATTTTCTGTTGAAATTTAAGTTTTTCTATCTTATTGCACTTAATTGCAATATAAGTTAGTTTATGTTTTATGTCTATTTTTTTCCCTAGCTCATCCTGATCGAGGATTAAGCAACCATGGTAACCAAAAATACCTTGCTCCTGTCTGTCCCTGCTCCTCAAGGTCTAATTCGGAGAAACTCTGAACCAAATCTGTAAATAAAACTCGGTGGCAAGCTAAAGTCCCTCCGGACTTCCTGCTAAGTGCGTCGGCAACCATATTAGTTTTCCCCAGGTGATAGTCAATCGTACAGTCATAATCCTTCAGGAACTCCATCCATCTCCTCTGTCGGATATTAAGTTCCTTCTAAGTAAACAGATCTTTGAGACTCTTATGGTCAGTGAGAATCTCAAATGTAACACCATATAAATAATGTCGCCAAATCTTCATGGCAAAAATAATGGCGACTTGCCCAGATCATGTACAGGGTAGATCTTCTCATGCTCCTTCAACCGACGAGAAGCATAGGAGACTACCATATCGTGCTGCATCAGAACAGCGCTCAAACCCTGAATAGATGCGTCGGTGCAGAGGACATATCCGTCCTCTCCAGAAGGTAAAAAAATTCAAAAATCGGAGCCGACACTAGTCTCCGCTTCAGCTCCTAAAAGCTGGTCTTGTCATCCTCAGTCCAAGTGAACTTCACGTCTTTACAGGTCAGGCGTGTCAGTGACATAGCAATCCGAGAGAAACCCTCAACGTATCTCAGGAAATATCGAGCCAAACAAAGGAAGTTGCGAGCCTCTTCTATAGACTCCGTCTACTTCCAACGGTAACAACCTCGATCTCCTGTGGAACCACGGTATACTCCTACTGGTGACCGTGTGTCTCAAACATCATAACAAAAGACAATCCAAACCAGCACTACTGATAATCACATATAGATGTTCTCGTCGAATCATCTCTAGATCTATGCAAAGGTAGTGTACGTGACTCACCTCGGATCCGTAATAGATCACAACATCGTCCACAAAGATAATGGAAACCTATCCAAACATCCTCGACATACCAGGATCATCGAGTCCCTGAAAACATCTAAGGCACTATAAGCCTATATGGCAAAAACCAAGACACATAATGTCTGTATCACAGACATTCCTATACATAAGATCTCCGATAATAAATCGAAAAATCTGATCATCAATAACATAAATCACCAAAGAATAAATCCTCTAGGGTGAGAGCAACGCTCCATCACAGGAAACACCACATATGTGGGAGCAACGCTCTACCACAGGAAATCCTCAATATGTGGGAGCAACACTCCACCACAAATAATCTGAAATCAGTATATGCAATAAATATAGGAGCAATGCTCCGCTAGCAGCAATCCGTGATATGTGGGAGCAACGCTCCACCACAAAACAATACCTAAGTACCCCTAAGGCACCTAACTATCCAGCTAGAGACTGTACAAGATCTCTCTACCACAATTCGCTGTGGTTAGCCTAGGATATAACAACCTAGTAACTAATCAAATCCATCATCAACTCTATCAGCATCCTAGTGAGTCATCCACTGATAGGAAAATTAGTTGATGGGTTAATTCAATAAATGACATGATGCAGTCACTCCACATTCTGCATTCAGTATAAGTAGAATCATCATACTGCTACCAATGTATGCACCTAGCACACATGCTCACACAACATATGTATGATCAACAAAATCCTCCAATTATTATACACCAAACATACTCACAACTCAGGTATAATCAATATGATACCTCCAACAATACATACCGAACACGTGTGCAAAAATCAATGTAGGTAAAATCAACAATACACCTCAAACAACACTCACATGACATATCTTCACCTATGCCAAGAGTATAACCAACATATACTTCCAATAAAGCATACTAAACCCAGGTGCACTCACAAATCAAACATAATCAAAAAGTTACATCAGATACCACACCAAACACATATGTACATATCCCAACTCAGATTAAATCGACAAAATGCCTCCATCAAAACACCACCGATGTACTTATACTACATCTCGGATTTAATCAACAAGATATCTTCAATAATACATCCAGATACATACACCGAACTACATATCTATAATCCACAAGGAACTTTCAAACCATATCAGAACATGGATACATATACTACTTGCAAATGGACAGTCTACCACAGGACTCCTACAACACATAACAATCATAATATACATCCAACATAGACATACAAAATCAGCATACCAGCTCAATCAAAGAGACCAACCTTATGCTACCAACACTCATGGGTTACGGGTATATCTAAACAAAATTCATGCATATGTATCAAGCATGAATACATCAATCAAAAGCAACCCAAAATAAAGCAGCCTAATCATCCAGTAACATCCCTGCTCTAGGTTCAAAGGAACTGGTATCGGAACAAGAAAGATATACACACCATGGTATAACATTGCAAGTCAATATCATAGACTACCAAGACTATATCTAATGGGAAAAAAAAATTTTATCATCATAAATCCAAATGTACTCTCCCAGTATACACTAGTAACGATTATATCCGATAAGTGTTAAGCAATTTGCTCTACACTTCCTTACATCAGTGGGGTCACATATCCCAATGCACCCTCTAAGTTATCCCACCAGGTATATACAGTCCACGGTCAAAGTCTTCACGGACTAAGATACATCGATCCTCTAAACCAATCCAAGCCGATAATGATATATGGCTAAATCAGTCCTTTCCATGTCAGTACAAAACATGTACTCAAATGTGCTCTAAATACATAACTAAGCACAAATAACCTAAAGGTTAGAACCTCTAAAAATAGAGTATGGCAATCCTTTACTGATCAACCAACAAAAACTAAATCATTCATCTACTAACTAATCAAAAATACCTTAATCCTCCACAAGCAACTAAGATATATCCAACCACATAATACCATATGCATAAATGTGTACGACCCAAAAGATAAAGTCAGAATTCAAGATCATCAAGACACTCTCATTTTTATCCTAAAAAATATCAACCCACATAATATCAGATGAATCAGTCTCTACTCCACATGAGAGCAAGTTAGCATTCAAAACATCAAATCATTATTTATCCACATAGTCCAATATCAGAGGAAGCAAATATCAATTTTATCATCCTGTTAATTAACCACATAACATTTACTCTCACAAACCATTAGAAATCAACATATCACAATATCTGATCTCACAATATCCCTCAACCTCAAACCATTCTCAACAATGATCAAACTTGATAACTCCCCAATGACCAATTTTCATCGTATCAGGTACCCTAATATCCAAAAGATATGAGTATAAAAACTCTACTGGCTAAGTCAACAGGAATATGTAGGTATCATCCTTTACCCAGCTAACAATAGCAGAGGCTGGTATGTGCCTCCATCTCCTACTAGTAGTAACAGAAGCTAAAACTACTGATGGTATGATATGAAAAATCACCAGAGACTATAATCCTTGATCTCTATTAGGGTCGACCAAGATCAGTGGCTAACCCATCACATGTAATATGGGCTACAACAACCAGACATGTACTAAAGATAAAGTGCTAATACATGTCATAACTATCATAAAATAAACATCATACCTATAAGCCGTCTGGAGATGTTCCGTCGCTGTCCAGTCCCCAACTTCTGACCTCAAAATTCCGAACATGAAAATCATCGAAAGTCCATATAAATCCGAAACGGAAGTCCGAAACATAAACATAATGGAAATCTGTAGCTCCGAAAATAAATACCCAAGTTTATTAGTAAACTAGGCTAACACTCAAATCCAGAACACCAAAGCAGGTATCCACCCACTCTGATACCAATAAATTTGGTATCAGATAAATCTCAAAAATCCATAACACGAAGATCAACCAAGTATCGCCAAACTTGGCGCTCTGATACCACTAAATTGGTATCAGGTTATCCCAAATATCCTAAATACGAAAATAAAGATCGTAAAACTTAAGCTCTGATACCACTAAATTGTCACGCCCCAGAGGAGTCCCCGTCCAAAGAAATTTCGGCAGCATCTCCCCTGTACGGCGGACAATCTGAAACTTTCTACATATCTCCATACCTCAGCCACATGCGGCTGGAATAATAACAATAAATATAACACAACCACACAAACATCCACGCAGTTATATATAATCAAACAAAACAGTAATACTCTGACTCGAAAACCACCCTACTCAACTACACTCGTAAAGCTCAAAAACCGATGAACTCACCTCTTCTGCCGTCTAGGCAGGCATGTAGTAGAATAAAATCCAAATCCAAATCCATCGACATAATAAAATCCGTAACATGTCCATAAGTAGATTAATCCAAAAACAAAACAAGTTCAAAACATAGTCTATGAAAGAAAAACCAAAAGACTAATCATATCCTCGAGGTCTGCAGGGACCAGCAACTGGAACTCTCTCCTGACAGCATCAACCTGCAAATATCAACAATGGAGGCGGGGTGAGTCCAACACTCAGCAGGTACAACTGATATACAAAGTAGGGAACAACACCTAGCACTAATCATGCGTACAGTCTCCTGATAAGAAAGATAAAAATGCATCTGAAGTAAACAGGAGAATACTGTACTAACCAGGTCCTGAGTATGAGGTCAAACAGTCCGAGGGATAAGGAAATCCTGTATGCATGTCAAACATAGGTATCCAAACAATATGCAGCATATAAATGCAGCAAACACAAACACAAGCAATAAATGCATCATGCAAATGATGCCAATGATGCGTCCTGGTCACCCCTGACGCCAGTCGATCATCTCACACAATAGTGAGGCCGAGTGGGTAGGGCTGTGACAACCGTGCACTCTGTCGTCACTACTCCTGATGAGTGACCGAGTGGACGGGATGCTGTCGGAGTACACCTATCCTCCTACCCCAAATCATAAATGGGGGAGCGTAATGCTCTCAACTCCCGGTACACGATGACGGGGAGGAATCCCTGCCGGATAACACGTTGTGTCACACTACCCATGAGCGGACCAACGGTGCCTAACAGAGTCCCTGCTGCAACACACTCTACCTGAATCGACCACTAACCCATGAGTGGTGGTGTGTGCAGATCCATGTAACTGGCAATGTGCTCAATAATAATGGAGTGGACTATCGCACAGCATGCAATCATGCATATGGTGCATGGCAATAACCATAAAAACATCCTGACCTAATCCATATATATAGAAAAGTGCACCCTAGGTCAACGAATCATATCGAATCAAAGGTACACAGAAGGCATAAAAACCTAGGTCCGGAACATGGTGAAGCATGGTATATCACTACCCCCTATAAGCATGTATAAACAAATAAAGTATACATGGGATGCAAATCAAGCAATCAATCAATCATGTATCAGATAATGGGTAGTGACTAACCGAAACAAATAAAGGATATAATTAATGCAACTTGTTAAATTCACTACTATGTATATCAAATGACATAAGTCAAAAGTACCCGCCTCCGATAAAATGGTCCAAATCTGACTCCGAGATACTCGTCTCGCGTCAAAGTCCTGTGATATCAAACATACATTTTTATTTAGCTACAAATTAAACGAATAGCTAAATAAAATCCTTAAGAACAATTTTAGGGATAAACCCTAAACCATAATCTCGACCTTCCTAAATTAAATCCAACAATTAACTAGAATTAATTTCCCTTTAACCCTAATCATAACATTAGATTAAAAGTCTAAAGCTAATCAAATCTACCTATTCCAAACATAAACATAATCAATCTACTCGAAGTTCAAAACCCTAAACCTTACCTCAATATCCCAGTCGGGGTCACTGATCTACTGCCAAAAGTAGTGGTTGCTGGACCAAAGAGCAGCCCACAACACCCCAATTTTCGGATCCACCAAAACAGCACAACCTACTGCAATTATCAGATCGAAATGAATCAAAAGGTCAACACCACAACAAACCAGATCAACAATTAATCAAAATCCTTGCACCTACAAAATTTCCAACCAAACTAAACCTCACCGGAGACTTGATCAATGGCAGAGGGCACTAGGGCAAAGTATCTTGTCGGCTGTCGGCGCTCGGAAGAGGAGAAGAAGACTTGGTTCGGAGCTAGGGCACCAGCAGCAGGGAGTCGGCTGTGTCGCGAGTCCACAAGAGGAGGAGTCGCGGCGGCAAGGCACAGTGGTGGCAGCCGGCACTAAAGCTCGGCTGGATCCACGTCGGTGAAGGGAAGAAGGCGTCGGCTCTCTGCAGTGGCGCTTGGCGTCACAGCGGCAGTGAGGAGGGGTGTCGGCACCTAGGGCTCGGCTATTAGGGCAAGGAGGAAGATGATCGGGGTGGCTCGGTGCGTCGCCGGCGGCTAGGGCTTCGGCAGCAGGGGGATTAAGGCTTCGGCGTAGGCTGTGGTGGCGGCGAGAGGTGGCTAGGGCAGAGGCTAGCTTCCGGCCGAGAGGGGCGGACGGCGGTGTCTCGTCGGACCAGAGGAGAGGGAAAAGGAGGCAATGGCGGCGGCTGTTGCGGCGCCGGTTAGGGCAAGGAGAAGCTTCGGGAGCGCGAGGGAGAGAAGGAGAGTCGGGCACAGTAACGGGAAGGAGTAAGAAAAAGAGAAAAAAAATAAATAAGAAAAGGAAAAAGAAATAAATAAATAAATCTTTTCCTCTCTTAAATGGGTAGCCCAAACAGGCTTTTCCGGACCCCGTTTTTATCCCCGTCAACTCGTCCGTACGAGCTCCGAAAAATTCCCGAAAAATCTCCAAAAATTCCGGAAAATTCCCTTATTAATATTCGCCTACTTCCGGTATTTTACGTGAATTACTTGTAAATATTTTTTCAAAAGTTCATTTTCAATTTTACAAATCATCATGCTTGGACTCTAGGATTTATACTTGAATTGCTATTCATTGTGTTTACTATTGCAAGTATTAAATCAAAATGTGTTCAAATTTCTTAAAACTTTTGTCCTAATTAAAAATTAAATGTTACAAAATACTACTAAATCAAATGCTTTCCCCTAAACTTAAAGTTTTTTCATATATGTCAAAGGGGAGAAAACAAAGTGAGTAAAAGTTAAACAAAAAAAAAGGAGAAAAGTAAAAAATTCTTAGTTTTAGGGGGAGAATCTTAACTAAGGGGGAGCATTTAATATTTTCTAAAGAGAGCCATCATTAACCAAGGGGGTGTTTTTTTTTTTATAAAAATGCTTACTTTGAAAATATTTTCTAATTGAAATAAATGCTTACTTTAAAAATGTTTTCTAATAGATGCTTACATTGAAAATGTTTCCTATTTATAAAAATAATGCTTACTTTGAAAATGTATTTATCAAAATAGTGTTTACTTTAAAAACATTTTTCAAAGCAATGCTCTACTTGAAAATAATTTTTACTTGTTAAATATTTTACTTAACTTTGAACTAGGTTGCTATAAATCAAAACGGAGAGATTGTTGCTACTGAAAGCACTAGCTGATTAAACATATGTTTTGATATTCGTAAAGGTTCAAAGTTAGGGTTGTTATGATCTAACAAGCTTACTTGAGTGTGCAGGCAAGTCCTAGTTGAGGCTAGGAAAAGAAGTCTTGGTCACGGGATTGGGTAAGAAGTCCTAGTCTTGGGGACTGAACAAAAGACTTGGCGGATCTAAGACAACAGGCGAAAGTCCTAGGGATCACAAACACTAGACGAAAGTCTTTGCGAATTGAGGATCAGACATCTAGCAGAAGTCCCATAGGTCAAGATCAGATGATGAGCAAAATCCCAAACATGTGTTTGGCAAAAGGTAAACTCTCCTGAGAAGAGTTAGTGAGGACGCGTTCCTACTTGAGGGAATAGTGAGTGTCGGTCAAACCTAGAGTTTCATGGGAAACCTAAAAGTCAAGCCTGAACACTCTGAGATTGTCAAATAATGTTATTTAATCTTATACTATGTTTTTCAATGCTAACTCTATGATAAAAAAAATGATTAAGCCTAGAAAAGCTGATTCAGCTGCTTAGAAAGATCCAGATGCCTCAAGTCTATAGAGGCACCTGAAAGGGATTTAGGCACTTCTATAACCTCGACGCACAGCGTGATGAGGTGGTAGCTTATGGTTGATCGGCATGCATCAAATCCAAGCTCCTTAAAGGGATTGAGGATCTTGGGATGAGATAGAGGCGAATAAGGAGAGCTTTGCTCAACACTCACCACGTCAATGACCGAGGCACCTCAAAAGGATTGAGGTGCCTAGACAAGGATAAGGCATAATGAGCTCATATCTGATTAGCTTTGATTGAGACACCTCAAAGGCATAGAGGCTCTAGGATTGACCAATAAAAGGAGATCTCAAGTAGTGGCAAATACACAACTTTTAATATGATCAAACAAGCTCTACGTTGCTATGAACTTCAACTACAATGCTGCAATGCTGCTCTAACAACTATGCCCTATTCCAGATAATTTATTTGTCATTATATTTTATTTAATGAAAAATTTGTATCTTCATATTCAAACTCTTTTCTATTTAGATTGATAGTGAATTATCCAACAAAAGCGATCAACGATCGCAGACCTTGGAGGAGTCGTTAAGGTTTCAAACCAAATAAACTAATTATGTCATAATTCTTTATCTATTTCCATTGCTTTAACTTGAGTTTTATGAAAAATGTAAAAAATCCATGATCATTATTCACCCCCCCTCTAGTATGCTTTCTTCGATCCTACATGCATCACACACACCACATGACCATACATGCGTAGACATAATCATTATAAAATTAATTTAGTTTAGAAAGTATACCTAACAGATGACATGTAATGGAAATGACATCAACTAGCAATCCTCACAAGTATTGCCTCTATTTATTTTCACGCTGAGATACCTTCAAGACAACTTCTCTGAGTCACAAGTTATGTCTCTACTTTGGTACTAGCCAAGGAGAGGAGATGATGCAGTTTGAGAGAGAATAAACTCTAGTACTTAGCCTAGAGGTCTAGAGTTTGAATCCTGGGGAAGGCAAAAATCCACTGGCCAGGGGGGAAGACCTAGTGAGTAACGGTATGACCGAGAGTGGTCGGTCGACGACATAAGGGGTCAGCAGTTGGGTCGCCCAAGGGACCGCCAAATGAGCCGCCAGTGGGGCCTCCCAAGGGGCCGAGGGGCTCGGTCGTTACAAAATTTTTTCCCAAAAATATTTTAAAAATTAACTATCAAAAGTTGATTAACTTTCAAAAGTTACCTTGAAAACCAACTTTAAAAATTAGTTTGCAACATCACTTTGAAAATTTATTTTAAAAGTCCCCTTTAATAATTACTCTAGAAAATTACATTTTGAACATTATGATTTTGAAACACTTAATTATGTCTTTGAAATATTATTTTTGGTGCAAAACCTAATGGAGAGTAACATTAAGTTTATGTTTTTTTTCTTATGTGTGTCAAAAGGGGAGAGTGATCTTAAGTTAGAAAAATTAAGAATATTTATAATCTCCTAAAACATTTCTAATCTCCCAAATTTTTTGAATCTCTTAAACTTTGAGAACTAACGCTTAAAGATCCAAGCCTAACTTAAGAAAATTGCCAAACATCAAAATGGGAGAGATTATTGGTGCAATCGACCTCTACGGTTAAGATATTTGATA
Source organism: Zingiber officinale (assembly GCF_018446385.1). Classification (NCBI taxonomy): domain Eukaryota; kingdom Viridiplantae; phylum Streptophyta; class Magnoliopsida; order Zingiberales; family Zingiberaceae; genus Zingiber; species Zingiber officinale. Next base: position 104,525,539 of record NC_056000.1, on the reverse strand, counting down.
ATGTACCTAAGTCGGGTCAGTTTAACCAAGGGTTGATCCAAATAGGACTTAATATTTGGAAGAGAGAAGTCTAGTCAGGAATAGATGACTAACAAGGGTAAGTCCTAACTGAAAGATAGGCAGGTGAGAAGTCTACTAAGTGACTAATCCTAACTGGAGATTATGCAAGGGAAAGTCCTGGTGAGTGAAGCCAGGCTCTAATAAGTGAAGCTAAGTAGTGAAAGTTCTGGTGAGTGAAGCTAGATAATAGAAATCTTGGTAAGTGAAGTTGGGCCCTAGTGAATGAAGCTAGGTAGTGGAAGTCCTGGTGAGTAAAGTCTGACCCAAGTGAGTGAAGCTAGGTAGTTGAAGTTCTGGTGAGTGAAATCAGACCCTAGTGAGTGAAGCTAGGTAGTGAAAGTCCTAGTGAGTGAAGTCAGGTCCTAGTGAGTGAAGCTAGGTGGTGGAAGTCCTTGTAAGTGAAGCCAGGCAATAAAAATCTTAGTGAGTGAAGTTGGGCAACCTTAGGGAGGTAACCCTTGTAGGACCATTGCGGCCGGCTAGAAGGGGGGGTTGAATAGCCCTGTAAAACAAAAACAAAAACACCCTTCTTGAACACTTAAACCAACACTTGCATAAAATAAATTAAACAGAAACTAAAGAAAGGAAGAGGTGGAAGGATTTACTTGGTTATAACCAAGGAGGTTGTTAATCCAAGGAATGTCGCACTAGTATCTCCTTTGGGCAGAGAAGCCTCTTACAGCAGTGAAAGCGCAAAATAAAGAAGCTAATCTAAAACTGAAGTGTACAAGCATTGGAAATGAATTGCTCTGAGTTGTTACAAAGCTTCTGGACCAAGGTTATATTTATAGCCTTGATCGGGGCACCTGGAAGGATTCCGGGTGCCCTGGGAGGATAAAACTTTATCCCCCAAAGTTCAAATCGCGAAAGACTCGATCTGGTCAAAGATGGACTTCCGGGCGCCTCGGTACGTTCTGGGCGCCCCGGATGGGTCCAAGCGCCCCGATACGTTCAGGGTGCCCTCGAGGGGTCCGGGCGCCCCGGACCCAAAAGTCAACTCTGGTTGACTTTTTTAGTCCGGGTCCTCTGCTCCGGCTCTGGTCGCCTTGGTCCAGGTCTTCAACTCTGGATCCGCTCGCTTGGGTGATCTCAGCCATCCGGAAAAGGACTCACCCGAACCCAACTTCCAGTCTTCTTGAGTGGGCTTCCACTCCGGCTTCTCGTCACTCGAAATCACCGCGTGTTTCCTTCTCGTCCACCGACGTACTCATCCATAGTCTTCGTTCCTTAGATGCACCACGTGTTGTCCTTCTCGCTAGCCACGTCTCTTGCTCCTCGAGCAATCTTCCGCTCCGGCTTTCGTCCCTCGAAACCACTGTACACATCCTTCTCGTCCGCTAGTGTACTCTTCCGCAACGCCTCATCCCTCGGACGCACCGCGTGCTATCCTTCTCGCTAGCTACGTCTTCCACTCGACTACCTGTGCTCCTAAGCTCCTGCACACTTAGACACAAGGTTAGAAATACATAGGACCTAACTTAACTTGTTGATCACACCAAAACAACCTTGGGATTTCAAAAATCTCCCCCTTTTTAGTGTGAGCAACCTAAGTTAAGGTAGGGTAAAAATAGACATAATATAAACTTAACTAAATTTGCAATTAAGTGCAAAAATAAAACTAGTTAAATTTTGGTCTACCATCCCATAGACTTATACTTTTCCTTCTTCCCCTTTGATCACATAAAAAATGGGATTCTAAGAAAAAATCTAAGGGTAAAAACTTAGAAAATTTTGAGATCCTTAAAAATTTTGCAATAATTAACAGTCTCTGTAAAAAATTTTTAAGTAAAATTTTAAGAAAATTTTTCTAAGTGAAATTATAAGAAAAAAATTCTAACTTAGACAACTTTGAAAAAACTCTTTTTTTTTTTGTTGAAAATTTTCAAAAAAAAAAATTAAGCAAAAATTTTCAATTTCAGAACAATTTTTAACTTAGGCAAAAAATATTTTCTGAAAATTTTTCTAAGTATAAAAGAGAATTTTTATAAGAAAAAAATATTTTGAAAAAAATGTTTGAAAAACTTTAAAAGCATTAATTAATTCTAATTTTAATTCTTTGACAAAAAGTTAATTAAACATTTATTTCAATATTTTGGCTTCCAGGTCGTGGTGAGGCACTAGGCCTTCTTTGTTATTGGAGCAACAACCACTTTCTTAGACAAAGGCTTATAGAAAAATTCATTGTTTAATTTTCTCGTTGAAAGCATTAATTTCGTTTAAAATTTAGACTAAGCAAGATTTAGCAACCCAATATAGGTTCCAGCCTACTAGATTAACTAAATATTTCTTAGGTACATATTTTCTTGAAATATTCCTAATTTGTCACTGATGATATCTATAATACCAATTTAAAATTTTAAATTATCTAAAATTAGATGAGCATGCACGGTTTTTCAAATTATCTACTTGAATTTTCATATCTTTATTTTCTGATTTCAATTTCTCATTTTCTAATTTTGATTTGTCTAATTCTTCTAAGGGACAAGATTTAGCCAAAATTATTTTTAAATTTTTAATCTCCTTTTCTAATTTGCAACAGTCTTTTGTTAATAGTTTAACAAACTTAAAGAGTTTATCGGGAGGAAGTGATCGTACCTCACTTACCTTGTTGATCTCATTGTTTATTTCTCCCCCTGAACTGGTGTTTTCTTTCGACGTGGCTCCCCCCTTCATCGATGCTCTCGATTCTCATTTCAGAAGAGCTTGACTCGCAGTTGTCCTCTTGATGATTTGTCATTAGAGCATGTCCGGAGAATGCCTCGACTTTCAACTCTGACGACGTATCTCCCACATCGCCTTTAGGGCCTTTCGCTTTTGGATAGGCTTCTTACCCTTCTCCTTGTCCTTGTTCTTCAGCTTGGGGTAGTTATCCTTGATGTGCCCTTCTTCGTCGCAGTGGTAGCAGCGGATCATCCTTTTCTTTTTCCCCTGCGGATGGTTAGTAGATCTAAATTTACAAAGTTTCTTGAATCTTCTTACCATCATTACAATTTCCTCGTCATCGAGAGAAGATTCTGACTCAGGTTTGTCTCTCGAAGCTTTGAGGGCGACATTGTTCTTGGGCTCCTTCGAACCTGCACATCTTGATTCGTGCACTTCAAAAGTCGAGAAAAATTCTTCTAATGAAATTGTTTCTAAATCTTTTAAAATGTAAAAGGCATCTACTAATGATGCCCATTTGGTATTTCTAGAAAAGGAATTTAAAGCGTACCTTAGTGAATCTCGGTTACTTACCTTTTCTCCTAGATTTGAGAGTCCGGTGATGATCTCCTTGATTCTCGAGTGCAGGTGTGCAGCTGTCTCGTCTTTCCCAAGTCGCAGGCTGGTGAGCTGATTGCGAAGTAGATCTCTTCTGGCGAGCTTGGCTTCGGAAGTTCCTTCGTGCAGCTCGAGGAACTTCTCCCAAAGTTCCTTCGCGGAGGTGTAGTTGCTGACTCGATTAACTTCTTGTGGCGGAAGAACGCTTAACAGATGCTATTCTGCTTTGCCGTTCGCCATGTATTCAGCCTGCTCCTTTTTTATCCATTGACATTTTTCCTTGCCATCTAGAGATACAAAGTCAAGTTCCATTATTAAAATTAATTCAAAATCTGTTGTGAAAAATACATGCATTAGTTTTTTCCACGTTGCGGAATCCCCTTCGTATTTCGGCGGGTGGATGCTTGGTCCGGCCATTATGTTTGCTTCGATTGGCAGTTAGTCCTCCTGAAGCGCCTTGGCTCTGATACCACTTGTAGAACCATTGCGGCCGGCTATAAGGGGGGTTGAATAACCCTGTAAAACAAAAACAAAAATACCCTTCTCGAACTCTTAAACTAACACTTGCATAAAATTAATTGAACAGAAACTAAAGAAAGGAAGAGGCAGAAGGATTTACTTGGTTACAACCAAGGAGATTGTTAATCCAAGAAATGTCGCCCTATTATCTCCTTTGGGTGGAGAAGCCTCTTACAGCAGTGAAAGCGCGAAATAAAGAAGCTAATCGAAAACTGAAGCGTACAAGCATTGGAAATGAATTGGTCTGAGTTGTTGAAAAGCTTCTGGACCAAGGCTATATTTATAGCCTTGGTCGGGGCACCTGGAAAAGTTCCGGGCGCCCTGGGGGGATAAAACTTTATCCCCCAACGTTCAGATTGTGAAAGACTCGATCTGGTCAAAGATGAACTTTCGGACGCCCCGGTCAGCTCCGGGTGTCCAAACCCAAAAGTCAACTCTAGTTGGCTTTTTCGGTCCGGGTCCTCTGCTCCGGCTCTGGTCGCCTGGGTCTGGGTCTTCAACTCTAGATCTGCTCGCTTGGGTGATCTCGGCCATCCAGAAAAGGGCTCACCCGAACCCAAATTCCGGTCTTCTCGAGTGGGCTTCCGCTCCGGCTTCTCGTCCCTCGAAATCGCCGCGTGTTTCCTTCTCGTCCGCCAGCGTACTCATCCGTAGTCTTCGTCCCTCAGATGCACCATATGTCGTCCTTCTTGCTAGCTACGTCTCTTGCTCCTCGAGCAGTCTTCTGCTCCATCTTTCGTCCCTCCGTACGCATCCTTTTCATCCGCCGGTGTACTCTTTTGCAGCGCCTTGTCCCTCGGACACACCGCGTGCCGTCCTTCTCGCTAGCTGCATCTTTCACTCGACTACCTGTGATCTTAAGCTCCTGCACACTTAGACATAAGGTTAGAAACACACAGGACCTAACTTAACTTGTTGATCACACCAAAACAACCTTGGGGTTCCAACGACCCTAAGTAATGAGAAGTCTTGGAGGAGTAAACTCTAAGCATGGGTGACTGACTAATTTTTGGTGACCGTGCACGGTTAACTGGACCAGCAAATTATTAATAATGCTAACATTGTTTCTCTTTACCATATTATATCTATTGTGCTAACTCAGTATTATAGGTAAGTCTTAGTAGATCAACTTTGTCATATACTAAGCAAGACCAGAGAAAATCCAAATAGGTCTGAAGGACTAGATGTTTGGTAGGTAAGTAGAGGTATGTCACTGAAAACCCAATGGCTCCACTGTACAAAAATTTTGTACGTGATCTGAACCTTTCCTAGTTACCATGTGTTCTTTTAAGTTAAACTTGTATCTCCTACGGAACTTAACACGTTTGATTCCAAGTTTAACTTATATGTTCTTTTAGGTTTAGATTTGGATCTCCTGCGGAACTTAACACATTTGATCCAAATCACCTAGGTTATAAATTCAATTAAATATTAGTTTCCAAAATTAGCTTCCAGTGCTGCATGGCGAGGCACTTGGCCTTCTTGGATATGGGAGCAACCACCACCGACTAGACAAAGCCTTTTAAGGAAAGTTAATATTTAATTTCCTTATATAACTCTAGGTTGACCAATAGGAACAATCAAATCACATGGAAAAAAGAAAAAGAACACAACATCAAAATTAAATTAGAAAAACAAGAATCGAATGCCTCTTGTATTTGATATTTATACAAAGAAAAATTAACTAGTATGATGCAGAAATTAAATACTAGTTATACCTCTTCCTTGTATGCTAAAAACCTCGAGATCTTCTGCCGTATCCCTCGCCTCCTCTTAGACGTCGTGTGGGCGACGATCCTCCAAGACGAACACCACCCGGAAAGCTTCTCCTCCTTCTTTAGAATTCGGCCACCACCACCACAAAGGAGCAAAAGAGAAGCAAAGGGAAGAGAGCGAGAGGGGCCGGCCACTTGATGATCTCCAACAATACAATATCAATTGTTATGTTTTTTTCAAGGCCTTCCCTTCCCCCCTTTTTATATTAGTTTCCCAACGAAAAATTATGGAAAGAGTTTTATAAAAAATTAGACTCATTCCTATTTCCTTTTAATTTTTTCCTTTTTCTTTCCTTTTAATTAATCAATCCTAGATTGATTTATTAATTAAACAACTATTTGTTGATGTTTAATTATTTGACTGGCCCCTTGCTTGGGCACCAAGCAAGGTGCCGGCCACTTATTAAAAGGGAAAGAAAGAAAAAAAATTTTATAAAATTTTAAAAGAAGAAAACTTCTAATAAAATTTTACAAACTCTTTTTTTTTTCTAATGTAGATATTAAAAGGAAAGTTTTAAAATTTAAAACCAAGTTTTAAAATTTAAAACATCTCTAATAATATTTCTTTTTAAAAGAAAGTTTTATAAATTTTACAACTCTCTTTTAAAACCTTGTGGCCTAATTTAAATTAGGAAAATTTTATAAATTTTTAAAATCTCTCTTTTTACAAATTGTAAATATCTGAGAGAATTTAAACTTCAAAAACAACCTTCCTAATTTAAATATTGCGGCCGACCCCCTTGCCCAAGGCAAGGGCCGACCACTTCTAGAGAATATGTGGCCGGCCATTGCTTGGTCACCAAGCAATGAACCGGCCCCTTCTTGGACACCAAGATAGGCTTTTCTTTGGATGGACTTGAGGCTTTATTGAGGCTACAACAGGGTCCTAGAGGAGAAATTGGTTTTGGCCTTTCGATGAGCTTGAGTATCCCGTGCTCGCCCCGAACACACAACTCAAGTTCATCGATAATAACTCATTCCACTAGAGAGTTATTACCTTACTACCGCACCAATCCCAAATTACATTATGGGCTCCTTCTTATCATGAGTGTGTTAGTCTCCCTGTGTTTAAGATTACGAATGTCCACTAATTAAGTGAGTTACTAACAACTCATTTAATTAATATCTAGCTCCAAGAGTGGTACCACCCAACTTTATTGTCATCTTGGACTAAGTCCACCTGCAGGGTTTAATATGGCAATCCTTACGAGCTCCTCTTGGGGACATTCTCAACCTAGATAACTAGGACACAAATTCCTTCTATAATCAACAACACATACTATAAGTAATATGATTTCCCAACTTATCGGGCATATTGATTTATCGAGCTAAACCTCACCCTTTGATAAGTCAAAGAAATAAATATTAAATATACATGCTTGTTATTATATTAGGATTAAGAGCACACACTTCCATAATAACTAAGGTCTAGTTCTTTTACTAAGTCAGTACAAAAAGAACTTACCTAAATGATCCTACTCAATACACTTAAAGTGTATCAGTGTAGTTTATTAGTCAAGATAAACTAATACTTAATTACACTACGTCTATTCTGATGGTTTGTTCCTTTCCATCTTAGTCGTGAGCAACTATTTATAATTTATAGAGAACCGACAACATGTTCTTCTAAGTGTGACTCCACACTCCATGTTATCTACTATATAAATTAATTAAACAATTACATTTAACAAATAAATGTAAACATTTGACCAATGTGATTCTTTATTTCAAAATAAATGTTTACAAAAGCTAAACTTTTAAGTATACACTCCAACAATCTCCCACTTATACTAAAAGTCTAAGCTGCCATATCTATTGCCATACATCTAATTCCCATCCCCTCCACATGCTGATCAAAAGCTTTCGCCGGAAGGGCCTTAGTGAAAGGATCTGCCAGGTTATCTACTGATGCTATCTTGGCGACAACAACTTCTCCTCGCTTGACGATGTCTCGTATCAGGTGGTACTTGCGCTCTATATGTTTACTTGCCTTATGGGCTCGTGGTTCCTTTGAGTTTGCAACTGCTCCACTATTATCATAATAAATTGTGACGATCTTGGGCAAAATAGGAATCACATCTAAGTCCATTAGAAAGTTCCTGAGCCATACAGCTTCTTTGGCTGCCTCAGAGGCTGCCACATACTCAGCTTCCAGAGTTGAGTCTGAGACGCATTTCTACTTAACACTCCTCCATGCAATGGCTCCACCTCCTAAAGTAAACACATAACCTGATGTAGACTTACTGTTGTGCCTATCTGATTGGAAGTCAGAATCCGTGTAACCCACAGGGAGTAAATCGTCTGCTTGGTAAACTAGCATATAATCTCTAGTCCTTCTCAGGTACTTTAATATATGCTTTACTGCAGTCCAATGTCCTTGTCCAGGGTTACTTTGATATCTGCTAACCATGCCCACGGCAAAACAGATATCAGGTCTCGTACACAACATTGCATACATAAGGCTTCCTACAGCCGAAGCATAAGGAACTGTCTTCATGTCCTCTATCTCCTTTGATGTTTTTGGAGACATCTCTTTGAATAAGGCTACTCCATGCCTAAAAGGTAAGAAACCTTTCTTGGAGTTTTGCATGCTAAAACGAGCAAGGATTGTATCTATATATAAAGCTTTAGATAGACATAACATTCTTTTCTTGTGATCCCTTATAACTTTGATCCCAAGGATGTGTGCACATTCTCCTAAGTCCTTCATATCAAATTGTTTGGATAACCATACCCTTACGTCTGATAATACCTTGACATTGTTGCCAATTAACAAAATATCATCTACGTATAGTATAAGAAATACCACCATGTTTCCGTTACACTTCTTGTATACACAAGACTCATCCGGACACTGAATAAATCCATATGACTGGATTACTTCATTAAACCGGATGTTCCAAGATCTTGAAGCTTGCTTCAGTCCATAAATGGACCGATTAAGCTTGCACACTAGATGCTCTTTGCCCTTTTCAATGAACCCTTCTGGTTGCTTCATATGGATGTTTTCTTCAAGACTTCCATTAAGGAAAGCTGTCTTGACATCCATTTGCCAAATCTCATAATCCATATGAGCGGCAATGGATAAGAGTATCTGGATAGACTTAAGCATAGCTACCGGTGAAAAGGTCTCCTCATAATCGATTCCCTCTTTCTAAGTGTACCCCTTCGCAACAAGCCTTGCTTTGAAGGTTTCTACCTTCCCATCTGTCCCTCTTTTCCTTTTTTAGATCCACTTGCATCCAATGGCTTTTACACCATCAGGTGGTTCTACAAGCTCCCAGACCTTATTAGAATACATAGATTCTATTTCGGAATTCATTGCCTTTTGCCAAGATACTACATCTATATCTTGGAGTGCTTCATCATATGTCCGGGGATCTGGTTCATGTTTGCCTGGGATCAAGTCCGAAGACTCACCCAAAAACATGAGTCTCTCGGGCTGCCTTACAACTCTCCCACTACGACGAGGCACCGTTTGTGGTTGTGTATCATGTGTGACACATGTTGCAGTCTCTTGTGGTACTTCATCTTGTACTGTTGGTACTGAAATAGATGTGTCCTCTCTAAGTTCTTCTAGAACAATTTTACTACTAGGCTTATGATCCATTATATAGTCTTCTTCTAAAAACTGGGCATTGGTACTAACAATGACCTTTTGGTCTTTAGGACTATAAAATAAATCACCTTTCGTTCCTCTGGGATACCCCACAAACATATAAACTTCTGTACGAGATTCTAACTTATCAGCATCTTGTTTCAGCACATGTGTTGGACTACCCCAAATCTGAATATGTCTTAGATTGGGCTTTCGCCCATTCCATAATTCTGTGGGAGCAGAAGATTCTGATTTAGAAGGTACTAAGTTCAGAATGTGCGCTGCTGTTTCCAGAGCGTATCCCCAAAACGAATTTGGTAATTCTGAATAACTCATCATCGATCTAACCATCTCCATAAGAGTCCTATTCCTTCATTCTGCCACACCATTCTGTTGGGGTGTACCAGGTGTGGATAATTGGGATTGAATCCCGGCCTCTGATAAGTAATTCCTAAACTCTCCTAAGAGGTATTCGCCACCATGATCAGACCGTAGTGTCTTGATACTTTTACCTAGACGTTTCTCCACATCAGCCTTGTACTTTTTGAACTTATCAAAGCACTCAGACTTGTGGCGCATTAGGTAAATGTATCCATATCTTGAATAATCGTCTATAAAAGAGACAAAATATTCAAAGCCACCTCTAGCCTGGATAGACATTGGACCATACAAATCAGAATGAACCAATTCTAACGCTTCTTTGTCTCTATACCCCTTGGCCTTAAAAGGTCTCTTGGCCATCTTACCTTCCAAGCAGGATTCACACGTTGGAAAGTTTTCCAACTCTAATGGACCCGAGTGTAACGACCCAATTTTCCTCATTAGGAGTTCTAAAAGTTCTTAAAAATATTTAGAAATACCTTTAAAATATTCTAGATATTTTTAGGAATTTATAGAGTATTTTTATGCATTTTTGGAGTTCGTTTGGTATTTTTACCAAGGGGAAGAAGTTTAAAAAAAAAAAAAGGAGGAGAAAGAAAAATGTTGAAATTAGGTTTTGAACCCAAGACCTCGGGCTTGACCCGAGCCTTAATCGAACTCAGACAACCAACTGAGCTAAGCAAGTTTTGTTATAATATAAGGGAATTAAATGTAGTTAAGTAGTTGTAAGAAATGAAATTAAAATTCCGTTTCAAAAACAAAGGAAAGAGTCGAAGGCGGCTCGAACCCGAGACCTTCGGGAATCCTCTTTCCAGCGGACCAAGCGCGCCAGCGGGTATTTCGTAAACAGATTCATAACGAATTGGTCTTAAGTTGTAGTTATAAAAGGACAAGTTAAAGAGAGGGTTAGGTTATACTCTTTTCTCTCCCGTGACCTAATTCCTTCGACCTTCCCTCTCTCGCGCGACAAGGCAGCCGGGCAGAAACAAGCCGCAGCTAGGGCATCCCTCCGGCGGCCGGCGAGGGGCAAACTCCGGGGGTTCTTCGTCGATCCGAGGTCGCTCGTCAAGAAGGAAGCTGTGAGCGAGGAAGAGGCCCCGATTTCAAGTTCACCCGAACCCTAGAAGCACTAGAAGGTTCCTCCTTCGGCTGTGAATCAAGGAAACGAAGGTAAGTTGCTACTCACCTGCAGTAAGATAGCTCCGACGTTTAATCCTTGATTTTCTCCTTGTTTCCGAAGCTTTGCATGAATTTTCTTGCGTTTCCAGTGTTCGGATCTATTTTGTGCTTGTTGCCGTGTGCTTCAAAGAAAGGGAATAGGGTTTTGTTGTTTAACTTGTGCTTAATTGCTTTGGACCTTGTTTCCTTTTTGTTACTGCATATTTCTGAATTATGGCCTGAAGATGATAGAATTTGGGGCTTGGGTGCTTTCTGTCGTGGTCTTCATGAGGGAAAGGGAGAAGAAAACACTTTGTTTAGTTAGGATTTGTTTGTTTGTTGTTTGTTTAGCATAAGATAGGCAGCAGTGGTTTTCTTTTCTTTTGTGTGCTTGCTGCCGTGCCAAATAGGAACAGCCTTGGTTTTGATTTAGATATGAAATTGTGAAGAACAGCCCATTCCTTTTGTGCTATAAGTTGAACAAGAACAACCCATTAAACCTATCCTAGCTTTAGAGCTTGCATTGCAGATTTTTGATTGTCTAGCATGGCAGATTTTGAATGGTTAGCATTGTAGATTAGCATTTCAGATTTTTTTTGGTTTATTCTAGCATGCTGTTTGGACTTTCTCATTTGCTATTGAATATGCATGATTAGATTTCATTTTCTATTTCGTTGCTATAGGTTTGAGCATGAGTAGATTTAGAGTTCTAGTTCCTTATGTAATTAAATGTGCATGAGTGGCATTCCTCTAAAGCAATCAGTTTCTGGTTTCTTTTGTATTGGTTAGGTATGCAGAATTTGTCATTGTAGCTTAGTTTTTCCTTACTAATTCTATGCACATGATTAGTTTTAAGGTTGGTTTCTCCTTGTTAATTCCTTAATTGAAGCATGTGAACTCGAATTATGAGCATGGACAGTTTATGTTAAGTTCAGCAAGTCTAGTTTTGTATTACGCTTCAATTTCAGCAAGTTTAAATTCCAATTAGTAGATCTTGTTGTTTCATTACTACCTCATTTAGCATGGACAGATTTATTTTGGCTTTAGTTGTGGTTTCCTACTAAAGTACCAAAAGATAAGAGTAAAAGAGATAAAGAAAAGAAAAGAAAAGGCCGAGGCCTTAAGTAGATCCCAAAGTCAAGACTTGAGGGATTTTTGGCACACAAGGTGCCTATTAAAATGCCGAGGCATTTAAAGAAGAAGTAATTAAGATTATAAGTATTTTACTTTTAAGAAGAGGCTAGTACCCGACTTCCGAGGTTGTCGTTAAACAAATCCAGGTGTTCAATTCCGAGGTCTTGGCCTAGTAGACCCTTCTAGGATTGGTGGCTCGCTACCCCAACCTATTAGGGAGCGCACATAGAAAGTACTATGCCTGGGCCCAAGAAGAAGTTGATTACTATTTTGAAGTATTATAAGTATAAGCTTTTGAACTAATAAAACAATGTGTTTACAAAAGTTTACAAGTATTAAAGAATAAGTTTTAAATAAGTAAAATAAAAGAATAAGTTATTAAGTAAGTTTAATAAGAATCAGAAAGTGTTTAGAATTCAGTAAGTTAAATTCTTTATGCTAGCATGATAGTATAGACTTGTCTTACATGTTTAGCCTTTCAGTATGTTTCTTTACTATTAGGAGAGCATGAGTTAGCTTACTGTTATTTGCTATTTATGAGCATGAGTAGCTTTGCATGTTAGCATTCAGTTTTAGCATGTTTTTATTTATATACATGCATATCGAGTTTTTGTGAGTTAGATAGCGCTTACTAAGCAAATTTTGCTTATAGACTACACTTCCTCTTACTGCAGATACAGGAAAGGAAAAGATATAGAAAGGAAGGCGACAAGGAGGTATTCGAGGGATGTGTGATGCCAGGACTATGGAAGCCTTGGGACTTTGTTTAAGAATTTATTAAGAATGTATTAGATGAGTCATTTAGTCTTCCGCTGTTAGTTAACTGTATGTTTTTATTTTGTTTCCGCTATTTATTACTTGCATGCTTTGATGTCATTAAACTGCGTGGTGATGTTATTCCTTTTGGTTGTGAAAATATATGATCCAGTCGCCTATGGCTGAGGATAGTTTGTTTGTATTGTTGATTTGGTCACCGGTACAGGGGAGATTCTGTCGAAATTTTTCGGTAGGGTTTCTTCAAGCATTTTAATCATACCGGTTAAGTAGAGTTAGTAGTTAAGTAACGGTCATCCTTAGAGAGTAGTAGTAGTAAGAAGGGTGGTCGTTACACCAAGAGTCCATAGGCCACAAGCCTTTGAATCCTACTTAAGTTAATATGACCAAGCCTTAGATGCCGAAGATGTGTTTGGTTCATTTCCGAAGGTTCTTTTCTCTTATTAGAGTTAGAAGATGTGTTATTAATTTTCATATTTTTCTTTATGGGAGAAATTGGATTTAAAGTATATATAAATTGTCAACCAATGCACCAGAATAGATAATCACTTTATTTCTCTTTATAACCACATTGTTACTAAAGGAAACTGAATATCCATCCAAATACAGTTTAGAAACTGAAATTAAATTCTTTCTAAAACTGGGTACATAAAGACAATTCCTTAAAACCAATTTCCTATTCCTATCAAATGATAAGTAGATGCTTTCCACTGCAACAGCCGCCACCTTAGTAGCATTGCCCATGTAGACAGTTATCTCTCTATCAAATAGTCGCCGGGTTTCCTGGAACCCCTGCAAAGAATTGCAGACATGATCAGTGGCTCCCGTATCTACACACCAGGTGCTGGTAGATAACACCGCTAAACATGTTTCAACTACTAGAGTATGAGATATACCTTTATTGTTCTGTTTCCTACGAGGACAGTCCGCCTTCCAATGTCTAGTCTGCTTGCAAATAAAGCACTTGCCCTTCGACTTCTTTATTCCAGCTTTTTGTCCTGCACCTTGAGGTTTATTCACCTTTTTTGCTGAGCCATTTTGTTTCTTCTTCTTTTTGCCTTTCGGCTTAGAAGTAGAACCATTTTCAGCATAGTGAATTTGAAAATGTTGACGAAACAACCCTTCAGCTGCCTGAAGTTCTGTCAGAAGTTCCGCCAATGAATACATCCTTTTATTCATATTATAGTTCAGGCGAAAATGCTCAAAACTTCTGGGCAGCATTTGGAGGATGATATCGACCTGGGTTTCCCCATCAATTTCCCCTCCAAGAACTTGTATTTCATTTAAGTAAGCCATCATCTTGAGAATATGATCCCTCATGGGAGTCCCCTCAGTCATGGTGGTTGTCATCAGTTTTCTCATTGCCTCTTGCCTAGCAGCCCGATCTGATGTCTGAAGAGTTCCTTGAGATTGTTCATTACATCATAGGTTGTTGGTAAGTCCTGATGCTGATGTTGCAATACATTTGACATCGAAGCCAAGATGTAACACCGCGCCATCTCATCAGCTTTTACCCATTTACTATGATGCTGAATCTCCTCTGGGGTAGAATCATTGCTAGGTGTTTCTAGGCATTCCTCTGACAGTACAAACTTATAGCCCTCAGCAGTTAAAACAATGTCCAGGTTTCTTTTCCAATCTATATAGTTGGGACCAGTAAGCTGTTTTCTTTTAGAATAATGGCCAGTGGGTTGAAAGTCATCCTAAGAATCACAAAATAAATTTTGATCAGAACTCTAAATTTAGAATAATATTGATTCCTCAAACAATACTATTTTAAATTAACCAACACCTTAAAACACCATGAATTTTGTATGCCACGATAGTGTGGATGTATACAAATTCAACATTTGTAAAAGGAGGGTATATCCCATTAATTTTATTATCTTTTCAACCTAACTTTTTGACAAATAAAATTAATAGTTGGTTTCCTTCGGTCACACAAATAATAGCAGTGACTCCGATGGGGAGGATACTATTAGACGTGCCTAAGTGTATACCATTACTTGACACTAAGTCCATTAATAAAATTGTGCCCCTTCCGATGGGGAAGATCACACGCTCTTAATTAATTTCCTATAGTCATCCGAAATGGAAGTTTGGTCTAGTGATCCACAAACAAACTCATCCGATATGGAGGAAGGCACTCAGAGCCAACGCGCAAGTTTGTTTGCATCACTTACAAACCAGTAATGGAGACCATGGAATTCACTAAAATAAATTCCTCTCCCACTTAGTTATTTAAAGTGAGGAACTTTGATGATGCTAGCCTACTAAACATGTACACTAACATTCATACACAGCACAATACAAAAGCAATAAATAGAAAAACTAATTTTCAACTATTATAGCTTTTATCTATTGTTGTCCTCCGTGTGTCGTCATCCCTAGCTGCTGCCATCTTTGGCCACCGCCACCCGGTCTAGTTGTCGCATCCATCTTGCTCCTTGTTCCGGTACGCCACTCTGATCCTCAAAAGGTTGCACGCCTTGCAAGATTCGATCCGCGACATAAATGGAATTTTACATTTTTCGATCCTATATTCCTCGAAGGAATGTACATATAAACTAGATCGAACATAAAATAAAATTTACATCCATCGATCCTATATTCCATAAAATGAATGTACATGTATCTAGATAAAAAAAAATAAAATCCTAATAAAACTAAATACAACTCCTGCTGTATTTTATAATACAATCATGCACACATAATAAATGCCCTTGACATGTCCAAGGGTCCAATCACACACATAATAACTATAAGCCATAATAGTTGGATCCTGCATCCACAAAGTTAGCACATCCTACTATTAACATGCCTAAATTATGTATGACATGTGCATAATTAAACTAATACCAAATACACAGAGGCAAAACCCTAGCTCTGATAACAATTGTTGGTTGCTACTCGAAAAACCCAATGGCTCCACTGTACAAAAATTTTGTACGTGATCTGAACCTTTCCTAGCAACCATGTGTTCTTTTAAGTTAAACTTGTATCTCCTGCTGAACTTAACACGTTTGATTCCAAGTTTAACTTATATGTTCTTTTAGGTTTAGATTTGGATCTCCTGCGGAACTTAACACGTTTGATCCAAATCACCAAGGTTATAAATTCAATTAAATATTAGTTTCCAAAATTGACTTCCAATGCTGCATGGCGAGGCACTTGGCCTTCTTGGATATGGGAGCAACCACCACCGACTAGACAAAGCCTTTTAAGGAAAGTTAATATTTAATTTCCTTATATAACTCTAGGTTAACCAAAAGGAACAATCATATCACAAGGAAAAAAGAAAAAGAACACAACATCGAAATTAAATTCGAAAAACAAGAATCGAATGCCTCTTGTATTTGGTATTTATACAAAGAAAAATTAACTAGTATGATACAGAAATTAAATACTAGTTATACCTCTTCCTTGTATGCTAAAAACCTCGAGATCTTCTACCGTATCCCTCGCCTCCTCTTAGACGTCGTGTGGGAGACGATCCTCCAAGACGAACACCACCCGGAAAGCTTCTCCTCCTTCTCTAGAATTCGGCCACCACCACCACAAAGGAGCAAAAGAGAGCAAAGGGAAGAGAGGGAGAGGGGCCGACCACTTGATGATCTCCAACAACACAATATCAATTGTAATATTTTTTTCAAGGACTCCCCTTCCCCCCTTTTTATATTATTTCCCAACGAAAAATTATGGAACGAGTTTTATAAAAAATTAGACTCATTCCTATTTCCTTTTAATTTTTTTCTTTTTCTTTTCTTTTTATTAATCAATCCTAGATTGATTTATTAATTAAACAACTATTTTTTGATGTTTAATTATTTGACCGGCCCCTTGCTTGGGCACCAAGCAAGGTGGTCGGCCACTTATTAAAAGGGAAATAAAGAAAAACAATTTTATAAAATTTTAAAAGAAGAAAACTTCTAATAAAATTTTACAAACTCTTTTTTTTTCTAATGTGGATATTAAAAGGAAAGTTTTAAAATTTAAAACATCTCTAATAATATTTCTTTTTAAAAGAAAGTTTTATAAATTTTACAACTCTCTTTTAAAACCTTGTGGCCTAATTTAAATTAGGAAAATTTTATAAATTTTTAAAACTCTCTTTTTACAAATTGTAAATATCCGAGGGAATTTAAAATTCAAAAACAACCTTCCTAATTTAAATATTGCGGTCGGCCCCCTTGCCCAAGGCAAGGGCCGACCACTTCTAGAGAATATGTGGCCGGCCATTGCTTGGTCACCATGCAATGAACCGACCCCTTCTTGGACACCAAGATATGCTTTTCTTTGGATGGAATTGAGGCTTTATTGAGGCTACAACAGGGACCTAGAGGAGAAATTAGTTTTGGCCTTCCGATGAGCTTGAGTATCCCGTGCTCTCCCCGAACACACAACTCAAGTTCATCGATAATAACTCATTCCACTAGAGAGTTATTACCGCACTACCGCACCAATCCCAAATTACATTATGGGCTCCTTCTTATCATGAGTGTGTTAGTCTCCCTGTGTTTAAGATTACGAATGTCTACTAATTAAGTGAGTTACTGACAACTCATTTAATTAATATCTAGCTCCAAGAGTAGTATCACCCAACTTTATTGTCATGTTGGACTAAGTCCACCTGCAGGGTTTAACATGGCAATCCTTATGAGCTCCTCTTGGGGACATTCTCAACCTAGATAACTAGGACACAGATTCCTTCTATAATCAACAACACATACTATAAGTAATATCATTTCCCAACTTATCGAGCATATTGATTTATCAAGCTAAACCTCACCATTTGATAAGTCAAAGAAATAAATATTAAATATACATGCTTGTTATTATATTAGGATTAAGAGCACACACTTCCATAATAACTAAGGTCTAGTTCTTTTACTAAGTCAGTACAAAAAGAACTTACCTAAATGATCCTACTCAATACACTTAAAGTGTATCAGTATAATTTATTAGTCAAGATAAACTAATACTTAATTACACTACGTCTATTCTGATGGTTTGTTCCTTTCCATCTTAGTCGTGAGCAACTGTTTATAATTTATAGAGAACCGACAACATGATCTTCTAAGTGTGACTCCACACTCCATGTTATCTACTATATAAATTAATTGAACAATTACATTTAATAAATAAATGTAAACATTTGACCAATGTGATTCTTTATTTCAAAATATAATAAATGTGTACAAAAGCTAAACTTTTAAGTATACACTCCAACATGAAGGACTAGATGTTTGGTAGGTAAGTAGAGGTATGCCACTGAAGGAGAGTGATTCATTGAGAACACGTCCCGATTAAATGGGCAGTAGGTGTCGGTTTAATTTAGGTCCATTTCAAAATCCTAAATTAAGATCCAGACTATATCCTGGTCTAGAGGAAAGGGTTTAATTCATAAATTAATCATATTATTATTGAGTTAACTTTATTTTACAAGTTAAATATTCTTATGTTGGACTAACATATTCTACAGGGTAAATGGAGCACAAAAGGCCTCGGGTGAACAGTACCCAAGGTGCCTTCCCAGCGACGGATGACGCCTTGAGTACTGTTCATGAAAGGCATCTTCCAAGGCTTGGAAGGTGCCTTCCAGAAGATAAAATCAATAGGATGTTGGAGGATATTGTATCTGAAGTGAAGGGGATAGAAGTTGTTGTTGGAGGCGCCCCTAATGTGGTTGAAGGAGCCTTCTACTGGCTATATATGTCTTGTTCGAGTAGCACACTACACTATACTTCAATTACCATTTTCTACGCATTCTTTTGGCATTCTAACTGCTCTAGCTTCCTATTGTTGTTGGTTATGGTTTTGCTAAAACACCCGACTACTGCTGAGAAGCTATCCAACATTGAACACAATCATCTTCGAAAGTGTTGGGTAACAAGTTTCAGTACTGCACTTAATTATTACAAAAGGAAAAATATAGCATGTTATACTTTCTCCTATTATTTTTGTACTTGATCCCCTCTTCTATTAGTTCTAAAAGAAGTTATTAGTGGATTACTCATCAATAGGTCCGCGGGACCTAAGTCTTGGAGTAGGCGTTGTCGAAGGCTCCAAACCAAGTAAAATCAAGTGAGTTTTTGTTTTCGTATTTAATTTTTCACTGATCACTTATTTTTAAAAAAAATGAAAAGGAAAATAAAATATTTTTAAATCCACATGATTCACCTCCCCCCCCCTCTCACATGTGCCTCGATCCAACATATTATACTTTGGTGAAACACTTACAAGTAACAATCCAGACAAAAGTTCTTATTGTATACATCTCCATAATAAAAATGAGTGGTGAATGTTTTGTGGGCTATTCAAATATTTTTAGGCATATTGACTTAATCATTCCAGACTTATACCTCTTAGGAGATGTTTGTAAAAATGTTAAAGTATAAGTCTCTATGACCAAGATGACTTGAATACCTCAAGTCTAAAAAAACTTGCATTCTAGCTACAATGATATCTTCATAGGAATATAAAGAACTATATGAAATCTCATAGCAGGTCGCATCCAAACTAGTTACCCTTAACCAACATCCATATGTTAACTCTCAACATCTTAATATTTTTAGACAACGAGGATCAACTTTTTAGTTGAACCAAGGAGTATAACATGTATTAATCTTACAGAATTGATGATGCCCAATCTCATCAATTTATCAACTAGGGAAGGTTTAATTACATACATAATTACACATGATGAGATACCCACTAATTGTGATCCAATTATAATTTTTCTCATGCTATATATTGTATTGTGGATTTCATTAATTGAATTTAAGATCAAATTATATACATATAGAATGCACACTTAAATAGTAATTTTCATTTATTTATCAAATAAATAATATAATTTCTAAGGCGATTGCCTTAGGACAATCTTAAATATAACATCTTTTCACTAGGCCTAATGCTAATTACCTTGGTATCTAATATCAGAGAACTCAACATGCCTCTCAAACTTACTTTGTGGTATAGGTCTTGTTAAAGTATTTATTAGGTTCTTTTATGTGGGAATTTTCTCAATTTATATTTCTTTTCTACTAATGTAACGCCCGAAAATTCTCAAAACTATATTAGAAATATTCTATAATTATTATGGAATTTTTAGATATTTTTTTGAAATTTTTAGAGTAGCAGAAGTAGCAAAAATAAATAGAAAACGACCCAAGCGGGGATTGAACCCGAGACCTATGGTTTAGGGATCATGCTAGTAACCAGTTGAACCCAGCAGGGCCGTGTTGAAAGGAAAGGGAACCAATAAAATTTATATTAGATTTGGGCGGAAATTACCACTTAATATAAATAGGAAATAATTAAGTGAAGGGTTATCTTGGATCGTGATTTTTCCTCTCCTCAAACCCTCACCGCCGACTTCCCTTCTCCTCTCCTTCTCTCGGCGCCAACCCTAGGGCTCCCTCCCTAGGGCCCCAAGGTCACCTTCCGGTGACAACTCCGGCACGAGGACACTCTTCTTCGCGAGGGGAACGCATAGACGCGAGAAGATCGTCGAAAGGATCGTCTCCACCAGAATTCTAGCGAATAGAATTGTAAGGAAATTAGCGTAAGAGGTAAGAAACCCCTCACCTGCAGTATAAGTAGCTTTTGTTTGATTGCATGCCTTTAGTTTAGCTATATGCAGATTTTTCGGCACCCAGGGTGTGTTTAAACCCTCCTCACAGATTAGGGATCTAGTTGAGCACCTCTAGATGGGCCAGACACGTTGTTCTCCTTCAGTTGGAGGCTCTAGACGTTGTCGGGAGCCTAGACGTGGTCTCCCTATTAGAGGGGAGAGTTGGAGCACACCAGGTGTTCGACAAAATGATTAGTGTAGCTAAATACCACCTCAGATATTTTTAACAGCTCAGTTAAATGCATTAGTAGCATTTAAATCAGTATATTAGTCTAGTTTCAACTTACATGGGACTACGGTCCAATGGGTGGGCTCCCACAGTCGCCTCTAGGTTTAGATAACCTAGCTCTAGGTTCAGATAACCTAGAAACAGCAAAATAAGCAATTAGTAGCTATATTCAGTATTTTATTTTCAGTGGCACTGTACTGGACCAGATGTCCATTGGGTTGGGCTCCCACAGTCGTCCTTAGGTTCAGATAACCTAGTAAACCCTACTAAATGCGGGACTTGCAAACCCGGGTCTAGTTAGGGATGCGCGCACAGCAAGTACAGTTGCCGGCCCCAAACAGCAGCATGATTACTATTTTCACTTATTATGATAATAGCTTTCAAACTCATAATCTAGTTATGTGATTATAGTTTAAGATCAGCACTAGCTCAACTTTAGCCCAGTTTTAGTTTCAGTTTTAGTTTAGTTCTCCTAGTTGATACCATGAGATAGCTCCATGCTTACATTTTATTATGCATGCCATGTTTCAGTGTTTATGCCATGTAACTTCAGTATGCCATGCTTTAACAAATTCAGTGCATGTTTTCAAATAGCATTCTTTAAAAACATGTTTGCATCGTTGCATGTTTTAGTGAGGTAGATGGTTTCTTACTAAGCTTAAAGCTTACAGATACTATTTTTCCTTATACTGCAGATAAGGGTAAAGGAAAGATGGACTAGCAGAGGAAGCTGGAGGTCAATGCAGTGATGGTGTGTGTGGCAGGAACCTGGAATGAAGATCCTTAGGGAGTTTAGCAAATTAAGAATTTAGTTCCTTGTCTTAAGATACTTTTATGCATTTCTAGTGGTTTAAATGCTATGAATTAATAAGCTTTGCACTATATCATGTTAGAATGCTAGTTAATAGATATTAGAACGTTTTCCATGCATTCTATAACTGTTGTGTGAGATTTTGGCACGAATAAGTGCTGAAATCAGGGGTTCTGATTCGAAATCAGAAACCCAGACCGATCTACAGATCGATCAGGACTGAGTTGTGCCCCTGGATCGGTCAGCTGACCGATCCATGCGCGAACAGAGAGTTAGCGTTTGTTATGGATCGGTCCGCCGACCGATCCATTTGCGAACAGAGAGCATAGACGCTCACTGATCGGTCAGCCGACCGATCAGTGAGCCACTGGTCGGTCTACCAACCGATCAGTGTGCTCCTGGATCGGTCGGTAGACCGATCCAGCCGCATATAGAAGCAATTTAGTCTATGGATCGGTCAGCCGACCGATCCAGAGCTTTCTCCGTGCTAGTATTAAGCTGGATCGATCACTGGATCGATCCGACAGCCCAATCGATCCATGGATCGATTGAAATGCCTGATTATAGCTAGCAGGACATCCAAGAGGCATAGATTATCTTCCCTAGCTAGCATGTGTACAACTCCTTGGTACACCTAGAATATTAAGTTCAGATTTTCCAGTATTCAGTTTAGCAAAATTTTAATAAATCTAGATTTCCGCAATAGTAATTTAGCACAGCATAATGTAGCGATCGGCCTTACAGCTTAGTTAGTAGAAGGCGGGTCGTTACAGAGTGGTATCAGAGCCAGGTTCCATACTTCCTACACACACATCAGCATTGAACCCGCAGCTTCCAAGTAAGAATACCTCTGCTTTTTTTATGTTTCTTGCTTTCTTGTTATAGCTTATGTTTATAAATAATTGATGCATGTTAGTATGTGATAGTATATAACATGATAGCAATAGTTATACAATTATAATTGTTTTAGTTATGCATGTCCTGTCCTCCATGTCTTTAGAAATGACATGAGGACGCCCAGCTAGAAGGGCACCAGCCACTGAGCCCCAGCATGAGGCAGGCAGTTCAGTGCCTCCCCCAGACCTTACAGCACTAGTGGCTCAGTTACAGCAGTAGCTAGCTGAACAGCAACAGGAAATAGCCACCTTAAAGGCTAGTCAGCTGAATACCCCCACTGTCACCCCGGAGCCTAACTTAGCGACACCAGTACTTTTAGAGGTTCCACCAGTCCAGCCTACAGCACCAGTAGCCCCAGCAGCAGTAGAGGCAAAGAGAGAAGCCTATTTGATCCAGTGGCAGAGAGTCAAGCCCGAGAACTTCTCAGGCACCAGTGAACCATGGGATGCACAAGTCTGGTTCAAAACACTGGAGAGTACGATAGAGCTTCTGGACTGGCCAGAACATGAGAAGGTGAAGTGCGCCTCCTTCTGTCTGACAGGAGATGCACGTATGTGGTGGGAGAGAATCAGAGCGAAGCGCCCAGTAAGTCAGATGACATGGCCAGACTTCGAGGAATTCTTTCACACGCGGGTCACAAACCGTCACTACGACGAGTTCACTGAGTTTCGTCAGGGCAACCTATCAGTTAAGGAAGCCGTGAAGAAATTCAACAGGTTGGCTCGTCTATGCCTTGAATTAGTCAGCACAGAAAGGGAACGAATCCGGTTGATGCTCAAGATGTTAAGGCCGGAAATAGCAATGAACATGGCTGGTGGCGTTCATAGGCCACAAACCACAGAAGATTTAGTGAGCAGTGCTCTAATCACTGAGCATTACCAGAATAGCATCAAGCAGCAGAAGCAAGTCCTCTCAGAAGCTAAAGGTCAAGGAGGCTCAGGCACTCAGAAACAGCAGGGCCACAACTCCCATGGCTCTAACTGGAAAGGGAACTCCAGCAACAAGTGCAAACCAGGGAGTTACCCAAAAGGAGGACCAGCTAGCAAGCAGCCCAGTTATCTAAAGTGTGCTACTTGTGGGAAATTCAATCCTGGAGTTTGTCGTAAGGGCACACGAGGATGCTTTGAATGTGGACAAGAAGGGCACATGGCTAAGCAGTGCCCAAACAAGACCAGTCTTCCTCAGCTACAGCCGATTCAGTACGGAGGCCAGCCAGCTCAGTTACATCAGATGCAGGCCGCTTTAGATGGTCCACACATCAGCCAGGGCAGATTAGAAGCCCCTCCAGCTATGACTAATGCGAGGATCTACTCACTCACCAGAGAGGACGTAGCAAATGCCTCGACAGTTGTTACAGGTCAGATTAATATTTTCCAGCAAATAGCAACTGTCTTATTCGATACTCGGGCAACCCATTCATATATATCCAGGGCATTTGCCGAGAAGTTAACAATACCTCCAGAGGTACTCAGTAGTCAGTTTCTGACGACACTGCCTTCAGGAGAAATTATGGCATCCACGCACTGCCTCAGAGCAGTGCCAGTCATTATAGCAGACAGAGAACTCTTCTGTGATCTGATCGTGCTAAATATGACTGACTATGATGTTATTTTTGGAATGGACTTCTTGATCAGATACGGTGCTTCCATCGAGTGCCGTAAACAGAAAGTCATACTCCAACCCGAAGCAGAAGCACAGTTCGAATTTGTCGGAGAACCTAGGAGAAAAGCCAAGAAGTTTCTCTCAGCTATGAAGGCACAGAGGTTGATGGATTCAGGATGTACGAGGTTCTTAGCACACGTAGTCAGTACCAGTCAGGACAAGGACCAACAGCTAACAGAGGTCCGAGTCGTATGTGACTACCCAGCAGTCTTCCCTGAAGAGTTACCAGGCCTAGCACCAGACAGGGAGATCGAATTTGAGATAGAGCTCATTCCCGGTACAAATCCTATCTCCAAAGAACCTTACCGCATGGCTCCAGCAGAACTGAAGGAACTTCATGAGCAACTACAGGAGCTGCTTGACAAGGGCTTCATCCGTCCTAGTCACTCACCATGGGGAGCACCTGTACTATTCGTGAAGAAGAAAGACGGGAGCATGCGCCTGTGTATAGACTACTGGGCACTGAACCAAGTCACAATCAAGAACAGGTATCCTCTTCCCAGAATAGATGACCTGTTTGATCAGCTAAAGGGAGCGGCAGTGTTCTCTAAAATAGACCTCAGATCAGGTTATCATCAGGTGAAGGTTAAAGAAGGGGGCATACCCAAGACAGCATTCAGGACTAGATACGGACACTACGAGTTCGTAGTCATGCCCTTCGGCGTGACAAATGCTCCAGCTACTTTCATGGACCTCATGAACAGAGTATTCAGGGAATATTTAGATAAGTTCGTTATCGTATTCATCGATGACATACTTATCTATTCAGGAACTCAGGAAGAACACGCAGAGTACCTGAAAATAGTATTGCAGACCCTTCAGCAAAACCAGCTGTATGCCAAGTTCATGAAATGTGAATTTTGGTTAAATCAGGTGTCCTTCCTGGGTCACATCATCTCAAAGGATGGTATCATGGTAGACCCTAGTAAAATAGAAGCTGTGAGTAACTGGAAAAGACCCAAGAACGCCGATGAATCGAAGCTTTACGGGATTAGTAGGTTACTACGAAATTCGTAGATGACTTCTCGGATAGCCTCCCCAGCGGCTCTTACCGGAAAGAGAAAATTTCGGTGGGCGGATGAGAACAGTTTGAGGAGATTGACCGGCACCTATTCGACTCTACGAGCGCAGATAGCTTTGATATATATAGTGATGCCTCGAAGTTGGGACTAGGAGCAGTGCTGATGCAAGATGGCAAGGTAATCGCCTACGCCTCCAGACAACTCAAGGATTATGAGAAGAATTACCCTACTCATGACCTTGAGCTTGCAGCAGTGGTGTTCGCTCTCAAGATTTGGAGATATTACTTGTATGGAACTCAGTGCAGAGTGTATATAGATCATCAGAGTCTGAAGTATTTCTTCACTCAGAAGGATCTGAATATGCGACAGCGAGTTGGCTAGAACTGGTCGAAGACTACGACATAGATATCCTCTACCACCCAGGAAAAGCAAATAGGGTAGCAGATGCACTTAGCAGGAAGTCCAGTACTGCCCTATTATCTCTAGCAGCCATGTCACCACCCCTACAGAAGGAGATCACAGATTTCGGTCTCGAACTCATAGTCGGACAGCTCTCTACTATGACATTAGAGTCTACCTTGCTTGGTGACATCCAGACAGCTCAGGAGCAGGATCCTGAAATTCAGAAAACCAAGCAAGAATTAGCAGAATCAGAAAGTGGAGAATTCAGAGTGTCCGCTAGCGGGGTGTTGTACTTTAGCGACATATTATGTGTTCCAGATCAGGAGGAACTTAGAAGGAGGATTTTAGATGAGGCTCACAAGACTCCCTACGCGATGCATCCTGGCTCCACCAAAATGTATCAGGACTTGAAGAAACGTTTTTGGTGGCTTGGGATGAAGAGAGACGTCGCTCGATATGTCAGCACCTGCCTAACCTGTCAGAGGGTTAAGGCAAAACATCAGAGACCAGGGGGAGTTTTGCAGCCCATACAGATACCAGAATGGAAGTGGGAAGACATTTCTATGGATTTTATAGTGGGATTACCCAGAACTACAAATGGTTTTGATACCATCTGGGTAATAGTCGACAGGTTGACTAAATCAGCCCACTTCCTAGCTATCAGAATATCCTATTCCATGGAACAGCTAGCTCAGTTGTATCTCAAGGAGATTGTTAGATTACATGGAGTCCCACGAACCATTATTTCAGACAGGGATAGTAGATTCACATCACACTTCTAGGAGTGTGTACAGTCAGCTTTGGGCACGAAGTTAAAGTTTAGAATAGCCTTCTATCTGCAGACAGATGGACAGACGGAGTGAGTAAATCAGGTACTCGAGGATATGCTCCGAGCATGTGCCCTAGACTTCAAGGGAAGTTGGTGCAAATATCTGAGTCTAGCAGAATTTGCATACAACAACAGCTATCAGGCCACTATCGGCATGGCACCTTACGAGGCTCTCTATGGGCGGAGGTGTAGATCTCCAATCTGCTGGTATGAGAGTGGTAAACAGAAAGAACTAGAACTTCAGACAAATCTAGTGGCAGATACCACAGCAGCTATACAGCAGATCCGCCAGAGGATAGAGACAGCTCAGAGCCGCCAGAAAAGCTATGCTGATACACGGCGCAGACCTTTAGAGTTTTCAGTTGGGGATTCAGTGTTCCTCAGAGTAGCTCCCATGAAGGGAGTAATGCGGTTTGGGAAAAAGGGCAAGCTAAGTCCCAGATATGTGGGACCATACCTTATCAGCAGAAGAGTGGGCAAGGTAGCATATGAGCTAGAGCTACCCCAGGAAATGTCAGCTGTCCACAATGTATTTCATGTCTCTATGCTGAAGAAGCATACCTCAGATGCCACCCAGGTGATTGAGCCCCAGTCGGTACAGATCCGCGAAGACCTCAGCTATGATAGTCGGCCTATTCAGATAATAGACCGAGCAGTTAAGAAATTGCGGAACAAGGAGGTACCATTAGTCAAAGTTATTTGGCGAAATCATATAGCAGAAGAGGCAACTTGGGAGATAGAAGCCAGCATGAGACAGAAGTACCCAGAGTTATTCTAAGTTCGAGGATGAACTTTTTATAAGGTATGGGGGATTATAACGCCCGAAAATTCTCAAAACTATATTAGAAATATTCTATAATTATTCTGGAATTTTTAGATATTTTTCCAGAATTTTTAGAGTAGCAGAAGTAGCAAAAATAAATAGAAAATGACCTAAGCGGGGATTGAACCCGAGACCTATGGTTTAGGGATAATGCTAGTAACCAGTTGAACCCAGCAGGGCCATGCTGAAAGGAAAGGGAACCAATAAAATTTATATTAGATTTGGGCGGAAATTACCACTTAATATAAATGGGAAATAATTAAGTGAAGGGTTATCTTGGATCGTGATTTTTCCTCTCCTCAAACCCTCACCGCCGACTTCCCTTCTCCTCTCCTTCTCTCGGCGCCAACCCTAGGGCTCCCTCCCTAGGGCCCCAAGGTCACCTTCCGGTGACAACTCCGGCACGAGGACGCTCTTCTTCGCGAGGGGAACGCATAGACCCGAGAAGATCGTCGAAAGGATCGTCTCCACCGGAATTCTAGCGAATAGAATTGTAAGGAAATTAGCGTTAGAGGTAAGAAACCCCTCACCTGCAGTATAAGTAGCTTTCGTTTGATTGCATGCCTTTAGTTTAGCTATATGCAGATTTTTCGGCACCCAGGGTGTGTTTAAACCCTCCTCACAGATTAGGGATCTAGTTGAGCACCTCTAGATGGGCCAGACACGTTGTTCTCCTTCAGTTGGAGGCTCTAGACATTGTTGGGTGCCTAGAGGTGGTCTCCCTATTAGAGGGGAGAGTTGGAGCACACCAGGTGTTCGACAAAATGATTAGTGTAGCTAAATACCACCTCAGATATTTTTAACAGCTCATTAAATGCATTAGTAGCATTTAAATCAGTATATTAGTCTAGTTTCAGCTTACATGGGACTACGGTCCAATGGGTGGGCTCCCACAGTCATCTCTAGGTTTAGATAACCTAGCTCTAGGTTCAGATAACCTAGAAACAGCAAAATAAGCAATTAGTAGCTATATTCAGTATTTTATTTTCAGTGGCACTGTACTGGACCAGATGTCCATTGGGTTGGGCTCCCACAGTCGTCCCTAGGTTCAGATAACCTAGTAAACCCTACTAAATGCGGGACTTGCAAACCCGGGTCTAGTTAGGGATGCGCGTACAGCAAGTACAGTTGTAGGGCCCAAACAGCAGCATGATTACTATTTTCACTTATTATGATAATAGCTTTCAAACTCATAATCTAGTTATGTGATTATAGTTTAAGATCAGCACTAGCTCAGCTTTAGCCCAGTTTTAGTTTCAGTTTCAGTTTAGTTCTCCTAGTTGATACCATGAGATAGCTCCATGCTTAGATTTTATTATGCATGCCATGTTTCAGTGTTTATGCCATGTAACTTCAGTATGCCATGCTTTAACAAATTCAGTGCATGTTTTCAAATAGCATTCTTTAAAAACATGTTTGCATCGTTGCATGTTTTAGTTAGGTAGATGGTTTCTTACTAAGCTTAAAGCTTACAGATACTATTTTTTCTTATACTGCAGATAAGGGTAAAGGAAAGATGGACTAGCAGAGGAAGCTGGAGGTCAATGCAGTGATGGTGTGTGTGGCAGGAACCTGGAATGAAGATCCTTAGGGAGTTTAGCAAATTAAGAATTTAGTTCCTTGTCTTAAGATACTTTTATGCATTTTTAGTGGTTTAAATGCTATGAATTAATAAGCTTTGCACTATATCATGTTAGAATGCTACTTAATAGATATTAGAACGTTTTCCATGCATTCTATAACTGTTGTGTGAGATTTTGGCATGAACAAATGCTGAAATCAGGGGTTCTGATTCGAAATCAGAAACCCAGACCGATCTACAGATCGATCAGGACTGAGTTGTGCCCCTAGATCGGTCAGCTGACCGATCCATGCGTGAACAGAGAGTTAGCGTTTGTTATGGATCGGTCCGCCGACCGATCCATGTGCGAACAGAGAGCACAGACGCTCACTGATCGGTCAGCCGACCGATCAGTGAGCCACTGGATCGGTCGGTAGACCGATCCAGCCGCATACAGAAGCAATTTAGTCTATGGATCGGTTAGCCGACTGATCCAGAGCTTTCTCCGTGCCAGTATTAAGCTGGATCGATCACTGGATCGATCCGACAACCCAATCGATCCATGGATCGATTGAAATGTCTGATTACAGCTAGCAGGACATCCGAGAGGCATAGATTATCTTCCCTAGCTAGCATGTGTACAACTCCTAGGTACACCTAGAATATTAAGTTCAGATTTTCCAGTACTCAGTTTAGCAAAATTTTAATTAATCCAGATTTCCGCAATAGTAATTTAGCACAGCATAATGTAGCGATTGGCCTTACAGCTTAGTTAGTAGAAGGCGGGTCGTTACAACTAATGATCTCCCTAATCAAGTGATAGAGACAAAGTACATGTTTAGATTGTTCGTGAGACCTAGGCTCTTTGGCCTGTCCAATGGCCTCATTCTTGTCGCAGTAAATTTATAATACTTCAACAATGCTCAAAACCACTCCAAGTTCATTGACAAACTTCTTGATCCAAACTGCTTCTTTTGCTTTTTTAGAAGTAGCAATGTATTTAACCTCAGTGGTAGAATCAGTAACAGTTTCTTACTTAGAACTTTTCTAACTTATTGTACCTTTGTTTAAAGTGAATATGTATCCAGACTGAGACTTGCAATTATCTGTTGGGGTTGTATGATTACAAACATAGTCCCACATTAAAAACACATGGGAAAGATCATGGGTTTATATGAAAAAGATATCTCCATTGGCATGAGACCTTTTGGGTATAGCCCAAGAGCAAAACCATGAGGGCTTAGGCCCAAAGTAGACAATATCATACCATTATGGAGATATCTAAATTCTTTTAATCCTTCATTATCTTGGTTCATTTGGAAGTTGCCAATGATATACCCGGGTACTACCATATTACTATCTCTATATACCAAGAACAAATTATTAGTTCTTCATAAGTATTTAAGGATTTCCTTGACAATCACCCAGTGATCCATTCCTATATTTGACTGATATATGCTCGTAACACTCAAAGTGTATTATACATCAAGCCTAGTACATAATATAACATACATGATTAATCCTATAGCTGACGTATATGAATCTAACTCATGTGCATCCTCTTGTCTTATGTGCTCGTACATATAGACTTTAAAAGGTGAATCCTATGTCTAATCGGAATAAAATATTTCTTGGATTCATCCATGCTAAACCATTTTAGCACATTATTTGTGTATGTAGACTACCAAAGACTAAGCAATCTCCTCGATCTATCTCTATAGATTTTAATCCCAAGAATATAGGTCGCTTCTCCCATATATTTCATAGAGAATGTTTGGACAACTAAAATTTAACTAACTATAGAATATGTACATCGTTTCCTATAAACAATATGTTATCCACATATAATAGTAGGAACGCGATTGTACTCCCACTAACCTTCATGTACATGTGGGGTTCATTAGGATTTTGTGAGAAATAAAAATATTTGATTACCTCATAAAAAGGATGTTCCAACTCCTAGATATTTTCTTCAGCCCATAAATGGACTATTGAAACTTTTATACTTTGGCTTTATCAACAGATGGTTGTACTATATATCATCCTCGAATATATTTCTATTAAGGAAAGTAATTTTCACATTCATTTTTCATATCTCATAATCATGATGAGCTGCTATAGTGAAGAGTATCCGAATTGATTTAAGCATGATTGTTGTGAGAAGGTTTCATCATAATCGATACCATATTCTTAATGATAGCTTTTCACCACCAATCTTACTTTGTAGGTAAAAAAATTACCATCCATGTCAATTTTATTGTTGAAAATCTACTTGCACCCAATAGGTATTATACCTTTGGGTGGATTCACCAAGTTCTTGTAGGGATCTAGCACGCTAAACAAGCAAAAAGTGCAGCGGAAAAATTAACTAGATCCTCTCCCAGAAGATCCATGAGAAGGATAAAACTATATATACTAAGTTTTACATGAGAAGTATACCTTTGTTACATGCCCTTCGTAATCCTAACAGCAACTATTCTTTGGATGTAGATCTCAGCACGATCAAATGGTCGCGCCTCTACGGTATCCATATGAACATGTTCCATTCATCTCATGAACTCTTGATATGGAGAAGAACCAACTTTATGGTGCTAGCCACACAAGTTGATTCAACCATGAGGAAGGATCGACCAAGAGGAAGAAGAGGAGGAAGGAGAATAAGATAAAAAATGAATTTTCTTATAATCAATGGCCAAAATTCCTCCTTTTGTACTCCCATGGAATACCAAAAGTCCATTTGGCTCTTGATCTCCCTTTTGCCTCTTGATCTTCTTCATGAATTGACTCTTAGTCATCTTTCATGAAGAGTCTTTTGGTCAATTCAAAATTAACCTTTCCTCTTCCCTTTTGGTCAAGCAAAAATTGACCTTTCCTCTTCCTTGGTGAATTCAAGTTCACCCAATGAGTCTAATTCATTGAACCTTATCAATTCTAATTGACTCCATAGACATCAATCCAAATTAACTCCATGAATGTAATTTAAATTAGACTTAATCCAATAATTAGATCCAATTGAGTCTAACTCAATGAGTCTAATTCGGATTAAACTTTTTATTTTTCTCTTAATAGGTTGGATTATTATATTAGATTAATCATTAACCCAATAACCTAATAAGCCTAATCATCTCATAATTGGCTCTTAGGGCTATTACTAGCAATCTCCCACTGCCACTAGTGTCAATCATTACAAAGATGACACCAACACTTTAGATTAACACATTAATCTTAAAATCCTCAGTATTTTAGTCAAACTAAAATATCCATCTCCAAACCAACATGTTCTTTGTGTGTGGCTCAATAGGCTCTTGTAACATTGGCAATGTATCCAAATCAATATTTTAGATACATAAATAATGAGTGACATCTAGCAATGCATCATTGCAACCCAAGTGATGAGAAAGTCGAGATCTGACCTAACCTGTCAATGACTATTATCTTGTATGACTCAGTCCCTCTATCCTTGATATCTAGATTGATCAATGAGGCATAGACCATGTCATCCTCTTATCAATCTTTATGTTTCTTGATCTCCAAGTAGACACACTCAAAACAAATAAGCTCAATATCTCATATTAACTCATTTGAGCATGACCATGTATTCTTGTGTCCTACTAATCAAGGGGCCCGCAGATATCACTTCTGTCATATGGAAGGGATAGATCTCATCTACATCACTCACATCCCTCTGCATAACTCATTGTATAACCAGTGATCGACTTTATAGTTCACCTTGTCGATACCAAAATACACAACTCCTATAACGGATGAATAAGGAATCTGATCTATGCAGTCTCTTTCTTCCTTAGAAGAAGGGTATTGAGTCTTTGAAAGACTCACATCATGTAATATCGGCAAGAATCCCTTCTTAGAATTCTGCATGACAAAACGTTTAAGCACCTTGTCAATATATGTACTATGGTTTAGACGAAGTCATCTCCTATATCTATCTCTATAGATCTTGATACCTAAAATATAGGCTGCTTCACCTAAGTCCTTCATTGAGAAATAATTCCTAAGCTAAGTCTTCACTGACTAAAGAGTAGGGATATCATTTCCAATGAAAAGTATGTCATCTACATACAATATGAGAAAAATGACTGTGCTCCCACTAACCCTCTTATAGACACAAGGTTCATCTTTATTCTTGATAAAACCAAACGCTTTGATTGCATCATTGAATTAAAGATTCCAACTTCTAGAAGGTTGCTTTAATCCATAAATGGATCGTTGCAACTTATATACCTTTCCAGCATGCTCTGGATTGATAAAACCCTCAGGTTGTGTCATATACACATCCTTGAGTAGATTTCCATTGAGAAATGCAATTTTTACATCCATCTACCATATCTCATAATTATAGTAAGTTACAATTACAAGCATGATCCGAATAGACTTGAGCATCGTAACTGGTAAAAAGGTTTCATCATAGTCTATACTATAAATTTGCTTGAATCATTTAGCTACCAATCTATCTTTATAGGTATGCATAAGCCCATCCATGTCAGTCTTCACCTTGAAGACCAACTTACACTCAATGGGTTTGATCCCTTCAAGTAGATCAACCAAAGTCCATACTTGGTTAGTGTACATGGATTCCATTTCGGATATTATGGCCTATAGTCATTTCTCAAAATCTAGGCCTTATACAGCTTTCTGATAAGATATAGGCTCGTTGAAACCAATAAGCACTACATCATCATGGTCAAACAAGATAAACAAATATCTCTCAAGTTGATGACAGGTCCTATCGGATCTACATAGAGTGTGTGCTACTTGAATAGGTTGTTGCTCCACAACTTCTTGTGGAGTAACAAAATCCTGATCCACAACATCTTATGGTTCATATTAAATTTCCATCAAGATGTCGGTGCTAGTTTGTGTTTCTTGAATTTCTTCAAGATTGACTTTCCTACCACTAGTTTTTCTAGAAACAAATTCCCTTTCTAGAAAGACACCAGTTCTGCAACAAACACCTTGCCTTGTGTGGGAGTATAAAAGTAGTACCCCTTTGTTTCCTTGAGATATCCTACAAAATAGCACTTGTCTGATTTGGGTCGTAGTTTATCTGAGACTCATTGTCGAATGTAAGCCTCACAACTCCAAATCTTCATGAAATACATCTTGGGACTCTTCCCGGTCCATATCATATATAGTGTCTTTATGACAGCCTTAAATGGAATGCAATTAAGTGTGAAAGCAGTTGTCTCTAGAGCATGTCCCCAGAAGGAAGTAGAAAGATCTATATGACTCATCATCGATCATACCATATTTAATAAAGTACAATTTCTCCTTTCTGATACACCATTCCATTGTGGTGTTCAAGGTGGAGTGAGTTGAGATATGATCCCACACTCAAGGAGATGGTCATGAAACTCTTGGCTAAGGTATTCCCCACCTTGATCTGATTGAAGCATCTTAATACTCTTACTAAGTTGGTTTTGTACTTTATTCTTGAATTCTTTGAACTTTTTCAAAGGATTTTGACTTATGTCTCATCATATATACGTTGTCATACCTACTAAAATCATCAGTAAAAGTAATAAAGTAATAGTAACCTCCTTTAGCTCCTATTCTGAAAGGGCCACATACATCTATATGTATGAGTCCTAACAAGTCATTTGGTCTTTCACTATGTCCACTAAATGGAGTCTTTTTCATCTTGCCTTGAAGACAAGATTCGCATGCCTCATATGATTCAAAATCAAATGAGTCCAAAAGTCCATCCTTATGGAGTTGGGATATGTGACTCTCATTTATATGACCTAAGCGACAATGTCATAGATATGTTTGGTATTTATGTTATAGATTGAGTTATCAAAGTCTAGAACACATAGTCCATTCACAAAATGCACACTACAATAGAACGTTTCATTGAAATAAACAGAACAACATTTGTCCTTTATTACAAATGAAAAACCTTTCATATCTAAATAAGAAACAGATATAACGTTCTTAGTTAAAGTAGACACATAACAGCACTCTTCAAGTACTAAAATAAATCCAGTGGGCAAATATAACAGTTAGATTTTGGCGAAAGGTTTTGTAGGTAGTAGGGTCTTGGGTATGGCAGCAACTCATACAATGAGTATGTAAAATAATTTTACTTCGGGGGTACTGCCCCCTGAAACCCCCGCAAGGGGTGTTACCCCCTTGACCCCTGCCTGCTAACCAACTAATGAGACCGCCATGGCATTGCGACTCATAAGTCTTTGTAGAAATCATAGTAAATCTCTCATACAATTTCAATATCACATATAAAATCTAACAACTTAGTATATAGTTTCCTTTCTCATGGATCTTCTGGAGGAACTAGATATTTTTGTTGTGCTTTCGTGTGTTTAGCACCCTAGTTCCTTACAGTCGTATTAGATCCACTTGCGAAGGCATATACTAAGTTGTTAGATTTTATATATGATATAAAAATTGCATGAGATATTTACCTTTGTTGCATGCCCTTCGTAATCGCGATAGCAACTTTTCTTTGGATGCAGATCACAGCGCGATCAAGTGGTCGCGCCTCTACAGTATCCACATGAACATGTTCCATTTGTCTCATGAACTCTCAATCTGGAGAAGAAACAACTTTGTGGTGATAGCCACACAAGGTGATTTGGCCATGAGGAAGGATTGGCCAAGAGGAAGAAAAGGAGGAAGGAGAAGAAGACCAAAAAATGAACTTTCTTACAATCAATGGCCAAAATTCCTTCTTTTGTACTCCCATGGAATACCAAAAGTCCATTTGGCTCTTGATCTCCCTTTTGCATCTTGATCTTCTCCATGAATTGACTCTTAAAATTGACCTTTTCTCTTCCCTTTTGGTCAAGTAAAAATTGACCTTTCCTCTTCCTTGGTGAATTCAAGTTCACTCAATGAGTGTAACTTATTGAACCTTATCAATCCCAATTGACTCCATGGATATCAATCCAAATTTACTCCATGAATCTAATTCAAATTAGACTCAATCCAATAATTGAATCCAATTGAGTCTAACTCATTGAGTCTAATTTGGATTAAACTTCTCTTTTTTTTCCACTTAATAGGTTGGATTATTATATTGGATTAACCATTAGCCCAATAAGCCTATTCATCTCATAATTGGCTATTAGGGTTATTACTAACAATTCTAAACTTGGCTTTCATACATAGATTCCATTACCGATTTCATGGATTCTAGCCATAAGTCCTTTTCTGAACTATTCAGAAATGCTACATAACTAGTAGGCTCCTTATCCTTAATTAGTAACAAGTGTTTCAATTCACTTATGAGAAATTTATATCTTTTGTGAATTTAACATGTTCTACTAGATCTACGAAGAGATGGTGTAATAACAATTTTTGTCACGCCCCGGGGGAGTCCTTGTCCGAAGAAATTTCGGCAGCACCTTCCCTGTACGGGTGACAATCTGAAACATTTATACAAAGCCCTCAGGGCCACATATACCTCGGCCAACACGGCCGGAATAATAACAGTAATAAAAATATAACACAAAGTCATCCATGCAGTTTATATCATCAGCCCACTCGGCTGGAACAAAAATTCAAAACACAACAGAAAAATGATAGAAAACCAAAATACATGAAATGCTAGCCGGCTAGGCTTACACCACACCACAAAACACCACTCCGAAAACAAAGTCAAAACACAAGCTAGATACACAAATACCAAAGTACAAATGGGCAACAGCGAAGACAGATCTTCTGAGGTGACATGGGACCAACAAGCAGGATACTCCAAGCGACACCATAAACAACCTAGTACCTGAAAAAGATAGTGTCCACAGGGGTGAGTTCAACAACTCATCGAATACCAATAGATATGCCTAGTAAGAAATATCTAACAGCAATAAACATGGAATACAGCTTCCTAATCATATATAGGAAATATGCAAAACTGTAAGGCAACTAAGGAAGCTGTACCCACCAGGAACTCCTAACTAGAATAAAAGGGTCATCAAACCAGATACACAATATGCCTCCTGTATGCATGTCAAACAAATGCATCCACCAAAATGCAGCATATAAGTGCAACAAACACAAGCAAATAAATGCAATAAATGCATATGATGTCAATGACATGGTCACCCCTGACGTCAGTCAGTCATCTCACACACAATGGTGAGACTGAGTGGGTAGGGCTGTGACAACCGTGCACTCAGACGTTACTGCTCCTGATGAGTGACCGAATGGACAAGATGCTGTCGGAATACACACATACTCCTACCCCAAATCATAAGTGGGGGAGCGCAATGCTCTCATCTCCCGGTACACCATGACGGGGAGGGATCCCTGACGTGCTACCACGCTGCGTCACACTACCCATGAGCGGACCAACGGAGCACCGAACAGAGCAAAACTGACGTGCTACCACGCTGCGTCACGCTACCCATGAGCGGACCAACGGAGCACCGAACAGTGATGAAACTGGTGATATGCTCTACAATAATGGAGCAGCCTACCACGCAGCATGCGATCATGCGAATGGTGGATGAAACTAAGCATGACAATATCCTGAACCAAATCCACATATATATAAAAATGTGTACCCTAGTACAAGTCAAATCCACAGATCTATGGTATACAGGTCCTCTATGGTATAACAACCTAGGTCCTGAAACATATCCACCTCCATAAAATATGTACCAACAATGTACATGGATCAAAGCAAAAGGTCTAGGTACACAGATCAGGTATGATATCAAAATATAGATACACATGTCAGATAATAAAAATCCAGAATCTAGTCCTAAGCTCAGTAAGCATGGTATGTCACTTATTCTAGGAACTAAGGTACTCATGGAAATAATCACGAAACGTAAATATGGATACATAACAAACGCCCAACAGAACATGCTACGGATAACAAACAGTGACATACCAAAGGCCAACATGATCATTGCTTGTAGCTATAAAATACTATGCATATCCAATTAACAATATCATAAAAGATAAGTCAAGAGGTTCCCGCCTCCAATAGAAAGGTCCAATCCGAAATAGATCCCTCGTCGAGACACCGTCTTGAATCAAAGTCCTGCAGATAACGTGATATACAATTTAGCTAATTTTATAAACAACAACTAGCTAAATCCAACCCATCTTAATTAGGAAAATCCCTAATCGATCCATTATTAATTAATCCTAATTAATGATTAACTTGAATTAATCTCCTTAATCAATAATCCTCAATCAACATAATCATTTTTTTTCGCTGATCAACTTACGATTAGCAATATGATCATCTCTAATAAATCCAAGGATTAAATCTAATCCAACATAAATCAACTGTACTTAATTCATCACAACTACAATAGATTAAGCCTTCCATAATCACATTAGATTAAGTTAAACATGAATCCATCATAACTTACCTAAATCCACAACTAACCAAGCAACTGCAGGTTACAACATCTCCAACATAATCTGATACAAATGCATATCCTCCAAATACTCATAGAAATACAACCAAAACTCGACACATAGCTTACCTTAATCAACGGCTATGATTGCTGATCCATAGCAGGGAGTGTTGATACTGACAACAAGATGGCTACAGATGGAATAAGGGGTTGTCGGCTACTGCAAGAAAAATGTCTGCCGGAATAGGGCAACTGATGGAAACCCTCCTCACTACCCGGACCACTGATCCACCGGGAACCCTTGTTGGCCCAGACCTAGGGCACGGCTCAAGAACATGGAGTCGGTGGCGGTCTAGGGCAGAAGCGTTGCAACAGCAAGGGCGATCGGCGTTAGGGTAAAGGAGCTTGGTCGGCTCCCGGTGCTCGGAAGAGGAGAAGAAACTTCGGCGATGCGTCGACGGTTGGGCGCCGGTGCTTCTCTGTGCGACCTCAGGTGGCGGCAGCGCGAGAAGAGAAGAGGTATCGGGTTGTCGGCGCTGAGAGAGAAAGATCTAGGGTTCGGTGTGTGGCCGGCGACAGGGCTTTTCCTTGGCTCTCGTCGGCCGGCGAGGATGGATTGGCCGAGAGGAGGATCCGGAGGTGCTCTCGTGGTGGTTAGGGCAGAAGATCGGGAGAAGAAAGCTCGGCGTCGGCGCATGGGTTCGGCGGGGGAAGAAGGAAATAAGAAAAAGAAAAGAAAATGTATTTATAAATAAACATTTTCTCACTTAAATGGGTAGCCTAAACAGGCTTTCCCGGGGCTCCGTTTTCATCCCCGTAAACTCGTCGTTACGAGCAATAAAAAATTCCCGAAAAATTTCTAAAAATTCCGAAAAATTCACTTATTATTATTCGACATTTTTCCGGTATTTTACATTCTCCCTCACTAATAAAAATTTGGTCTCCAAATTTTGTTATCTACCATCAACAAGTACTAACAACAGATATAGAAAGTATAAATACTGAACGGTAAATTAAATCACATACCTCAAGTGAAAAGATGGGGATATCGAGCTCGGATAGTATCCTCGAGCTCCCAAGTAGCCTCCTCATCCGAATGATGCTGCCATCCGACTTTAACCAGTCGGATAGTCTGGTTCCGCAACTGACGCTCTTTCCGGTCCAGAATCCGTACTAGAATCTCCTCAAAAGTGACGTCAGGCTGAACTGGAACTGAGATATCTGTCAGCACATGTATCGGTCGGGTATGTATCTCCTCAGCATAGATACGTGGAATCCATCATGAACGCCTGCCAGAGACGGTGGTAGTGCCAGTCGGTAAGCTACTGCTCCAATCCTCTCCAGGATCTGGAAAGGTTCCAATATATCGTGGAGCTAGCTTACCTCTGAGACCGAATCTCCTCACCCCTGTCGTGGTGAAACTCGCAGAAATACATGGTCGCCTGTAGAGCACTACAGGGTCTGCGTCTCCGATCTGCATAACTCTTCCGTCGGTCCTGTGCCTTTGACATCCTCCGTCTGATAGTACGGACCAACTCTGCCTCCTACTGAGCTCTATGAGGTCCAACAGCTGGGTCTTCTCAACCTCCTCCGAAATCCAATACGCACGATCTCAGCAATCCTCTAGAGTCTGAATGGTCCGCTCTGACTGTCCATCTGTCTACGGATGGAAAGCTGTACTGGATCGGAGCGGGGTTCCCAAGGCCTGCTGCAGACTCTGCCAGAAACGAGACGTGAACCGGGGTCTCTATCCGAAATAATAGTCAACGGGACACCACGTGATCTGATGATCTCCCGGCAAAACAGATCTACCAATCGATCCAGGAAATCAATCTTCCAGATCGCTAACGAGTGTGCGGATTTGGGTTAATCTATCAACGATTACCCAAATCGCATCATGGGCTCGTCGTGTCCTCGGCAAACCCACCACCAGTCCATAGTAATGTGTTCCCATTTCCACTCGGGAATAGGAATCTGCTGAAGTAAACTGGTAGGTCTTTGATGCTCGGACTTCACCTGCTAACATGCAAGACATCTTGCTACAAATTCAGCGATGTCTTTCTTCATACCGTTCCACCAGTAGGAACGCCTCAAATCTCAACACATGCGGGTCCCGCCTGGATGGATCGCAAATCTAGAGCGATGAGCCTCCTGAAGTAACTCCTGTAAGACAGGATGAGACTGAGGTACGCATAATCTGCCTCGGAAGTATATAATACCTGTTTCATCTTGGGTAAACTCGGTCTGTTGTCCGGCTATCTGGCTGCCAATGAACTACAAATGTTGATCACCAGCCTGGGCCTCTCGGATTCTCTTCCTGATCTACGACTGAGCAACCATGGTAATAAGAATACCCTGCTCTGTCTGCCCCTACTCCTCAAGGTCTAACTCAAAGAAACCCTGAACGAAGTCTGTAACTGAAACTCGGTGGCAAGCTAAAGTCCCTCTGGACTTCCTGCTAAGTGCATCGGCAACCACATTAGCTCTCCCCGAGTGATGGCTAATGGTACAATCATAATCCTTTAGGAACTCCATCCATCTCCTCTGTCGGAGGTTAAGTTCCTTCTAAGCAAACAGATATTTGAGACTCTTATGGTCAGTGAGAATCTCAAATGTAACGTCATATAAATAATGCCGCCAAATCTTCATGGCAAAATAA
This sequence comes from Zingiber officinale, assembly GCF_018446385.1. Lineage (NCBI taxonomy): Eukaryota > Viridiplantae > Streptophyta > Magnoliopsida > Zingiberales > Zingiberaceae > Zingiber > Zingiber officinale. Next base: position 104,484,998 of record NC_056000.1, on the reverse strand, counting down.
TGGCGATCGACCACAAGTCATGTATTGGGTAGTTCTCCTCATGCTCCTTCAACTGTCGAGAAGTAGGAGACTACCCTACCGTGCTACATCAAAACAGCTCCCAAACCCTGTAGACATGTGTTGGTATAGAGCACGAATTCATCCTCTTCAGAAAGTAAAATCAAAATCGGAGCCGACACTAGTCTCCACTTCAACTCCTCGAAGCTGGTCTCGTAGTCCTCGAACCACGTGAACTTCACGCCTTTCCTGGTCAGGCGTGTAAGTGGCATAGCAATCCGAGATAAACCCTCAACGTATCTCCGGAAATATCGAGCCAAACCAAGGAAGTTGCGAGCCTTCTCTATAGACTCTGTCTACTCCCAATGGTAACAACCCCTATCTCCTGTTGAACCACGGTATACTCCTACTGGTGACCGTGTGTCTCAAACATCTCACAGAAGATAATCAAATTACGCACTATTGATCTTCACATAAAGATGTTTCCGTCAAAACATCTCTAGAACTATGCGAAGATGGTGTACGTGACTCACCTCGGATCCGAAATAGATCACAACATCGTCAACAAGACAATGGAAACCGATCCAAACATCCTAGGGATACCCAAATCATCGAGTTCATGCTAACATCTAGGGCACTGCAAGCCCTAATGGTGAAACCAAGACACATAATGTCCGTATCACAGATATTCCTAACCATAAGATCCTCAACAATAAACAGATCTGATCACCAACGATATAAATCACCAAAGAATAGATCCTCTAGTGTGAGAGCAACGCTCCATTGCACGAAATACCACATATGTGGGAGCAACGCTCTACCACAAGAAATCCTCCATATGTGGGAGCAACGCTCCACCACAAATAATCTAAAATATGTATTTACAATAAATATGGGAGCAATGCTCCGGTACAAGCAATCCGCAATATGTGGGAGCAACGCTCCACCACAAACAATCCATAACATGTGTGGGAGCAACGCTCCACCACAACAATCCAAAATATGTGGGAGCTACGCTCTACCACAAACAAACATAAGTGCCCAAGACACCTAACTATCTAGTCAGAGACTGCATGTGGTCACTCTACCACATAACACTGTGGGCAGCCAAGGGTATCACAATCCAGTAAGCAAATCAAATCCATAGTCAACTCTATCATCATTCTAGTGGGTCGGTCACCCACTAATAAGAGAATTAGTTGACAGGGTATTACAACCAATGACATAATGCAGACACTCCACATCCTGCATTCAACATAAATAGAATCATTATGCTGCTACCAACAATACATCTGGCACACGTGCTCACACAACATATGTATGATCGACATAATCCTCCAATTTGTACACACCACACATACTCACAACATAGGTATAATTTATCGTGATACCTCCAACAATGCATACCAAACCCGTGTGCATATATCAACATAGGTATAATCAACAATACACCTCAAACAACACTCACATGACATATATACACATATTCCAAGAGTATAATCAACATATACTTCCAATAAGGCATACTAAACCCAGGTGCACTCACAAATCACACATAATCAACAAGATACCTCAGATACCACACCAACACATATGTATATATCACAACACCGATGTAGTCGACAAGATACTTCCAATATGGCACTCAAACACATGTACACATTTCACAACATAGATTTAATCAACAAAATACCTCCAATAAACCATTCAGACCACTCGGGTATAATCTATCAGAAACCCACAACAATTATAACCGGAAAAATATACACTCACTATATGCAATTTAACCGTCCATCAAAACACTCCTACCACACATAACAATCATATGTACACGCAGCAAAGATAGACATAATCAGCATATTTGACCCAATCAACCTGGCATTCTGAAACTGCAGGGTCACCTTCTAAGTTATCCAACTATGTACATACAGTCAAAAATTAAAGTCTACATGGAATAGGATACATCAATCCACTATAGACTGACCCAAATCGACAATGGTATACTGTCAATTCAGTCTTTTCCACGTCAGTACAAAACATGTACTCAAATGTGCTCTAGATACCAAACTAAGCACAAATAACCCAAAGATTCGAACCTCTAAAAATAGAGTATGACTGTCCTCTACTGATCAAACCAACAAAACTAAATCAATCATCTACTAACTAATCAAGAATACCTTAATCCTCCACAAGCAACTAAGGTATATCAATATACGACTACCCAAATCAACAAGTGTAAATCAGACTCCTACTAACCGATCTAATAAGAGTAAACCAATATTTACTGATGAAATTAACTAAGATAACATGGTATACTACTGGCTAGGTCAACATAAATAGGTAGATACTATCCACTACACAGCTAATAATAACAGAGGCTGGTATGTGCCTCGATCTTCTAACCAACTAATCGTAACAGAAGGTAAAACTACTGGGGGTATGACATGTAAAATCACCAAAGCCTATAATACTTAATCTCTATTAAGGTCCACCATAATCAGTGATTTACCTAACACATAAAATATATGTTATATCAACTCGACAGGTACTAATAAAGAATGCTAATACATGTCATAAACTGTAATAGTCAACGGTGCATATACTAACAAAAAGGTAGGATAACAGTATACCAACATACCTCCTATAGCTTGGAGATGTCCTGCTGCTGCTAGGTCCCAAAACTCGAAAAGTCACATCGAGAAGACCAAAACACGAAATCCGAAACACAGGGAAAATAAGACTCGTAAGCCGAGCTCTGATACTAAATAAATTTGTAACAGATAAATCTCAAAAATCCAGAACACATAGCAAGTATCGTATGCCTACTCTGATACCACTAAATTGTCACGCCCCGGGAGAGTTCCTGTCCGAAGAAATTTCGACAGCACCTCCCCTGTATGGGTGACAATATGAAACATTTATAAAAAGCCCTCAGGGCCACATATACCTCGGCCAACATGGCCGGAACAATAATAGTAATAAAAATATAATACAAAGTCATCCACGCAGTTTATATCATCAGCCCACTCGGCTGGAACAAAAATCCAAAACACAACAGAAAAACGATAGAAACCCAAAATACATGACATGCTAGCCGGCTAGGCTTACACCACACCACAAAACACCACTCCGGAAACAAAGTCGAAACACAAGCTAGATACACAAATACCAAAGTACAAATGGACAACAGCAAAGACAGATCTTTTGAGGTGACATGGTACCAGCAAGCAGGATACTCCAAGCGACACCATAAATAACCTGGTACCTGAAAAAGATAGTGTCCACGGAGGTGAGTTCAACAACTCAGCGAATACCAATAGACATGCCTAGTAAGAAATATCTAACAGCAATAAACATGGAATACAACTTCCTAATCATATATAAGAAATATGCAAAACTGTAAGGTAACTGAGGAAGCTGAACTCACCAGGAACTCCTAACCAGAACAAAAGGGTCATCAAACCAGATACACAATATGCCTCCTGTATGCATGTCAAACAAATGCATCCACCAAAATGCAGCATATAAGTGCAGCAAACACAAGCAAATAAATGCAATAAATGCATATGATGTTAATGACATGGTCACCCCTGACGCCAGTCAGTCATCTCACACACAATGGTGAGACTGAGTGGGTAGGGCTGTGACAACCGTGCACTCAGATGTCGCTGCTCTTGATGAGTGACCGAATGGACGGAATGCTGTTGGAGTACACACATACTCCTACCCCAAATCATAAGTGGGGGAGCGCAATGCTCTCATCTCCCGGTACACCATGACGGGGAGGGATCCCAGACATGCTACCACGATGCGTCACACTACCCATGAGCGGACCAATGGAGCACCGAACAGAGCAAAACTGACGTGCTACCACGCTGCGTCACGCTACCCATGAGCGGACCAACGGAACACCGAATAATGATGAAACTGGCGATATGCTCTACAATAATGGAGCAGCCTACCACGCAGCATGCAATCATGCGAATGGTGCATGAAACTAAGTATGACAATATCCTGAACCAAATCCACATATATATAAAAATATGTACCCTAGTACAAGTAAGTCAAAACCACAGATCTATGGTATGCAGGTCCTCTATGGTATAACAACCTAGGTTCTGAAACATATCCACCTCCATAAAATATGTACCAACAATGTACATGGATCAAAGCAAAAGATCTAGGTACACAGATCAGGTATGATATCAAAATATAGATACACATGTCAGATAATAAAAATCCAGAATCTAGTCCTAAACTCAGTAAGCATGGTATGTCACTTACTCTAGGAACTAAGGTACTCATGGAAATAATCACGAAACGTAAACATGGATACATAACAAACACCCAACAGAACATGCTACGGATAACAAATAGTAACATACCAAAGGCCAACATGATCATTGCTTGTAGCTATAAAATACTATGCATATCCAATTGACAATATCATAAAAGATAAGTCAAGAGGTACCCTCCTCCAATAGAAAGGTCCAATCCAAAATAGATCCCTCATCGAGACACCATCTCGAATCAAAGTCCTGCAGATAACGTGATATACAATTTAGCTAATTTTATAAGCAACAACTAGCTAAATCCAACCCAACTTAATTAGGAAAAACCCTAATCGATCCATTATTAATTAATCCTAATTAATGATTAACTTGAATTAATCTCTTTGATCAATAATCCTCAATCAACACAATCATTTCTTTTCGCTGATCAACTTACGATTAGCAATATGATCATCTCTAATAAATCCAAGGATTAAATCTAATCCAACATAAATCAACTGTACTTAATTCATCATAACTACAATAGATTAAGCCTTCCATAATCACATTAGATTAAGTTAAACATGAATCCATCATAACTTACCTAAATCCACAACTTACCAAGCAACTGCAGGTTACAACTTCTCCAACATAATCCAATACAAATGCATATCCTCCAAATACTCATAGAAATACAACCAAAACTCCACACATAGCTTACCTTAATCAACGGCTATGATTGCTGATCCACAGCAGGGAGTGTTGATACTGACAATAAGATGGCTACAGATGGAATAAGGGGTTGCCGGCTGCTGCAAGAAAAATGTCTGTCGGAATAGGGCAACTGATGGAAACCCTCCTCACTGCCCGGACCACTGATCAACCGGGAACCCTTGTTGGCTCGGATCTAGGGCACGACTCAAGAACAGGGAGTCAGTGGCGGTCTAGGGCAGAAGCGTTGCAACAGCAAGGGCGATCGGCGTTAGGGTAAAGGAGCTTGGACGGCTGTCGGCGCTCAGAAGAGGAGTAGAAACTTCGACGATGCGTTGGCGGTAGGGCTCCGGTGTTGCTTTATGCGACCTCAGGTGGCAGCAGCGCGAGAAGAGAAGAGGTATCGGGGTGTCAACGCCGAGAGAGAAAGATCTAGGGCTCGGTGTGTGGCCGGCGACAGGGCTTTTCCTTGGCTCTCTTCGGCCGGCGAGGATGGATTGGCCGAGAGGAGGAGCCGGCGGTGCTCTCGTGGTGCTGAGGGCAGAAGATCGGGAGAAGAAAGCTCGGCGTCGGCGCATGGGTTCGGCGGGGGGAGAAGGAAATAAGAAAAAGAAAAGAAAATGTAATTATAAATAAACATTTTCTCACTTAAATGGGTAGCCTAAACAGGCTTTCCCGGGGCTCCGTTTTCATCCCCGTAAACTCGTCCTTACGAGCAATGAAAAATTTCCGAAAAATTTCTAAAAATTCTGAAAAATTCACTTATCCTTATTCGACATTTTTCCGGTATTTTACAATTTTAGTCATTATCTCATCATTATGAGTAATTGGCCGTGGTTCCAAACTAGGTGTCTCTTCTTTGTCTACTGGAGTCTCTTGAACTATCCCAAGTTCAACCTGACTCCTATTATTTTCTTATAAGATAAATTCTTTCTCTAGGAATACAACATGCCTTGAAACAAATATATTTTGTTTCAAGGAATAATAGAATTGGTAACCCCTTGTTTCCTTAGGGTAACCAATAAATAGATACTTATCAGACTTAGCATCCACCTTATCTGATATAGTCCTATTCACATAAGCAGGACAACCCATGTCTTCAAATAATATAGATGAGATTTATTACTAGCCCATATCTCATATGGAGTAGTAAAGATTGGCTAAGTTAGGATTCTGTTTAGCAAGTAAATAGCCATCTCGAGTGCATAAACCCAAAAGGATTTGGGAAGACTTGCATGATTCATCATTGACTTAACCATATCCAACAAAAATTGGTTTTGCCACTCTAACACACCATTGTATTGTGGTGTGTAAGGTGGAGAACAATGAGACAATATGTCATTGCCCCTGAGATAATCTTGAAACTCTTGGCTTAAATATTCACCACCTCGATCTGATTGAATTATTTTAATATTTTTCCAAGTTGTTTATCTACTTTATGTCTATAATTTTTGAACTTTTCAAAGGACTCAGATTTGTATCTCAATAGCTACACATATGAAAATAAGAAGTGATCAACAATAAAGGTGATTAAGTAGCTATAACCTCCTCGTGCATCAGTAGACATGGGTCCACATACATCGGTATGTATGAGGGCCAATATATCATTCTCTCATTAGCCTTTTCCCTTAAAAGGCAATTTAGTCATCTTGTTTTTTAAGCATGAAACACTTGTAATTCCACACTTGTGCAATTCAAACATACATTTTTTTCTTATATGGCCAAGGCGACAATGTCACATGTAGGAAGTTCATTGATTGTCTTGTTTACCGTGTTTGCTACTCATTTCGATATTGTAACGCCCCGCCTTCTACTGGCTAAGCTGTAAGGTCGGGGTTACATTATGCTGTCGCTAAACCATTCTGTATGTGCAGAAAGCTGAATTTATTAAACTTTGCTGAACTAATATCGACTGCTATAAAGTCTGAACTTATGTTTAGATTTACTTTTCTAAGGTTGTACCCATGCCAAAAGAAATGATCTATGCTTCACATGTAAACTGGCTAAGCTGAAGTGTTTCCAGCTGAAGTCAGTCCCTCCGATCGATCCACGGATCGATTCAATGTGCTTCTGTGCACGGTACTTTATTTGGATCGATCGGCTGATCGATCCAGACTCGTCGATCGATCGACTGATCGATCCACTAGCTCTCTGTTCGCGACAGATTATCACCCAGTCGATCGACTGATCGATCCAGCGAACCCCCGTTCGCGATATTAGCTCCGATCGATCGGCTGGTCGATTGAACTTGGTCCAATCGATCGGCTGATCGATCCAGAGCTTACTGTTCGCTAAATCAACCCTCAATCGATCGATTGAGGTCCCTCCAATCGATCGGTCGATCGATTGGAGTTTCTGATTTCGCTGCAGAACTCTGATTTCAGAGCTCGATCATACACAACTCAATATAATAAACCTAAAATGCCTAGAGAACATTGTAATAGGTCTTCACTAACATTATGCATGATTTACTACTCATCAATAAGCTAGCTAGTGTCCTAGGCATGGCATAAGCATGGTTTCACAATTCAAAATTCTTAAACATTCTAAAGGTGCATAAACATTAAAAAGAACAAAAGGTTCTAATTCTTTAAATTTGCTAGTTCCCAAGGGTCTTCATTCCAAGTTCCTGCCCACACACATCTTTGTAGCATTGACCTCCAGCCTCCGCTAGTCCATCTTTCCTCTACCTTTATCTGCAGTATAAGGAAAAGAAGTATTTGTAAGCTTGGGAGCTTAGTATGAAACCATCTACCTCACAAAATATGAATTCGATGCAATTTATGCTTTTAAAACATGCTATTTGAAATATATGCTGAACATTGCTAAACATGGATTCTAAAACATGGCATAATCACATACGATACATGGCAATCATAGCTAAGCATAAAACCATCATGTGGATCCATAAGAACTAAACTGAAATAAAAGCTAAGTTACACTACTGCTAACTGATGCTAAGCTGCTCTGTATTCACATAAACTATATTGTGAAGTTTTGAAAGCTATTTATCATAAATAGATGAAAATACATAATCATGCTGCTGATGGGCCCGACAACTGTACTTGCTGTGCGCGCATCCCTAACTAAACTCGGGGTTGTAAATTCTTAATCTAGTAGGGTTTACTAGGTTATCTAAACCTAGGGACGACTATGGAAGCCCAACCCAATGGACATCTAGTCCAGTACAGTGTCACTACTAAAAGTAAAATGCTGAGCATAAACTAATAATTCTTGTCTTGCTTTTACTAGGTTGTCTGAACCTAGAACTAGGTTATCTAAACCTAGAGGCGACTGTGGGAGCCCACCCATTGGACCGTAGTCCCATAAAAGCTGTAGCAAGACTAATTGTGTTATAAAATGCTTCTACTACATTTATCTAAACTATTGGAATGCCTATAGTGGCCTTTTACTGAGCTAAGCATTAACGCAAACACTTGGTGTGCGCTAATTCACACCCTATATATTGAAAATTCTGCATATGACTAAACTAATGCATAAAACGTACGAAGAGCTACTTATACTGCAGGTGAGGGGTTTCTTACATCCTGCGCTAGTTTTCCTTACGATCTGATCGCTAGGTTTTCCGGAAAAATGATATTCTCGACGATCCTCTTGCTTCTACGCGTTCTTCTCGCGGAGAGGAGCGTCCTCGTACCCTTGATGGCCGGAAGGTACTCCTATGGCCCTAGGGATGGAACCCTAGGTTCTTCCTTGGACTTGGGCGCCGAGAGGATGAGGAGGAGAAGAGGGCGGCGTGAGGGTTTGAGGGAGAGGAAAAGGTACGATGAAAATAATTCTCCTCTTAATTTCCTATTTATATTAAGTGGTTAATTCACCCAACTTAAATATAAATATAATTGATTCTCTTTTCTTTTAGCACGGCCCTGCTGGGTTCACTTGGGTACTAGAGTTATTTATAAGACTTAGAGTCCTATAGGTCTCGGGTTCAATTCCCGCTTAGGCTATTTTACGTTTCTATTTATTTTTGCTACTTCCACTACTCTAAAAATTCCATAAAAATATCCTAAAATTCCAGAAAAATAGTAGGATATTTATAAAAGTCTTTTGGGAATTTTCGGGCGTTACAATCCCCCATACCTTATAAAAAGTTCGTCCTCGAACTTAGAATAACTCTGGGTACTTCTGTCTCATGCTAACTTCTGTCTCCCAAGTTGCCTCTTCTGCTGGGTGACTTTGCCAAATGACTTTTACTAATGGTACTTCCTTGTTCCACAATTTCTTAACTGCTCGATCTATTATCTGAATAGGCCAACTGTCATAGCTGAGGTCTTCACGGACTTGTACCGACTGGGGCTCAATCACCTGGGTGGCATCTGGAATATGCTTCTTCAGCATAGAGACATGAAATACATTGTGGATAGCTGACATATTCTGAGGTAGCTCTAGCTCATATGCTACCTTGCCAACTCTTCTGGTGATAAGGTATGGTCCCACATATCTGGGACTTAGTTTGCCCTTCTTTCCAAAACGCATTACTCCCTTCATGGGAGCCACTCTGAGGAATATTGTATCCCCAACTGAAAACTCTAGGGTCTGCGCCGTGTATCAGCATAGCTTTTCTAGCGGCTCTGAGCTATCTCTATCCTTTGGCGGATCTGCTGTATAGCTACTGTGGTATCTGTGACTAGATCTGTCTGAAGTTCTAGTTCTTTCTGTTCACCACTCTCATACCAGCAGATTGGAGATCTACACCTCTGCCCATAGAGAGCCTCGTAGGGTGCCATGCCGATGGTGGCATGATAGCTATTGTTGTATGCAAATTCTGCTAAACTCAGATATTTGCACCAGCTTCCCTTGAAGTCTAGGGCACATGCTGGGAGCATATCTTCAAGTACCTGATTTACTCGCTCCGTCTGACCATCTGTCTGAGGATGGAAGGCTGTGATAAACTTTAACTTGGTGCCCAATGCTAACTGTACACACTCCCAGAAGTGTGACGTGAACCTATTGTCTCTGTCTGAGATGATAGTCCGTGGAACTCCATGCAGTCTAACGATCTCCTTGAGATACAACTGAGCTAGCTGCTCCATGGAGTAGGATATCCTGATAGCTAAGAAGTGGGCTGACTTAGTCAATCTGTCGACTATTACCCAGATTGCATCAAAACCATTGGTGGTCCTGGGTAGTCCCATTATAAAATCCATGGAGATATCCTCCCATTTCCATTCTAGGATCTGAATGGGTTGTAAAACTCCTCCTGATCTCTGGTGTTCTGCATTGACCCTCTTGTTGGGATCCTTTGGATGGCTAGAGAGGGGGGGAGTGAATAGCCTCCACCAAAATCTTAATCTTTTCACAAAAATTCTAAGCGAGTTTGTTAGCGCAGCGGAAAATAAGCAAACAAAAAGAAATTATACAAGAAAAGAACCAAGCACCACTAACACAAGATATACGAGGTTCGGGGATAACTTGCCCCTACTCCTCGGCGTGTCCGTAAGGTGGACAAGCCCTTGATCTTCGGTAGATCACACCCCGGATGACACCGGCTAATGAAGCTCTCCTTCTCGGTGGAGAAACCTCTCCACAAAGTCTTCGAACAGATTTAAAATGAAGCACACAAGACTTACAGATCACAGTGGCTCAAAGAAAATCGAAGTAAGCTCAAAGCCATGAAGATGATGAAGACAGAGTCCAAGAACACACCAAGCTCTCAACCGAAACACACACAGCTTTTCACTTGCTCCACGTTTTTTTTCTTTCCAGCATACACTGCTTCTTATGTCTCTACATTCGATCAGCCTGCACCGGATCGCTGCCAACATGCACCGAATCCCTGCTGCAAGCTACGGCGTCGCCAATCGCTTCTCTTCCTCTTCTGATTATCTGAGCTCACACCAATAGAACCACGGTCTTCACTGGTGCCTCTGAGCTCGAACCAATCACCAGGAGTTAAGCCAATCGCCGCCTGATCACTGCCAGAAACACAGCCAATCGCAACCTGTAGCCGTTGCTGCTTCAAATGCATTTTACGCAGAGAAAGCAGTGGAAAGATCCTTTGTCTCATTCCTTTGATGAGGCTTAATTTGAAACTAAGCACTGGTATGGTACCTGCAACCTGTATCTCCAAAAGACTCACAGCAGAAGGTTAAACAGAGATGGGCAAAAAGAAGTGCGAATCAGAAAATATCAGAGAAAGTACATGCACAATGAACTTAACTATGGATCGGTCAGCAGACCGATCACAGACCCTTGGACCGATCAGACAACAGCCTGATCGGTCTGAGGCTGGTCTGATTGGTCGTGGCGACCGATCAGATTGGATGTGGATCAGTCCATAGACCGATCCAACGCCCTTTTTCTTCTGCGACATTTTCTCCTGATCGGTCTACAGACCTATCAGATTGCACTCAGTGTGCTACTGAGTGTTTCCTGATCGGTCTACAGGCCGATCAAATTACACTTAGTGTGCTACTGAGTGTTTCCTGATCGGTCACCAGACTGATCAGAAAATTTAGTCTCACTAGATCGGTCTGCGGACCGATCAGTCATCCAAAGTATCACTGGATCGGTCTGTTGACCGATCCAACGCCTATGTGATACTAGGATTGGTCCGAGAACGAGCTACCGAGCCCTCTCTGACCTAATCCGGAGAACGAGCTGTCGAGCCCTCTCCGACTTCGTCTGGTCTAGAGAACGAGCTACCGAGCCCTCTCTGACCTAGTCCGGAGAACGAGCTACCGAGCCCTCTCCGACTTCGTCCGGTCCAGAGAACGAGCTACCGAGCCCTCTCTGACCTGGTCCGGAGAATGAGCTACCGAGCCCTCTCCGACCTAGTCCGGAGAATGAGCTACCGAGCCCTCTCCGACTTTGCGTGCCAAGTTTCCAACTTGGACTTTTCCCTTCCACATGATCAACCTTGATCAGTAATCAATCCGAGTTCAATTAACATCTGATACAAACTTAAATCAGTGTCAACATCAAAACAACAGCCAGGTCAGACTGTATCAACAATCTCCCCCTTTTTGTTGTTTGACAACACGATTTAAGTTTAGATCAGAAATGTTCTTATTTTCATAATTTTAGGGGAATCAAGATCCTCCCCCTAAGATGAATACACCACGATGTAAGGAAGTCAATAACGGGAATCAAGATCCTCCCCGTTATCTTCTCCCCTAAAATTAAAATCAAACCTTCATACATCTCTAAACTTAGATATCCTCTCCCCCTTTGTCAAACACCGAAAAGGTGCGAATGGGGTGATAAGACTCAAAAGACTCCCCCTTAACCCATACTGTCTTTTTCTTAATGCACCTAGAATTGCCTCTAAGTGTATTATGAGACAGTAATAAAGAAATAAGAGGCAGTCAAGACAAAGCATATGAACAGCATATCAATAGCCAATAGGAAATGACACATAAAGAAAAACAGGAAAATGAGCAGCATAAATAGATGAAATAAGCAAATATCCAGGTCATACAAAAATATCCAACAAAATAGCATCCAAAACACAGACAGTCAAAGTGACAAACAAAATATATCAATCAATGTCCTCAACACAAGGAACATCATCATCATCTGCGGGAGGCACGTAACCCTGAGGTAGCATGCTGGAGCTCGAAGGTGGATGACCCGAGAAATGCTGCGGAGGTGGGTAGTTGGCCATCCAGCCCAGAAGCAGCTGCTGTGTCACCATCTGCTGACTGCGTAGATCATCATAGCGTTGGTCGATCCGAACGCGCATTCCATGGAGCTCAGCAGCCAGTAGCTCATCGTGCCGATCGAAGCGGCTCTCCAGCTCCGCAATCTGCCATCGCAGGTCAGGGTCGGCCTCATCAGCAACAGGAGGAGGAGCAGCAACCTGTCGAGGAAGTGCCCGTGGTAACTCTCCCAGACCTCTCCCATCCTTCCATCGAACAGTCCCATTCTGTCCCAAGATACCGGACTTGGAAAATGCCCGTTTCCCAAGTCTGCAATCCTGTCTGACCGTCTTCACTATCCTACCCTTAGACACATCTATCAGAAGGGTCTCGAGCCAATCTGTAATTATATGCCCATAAGGCATATAAATAGTGGAGCTGCTAGGCTGAGTATATGAGATGATCGAAGAATAGATGCTCGACATGATATCAAAATCGAGACGCCGACGCAAACCATAAAGCATCAGGCAGTGGTATGGTCGGATCTCTGCTAGAGGTTTGGATGTGATTGGAAGAAGACAGTTTGTGACTATCTTAAAAAGAATATAGTCAGGAGGATATAGTCTCAGAGCCGCAAAAGTAGGAAACTCGACATCCAACTCATCCAGTCCATCCGGTCTAGGGTGTCCAAAGAAATACTCATAGATAGTGTCAGGTGATACATCAAGTGGAAGAGGTAATGGGTCTGGTAAATCAGGATAAATGGGAAAAGGATCTCCTGAACACATTCGGCAACCTAGATACCCAAAGAATTCTACGACGGAGAAATCGATAGTTCTCTTAGCGACTCTGGTTCTATAAGCACCATCACTGGTATGATGAAGATTGTTGTAGAATTCAGATACTAGGTCATAGTTGATGTCCCTTTCTAGGTAGACTAATGAGTCAAGTTTATAATATGCCAGGGTTTCGGATATAGAGGGACAAAACTCATCCATGTACTTTCGATCCACAGATCGACATGGGAGTACCTTGAATGTCCTCTGTTGAAACGTTTGTTCAAATTGTCGGTTCGGGAATCTCGAAGAAAAGGAAGGTTGAGGTCGGGAGGGTGCTTGGGACTTGGATTTCTCAGCAGATGACTTAGAAGTACCCTCACCGGCTGATTTCTTCCTAAATAGGCCAAAAATGGGACATGATCGGGACAAGTGAGAGTGCACGGGAGCCCCAAACAATCAAGAACCGAGACAAGAGACAATATACAGAGATTCAGTGAGAAATGAAACCAAAATGCCAACAATGAACAGATTTCGGGAAGGAAAAAGGAGTTACCTGGGCGCCATTTGTAGCTTTCAGAGAAGGTGGAGAGAAGAATCGGAACTGAGGAGAGTGCTGAGGAGAATGTCGGCTAGGGTTCTTTGGCGTGAAATGAGAGGAGAAAGGGTTGGGGAAAGTTAAAGAGGGTGATCAGAGCATAAGATCGGACGGCTGTCCGATCAGGAGAAATCCTGACCGATCAGGGAACGCCCTGATCGGTCAGGGAGTGTCCTGATCGGTCGTGGAGACCGATCAGGGAGCTTCCTGATCGGTCCCTGGACCGATCAGATGTGGATCAGTAAGGTCGATGCGTGCCAGTGTATCCTGATCGATCCCTGGATCGATCAGTGAACCTTCTGTGGTCAGGGAATGTCCTAATCGGTCGTGGAGACCGATCAGGTATCGAACAGAGAGGTCAAATGGGTTAGGAACTCTCCTGATCAGTCGTGGAGACCGATCAAGCAACCTCCTGATCGGTCGGTAGACCGGTCAGTGTCTGATAATACTGAAATTCTGATTTCAGTAACTAAAATTTTGAGCCGTTGTCTATCGAGAATTCTGAAAAGTTCATAACTCAAGAATTCAGAATCTCCCAAATTCATAACCTAGAACCTAAGAATCATCACCCACAAATATATTCAAAAAATGAGCTCTTATGGTCTGAGCTTGTTTAGAGCCCGAAAGTTTCAGACTTTAAAACTAAAAACTCAGACATTTGGAATCTTAGGGTTCCAATCTCAGAAAACCTTATAAAACTATTACCTATAGTGAACCAAGGTATTAATTAAGACTTAGGATTGCTATGATCAGTTTCAAATTTGTTAAAATATATCCAAGTTGTTATTATTTCCTTTAACAACCTATCTTATTATCAATCAAAGTCATGAAATGAATCAAACAACAATATCAATCAACACATCAACCATCAACCATAATTAGATAATTTCTAGGCAAATGTCCAACCAAGATTCCTTGGTTGGAATATATGAGTAAGATCTAGGAACCAAATACACATGAATTATGTAATGGTCTTCCCCATACTCAATTTATGTCTCTTCAACCTAATTATTCAAGGGATGCATGATACATTTTGAATAATTTGGTTGATCCTAGCATCTCACCCCATTTCTAGCAAACAAAAATATTTTGTTAAACCTTATAGTTTGTGTGAGATGTTCCCAAGTTGCCCAAATTAATTTCCCAATTTCTCTTGTCATTTTAATGGTCCTTATTGATCATGATGTGGTCAAAATGACTTATTGAGCCAAACACATTCCCAATTCCCTCCTTAAATGACTAAATTCATTTTCCGGAAGGGGTTTGGTGAAGATATCGGCTAGGTTTGACTTTGACTCAACATATGTGAGTGCAATGTCTCCCCTAGCTACGTGATCTCTAATGAAGTGATGACGCACTTCAATGTGTTTGGTCCTAGAATGATGGACTGGATTTTTCGTTAGGTTTATTGTGCTAATGTTGTCACACAACACTTGCACTCCCTTATACGAAAGTCCATAATCTTCTAGAGTGTGAATCATCCACAACAATTATGATACACTCTCTCCCATGGCAATGTATTCAGCCTCAGTCGTGGAGAGAGCAACACAATGTTGCTTCCGACTTGACCAACTAACCAATGATGATCCTAAGAATTGGCAACCCCCACTAGTGCTTTTCCGATCCAATTTGCACCCAGCATAATCGGAGTCGGTATAACCTATCAAGTCAAAAGACTCAGTACGAGGGTATCAAAGACCTACTCTAATTGTGCCTTTAAGGTATCTTAGAATTCTCTTAACTGCAATTAAATGAGATTCCTTGGCACAGACTTGATATCTAGCGCACATGCCCACAACAAAGAGTATGTCCGGTCGACTAGCTGTGAGATATAGAAGACTACCGATCATGCTTCTATAACGCGTTAGATCAACTAATTTTCCACTCTCATCATTGTCCAGACGAGTGTTTGTCACCATTGGAGTGGACACTTCCTTAGAGTCACTCATGTTGAATTTCTTGAGCATCTCTTGAGTGTATTTCGTCTGATAGACATAAATGTCATCTCGAGTTTGTTTGATTTCAAGTCCAAGGAAGAAAGTCAATTCTCCCACCAGACTCATCTCAAACTCACTCTCCATGTGAGTGATAAATTCATTCAAATAGTCCTTGTTATTTGAGCCACAAATTATGTCATCGACATACACTTGAGCTACAAAAATATTTTCACCATCTCTACGCAGAAATAGTGTTGGATCTATTTGACCTCTCACAAAACCCTTTTCTAGTAGGTAAGTTGACAACCTTTCGTACCAAGCTCGAGGTGCTTGTTTAAGCCCATAAAGAGCTTTCTTGAGCTTGTACACGTGGTTTGGAGCTTCGGTATTCACAAACCCTAGTGGTTGTTCAACATAGACCTCTTCTTTGATGAATCCGTTTAAGAAGGCCGATTTAACGTCCATTTGATAGAGCTTGAAACCTCTATGTGCAGCAAAAGCTAGCATTAAACGAATGGACTCTAATCGTGCCACGGGAGCATAAGTCTCATCATAATCGAGGCCTTCGACTTGACTATAGCCCTTGGCTACAAGTCTCGCCTTGTTCCTTATGACTTCTCCCTTTTGGTTTAACTTATTTTTGAAGACCCATTTAGTTCCAATAATGGTGGTCTTCTTAGGTCTAGGAACTAAGTCCCACACTTGGCTCCTTTCAAATTGACCTAACTCATCTTGCATAGCTATGATCCAGTCAGTATCGTGCAATGCCTCATCAACTATTTTTTGTTCAATTTCTGAGATCAAGGCGACCTCATTAGACTCATTTCTAAAGAATGATCTAGTCCTAACCCCTTGTTGGATGTCTCCCACAATCTGGTCTTGGGGATGACTAGAGGTTATCCTAGATTGCCTTGGTGTTGGCGGTGCCTCATGAATGGTCTCACTAGGCACAGGCAGAGACTCAGTATCAGGCAAATGATCAGCCTGAGCCCTTTGTTGCCTTTGCTCATCGTCATCAGAGTCAACCTCGACTCTTTCTTCATTTTGATCATTCAAACCTAGATTTCTAAGTTCAAGTTGAATTTCTCCTACATCCCTTGATTGATCATTCGATTTAGGGATTTCTTCAAATGCTACATCTGAGGACTCTTCAATCAATTTAGTGCTATTGTTGTAGACTCGATAGGCTTTGCTGAAGAGAGAGTACCCGACCATTATCCCTTCATCAGCCTTAGCCGTGAACTTTCCAAGATGATCCTTGGTGTTCAAGATAAACACCTTACAACCAAACACCCTAAGATGTTTAATTGTAGGGGGTTTCCCAAACCAAAGTTCATGAGGAGTTTTTCCTAAAAACCTATGTATCAGGACTCGGTTTTGCACATAGCAAGCTGTATTCACAGCTTCAGCCCACAAGTAGCTCGGTAGTGAGTACTCATTGAGCATGCTTCGTGCAGCCTCTTGCAAAGCTCGGTTCTTTCTCTCCATAAGCCCATTTTGCTGTGGGGTCCTTGGAGTAGAGAACTCATGCCTATATCCTTTTTCTTGACAAAACTCTAAAAATATATGGTTTTGAAATTCTCCACCATGATCACTTCTAATTGTTTTAATTGTTGTTGATTTTTCATTTTCAGTTCTTCTACAAAAAGAAATAAAGATATCTATGGTTTGATCCTTATTTTTCAAAAAGAAAGTCCATGTATATCTAGTAAAATCATCAATAATCACTAAGCAATATCTACTACCATTCAAAGAAATGACACTACTACAATCAAACAAGTCCATATGCAGTAAATCTAAAACAGTAGAGGTACTTACAGCGCTTTTACCTTTATGAGTTGCTTTTGTTTGCTTACCCTTTTGACATGCATCACATAGTTTTGTCTTTTGGTACTTGATGCTTGGTAAGCCTCGTACTAATCCTTTGTTGGCCAGCTTTCTAATATTCTTCATGTTCACATGAGCCAACCTCCTATGCCAAAGCCATGATTCTTCTTCTTTTAACATGAAACACTTAGCAGAGGCATTAGTAGCACTTTTAAAAGAAATTTGATAAATGTTATCTACTCTTGTGCCTACTAGTACCGTGTCAAGTGTGTCAATGTGTTTGACCAGACATTGACTTGAATGAAACTCAATTGTGTAACCCGTATCACATAATTGACTGACACTTAGGAGATTAAAAGTCATCCCCTTGACTAGAAGGACATTCTTGATTTGGAGGCATTTGGATATATGAATGTCTCCAACTCCTATAACCTTAAGACTACCATTGTTACCAAATGACACATTACCTCTATTTTTGTTTTGAAGGGTAGTAAAAAGTGACTTGTCCCCGATCATGTGCTTGGAGCATCCACTATCAACAAACCAAGTTGATAGACGCTCCCCCTTGACCAATGCCTACAAGACACGAAAGATAGATGTTTTAGGTACCCAAATCTTGGGACCTAATGCATCTACAATGAAAGACTTAGGCACCCATGCCTTGGTTACACCCTTCCTAGTCTCATGAACCCTAGAAGCATGTGATCTATGAAAATGGGTTCTAGACACTAGAGAAATAAAACTTGACTCCTTGGGTTGATACCCTAACCCAGCCTTATTGTAGACCGCCCTTTGGGCATTTAGAATCATGTCTAATGTCCTGGAGCTAGTTGAGAATTTCTCAAGCATTTTCTTGAGTTTCTCAACTTCACTCTTCAAGGCTTTGTTTTCATCTTCAAGGAGCTCTAGATGTAGGTCATCAACCTCATCTTCCCTAAGAGCTCTCAAGTTCTCTACTTCATCTTTTAAAGATTTAATTTCAGTTTTTGATTTTTTAAGCAAGGTAGACAAATGTGTAATAGTCTTATAGCATTTTTCTAAGTGAGAAGAGGTTACCTCTTCATCATCCGAAGATGATGAAGCCGCGGCTGAAGTGCTTGCGTCCCCATCACTCCCGGAATCGGATTCCTCCCTTGCCATGAGTGCTAGTTGCCTTGTGCTCTTCTCCTTCTTCTCTTCCTCCGATGAGCTCGAGGAGGATTCATCCCATATGGCTTTGAGGGCTTTCTTTTTCTTGGCCCTTTCCTCCTTCTTCTTTAGCTTTGGACACTCGCTCCGATAGTGTCCTTTCTTGCTACACTCATAGCAAGTAACGTTAGACTTATCAATATTTTGATCTACAGTTTTACCTTTGTATCTCCTGCTTCTTCTCATGATCCTCCTCACAAAATTTGTCATCTCGCTTGATGATGATCCACCTTCATCATCGGACTCGGAGGAGGATGAAGATGAAGGAATCTCTTTCTCCTTCTTCTTTTCTTTCTTTCTTCTCCCATCCTTGCTCTTTTCTCCTGCAACCAAAGCTATACCTTTCTCCTTTTGACCTTTGTTAGCAAGTTCATGAAGTTCCATTTCACATAAGAATTCATCTAACTTTACAATTGAAAGATCCTTAGAGATCTTGTAGGCATCTACCATAGATGACCACAAGGCACTCCTCGGAAAGGCTTTTAGAGCGTACCTTACAAGATCGCGATTCTCCACGCGTTCATCCACGGAATGGAGACCATTGATGATCTCTTTGAATCTTCCATGTAGCTCACTTACTGTCTCATTTTCCCTCATGGTGAGGTTTTGGAGTTGGTTTAGGAACAAGTCTCTCTTGGCGATCCGAGAGTCCCGAGTTCCTTCTTGGAGCTCGATGAGCTTGTTCCATAGATCTTTTGCGCTCGTGAAAGGACCTACCTTGACGAGTTGGTCCTTGGCTATTCCACATTGCAAAGTGACCACTGCCTTGGCATCGGCTTGTCCTTTGCGGGTTTGCTCGGTGGACCACCTCGAGGAGTCGAGTTCCTTACCTTCTTCGTCCTTTGAAGGCGTAAATCCTTCCTTTACAGAAAACCACATGAAGATATCAGTTTTGAGATAATACTCCATGCGACTCTTCCAATATTGAAAATCTGCTTCATCGAAGAAGGGTGGTCTGTTGGTGTTGAATCCTTCCTTCATGGCCATCTTCTTGCTCCTTAGGATGTTAGTCCAGATGAAGAGCACCAGGCTCTGATACCACTTGTTGGGATCCTTTGGATGGCTAGAGAGGGGGGGAGTGAATAGCCTCCACCAAAATCTTAATCTTTTCACAAAAATTCTAAGCGAGTTTGTTAGCGCAGCGGAAAATAAGCAAACAAAAAGAAATTATACGAGAAAAGAACCAAGCACCACTAACACAAGATATATGAGGTTCGGGGATAACTTGCCCCTACTCCTCGGCGTGTCCGTAAGGTGGACAAGCCCTTGATCTTCGGTAGATCAAACCCCGAATGACACCGGCTAATGAAGCTCTCCTTCTTGGTGGAGAAACCTCTCCACAAAGTCTTCGAACAGATTTAAAATGAAGCACACAAGACTTACAGATCACAGTGGCTCAAAGAAAATCGAAGTAAGCTCACAGCCACGAAGATGATGAAGCCAGAGTCCATGAACACACCAAGCTCTCAACCGAAACACACACAGCTTTTCACTTGCTTCACATTTTTTTTTTCTTTCCAACATACACTGCTTCTTATGTCTCTGCATTCGATCAGCCTGCACCGGATCGCTGCCAACCTGCACCGAATCCCTGCTGCAAGCTACGGCGTCACCAATCGCTTCTCTTCCTCTTTTGATTCTCTGAGCTCACACCAATAGAACCACGGTCTTCACTGGTGCCTCTGAGCTCGAACCAATCACCAGGAGTTAAGCCAATCGCCGCCTAATCACTGCAAGAAACACAGCCAATCGCAACCTGTAGCCGTTGCTGCTTCAAATGCATTTGACGCAGAGAAAGCAGTGGAAAGATCCTTTGTCTCATTCCTTTGATGAAGCTTAATTTGAAACTAAGCACTGGTATGGTACCTGCAACCTGTATCTCCAAAAGACTCACAGCAGAAGGTTAAACAGAGATGGGCAAAAAGAAGTGCGAATTAGAAAATATCAGAGAAAGCGCATGCACAATGAACTTAACTATGGATCGGTCAGTAGACCGATCACAGACCCTTCGACCGATCAGACAACAGCCTGATGGGTCTGAGGCTGGTCTGATTGGTCGTGGCGACCGATTAGATTGGATGTGGATCGGTCCATAGACCGATCCAACGCCCTTTTTCTTCTGCGACATTTTCTCCTGATCGGTCTACAGACCTATCAGATTGCACTCAGTGTGCTACTGAGTGTTTCCTGATCGGTCTACCGTGTTAGTTAGAGCCCTAGAGCCAATCATTTGATGATTGTATGGACTCATTGTATCATATTCTTGTATATTAATAAAGGCATTTGTTTGGTTATTATACTTATTTGTATTAGTGCCAAATAGACTAAGTATAATAGCGTCCTTGAGTAGAAGGTTCATACCTATATCAATCGATTAGTTGAATCGATAGTGAGATGATATAGGGAATACTACTCTAAATCATTCCTAGTCGAGTATTAACATTCAGGGACAATGTTAATATAATAAGACTAGCATGTAGGTCAGCTCGATGACTTGATCTCATAAGTCATGGATATAGAGATATCAAGATGACACATGGGTATACATTGGAGAATGTATACTGAATGACCCGCCATGAGAAAGTATCATGGATCATTATATGAGTGTCATATACTTTCTAATGTGGCTATTAGTATGACTATTAGTCCTTTGACCTGAAGTCACCATGGATCCCTACATAAGGAGTTATGTACTTTGGTTTCGTCAAACGTCACCCGTAACTGGGTGGACTATAAAGGCGATTACTGGGTATATAACGAATTATGTAGAGGGATGTGAGTGATGTAGATGGGATCTATCCCTCCCATATGACGGGAGTGACATCGGTATTCTTGATAGAGTGAGACCACTAAGTGCATGGCCATGCCCAAATGAGTCAACATTAGATGTTGAGCTCATTTGATCGAGTGAGTCTACTTGGAGTTCAAGATTTAGATTGATTAGAGGATGACACGGTCTATGCCTCATATTGATCAATCTAGATGTCTAGGATAGAAGGACAATGCCACATATTGTGAGGAGTCACAATTAGTAGTCACAAGGTGATGTCGGATCTCAACATTCTTGTAACTTGGGTAGTAATGATGTGTTGCTAGATACCGCTCATTACTTATGCTCCTAAATGGGTTTAGGTCATTGTCAACGTTACAAGAACCTATAGGGTCACACACTTAGGACAATTAGATGGAGATTAGGTTCATATGATGAACCAAGAAGATTAGATTCATTTGATGAATCAAATTGGATTAAGAGTAATCCTAATTGGGCTAACTTGAGTTCGACTCAAGTTGATTCATGTGTTCAATGAGTCTAATTTAGATTTTGACTCATTGAATCAATTTAATTTAATGAATTAGATTCATTATATTAAGTTGGCTCGAATCAAATGGTTAGATTAGATCAACCATGGTAGAGATTGGTTCAAGTTTGACTTGACTTGAGAAGGAAGACCAAAGGTCAATTTTGACTTGACTTTTTGCCACCTCATTGGTGAGTTGGCATTAGGTGGACCAATAATGATGTTCCACATCATCATGGGTGCCATCTCATGGAAGTTACAAAGCGTTTTTCATAATAATTTCATATTAATTGCAATTAATGCAATTAATTTGGGAGTTTTTCAAGGTAGAGTGGCCGGCCACTTTGTGATGTGTGTGGATTTCATTTTTCATTCAAGTGGTGTAACTCCTTCTTCTTCCTTGTGTTCTCTCCTTGCTCTCCCTCCTCTCCCTTGCCGTGACCTATCAAGGTGCTAGCACACCTTTGTTTAGGTTTTCTCCATCAAGAATTGTTCGTGTGGATACTTCTAGAGGACCGACGCTTGACGGTCTAGAGATCCGGCAACTTCTTGGACGAGCGGGAACGCGAAGGGCTTCGCTACAAGGGTAATGATCTTAACTTTAGTGTAGATCTAAAGTTTTTACAAACTCATACAAGAAAAGGTTTTTCGAAAAGTTTTGTTTACGAATCTTTGCACGAGATCCATGGCTTTGGGTGACTCGGGGTTTCCGCGACGCGAAAAAGCGGTTTTCGCGGCCCGACGAACCCAACAGTGGTATCAGAGCCAGGTTCAAAGACTTGTACGAGTTCGTTTGTATTTTTATGAAAAATATACCTTCTGTTATTTTCTGTAAAAATTGAGTTTTTAGAGTTTTTATGAGTAATTTTTCCGTAGAAGCGAAGCACAAGTGTCTCGGCACTTGTAGGCTTCGGCTACCGGAAAGTTTTCTTTTAAACGGCTTCGTTTTGCCCCAAATCCATTTGGGACAGCGGGGTCAGGTGCCATTAGATCACAAAGGAGCAACTCACGATAGTTAGATCATGGGTAGGGGCATTTCCCCTAACCCCGCAAGGGAATTTGCTTTGCGATTGCACCCGAAATCGCTAAAAACGAACCCGCCGGGAAGATTTTTCCGAAACGTCAATGTCTCGACCCAAATCGTTTTGGGACAGCGGGTTTAGGTGCTGTTGGATCACAAAGGAACCCTCGCGATGGTTAGATCGTGGGTAGGGGCGCTGCCCCTGGGCCCCGCAAGGGGATCTGTTCCGCGATTGCGCTCGAAACCGCTAAACGGGACCGCCGGGAAATTTTACTCATAAAAATTGTAAAAATTATTTAAAATTACAGAAAAATTATGAAAAATATATAATTTTGAATTATATATTAATTTGTGATAGTCATGGCCCAAAATACCCAATAAGATTGGATTTGTGTTGTAATTCATAATACGGCCTGCGTGCCGTCATATGATTGTGTGTGTTTTTTTTTTCCCACGGCCTGCGCGTCGTGCCTTTCTCTTATTCTGGTTGTAAATTAGATTTAGACTCGAATGTAACTCGAGTTTCAAATTGTAATGTACAAATTGGAGCGGTGGAGGGTCCACACGAGACGGAGTTCCGAGGCGGGCACGAGCAACACAAGGTGGTCAAAGGGAGGAGCTTGGAGAAGCTGTTGACCCTAGGTTGACCATTCGATCTTCTCATTGGCTTGAGAAGATCGTAGTAGGGCCATGACTAAATCACAAATAGATTAATTAATTAATTGTTATGTATCTGATGCATGTTTAATAATTAATTAATTAATTAGTGCCTTAACGATTAGATTAGATCTAAGTCGTGCACATGATGCACCCTTGCGATTAGATTAGATCTAAGTCGTGCACAAGATGCATCCTTCTAGATTAGATTAGATCTAGATCGAACCAACTCTAAATGTCTAACCGTGCCGTGATACCTATCACTACCTTGATCACATGTATTATTGAATCTGCCAAAGCAGAGCAATACATATTATCTTGGTAGGGTACGGAGGGACAATCTTGGTCCCGCCTATCAACGCATGGGTGAATAGAAACTCAATTAGATTGAGTATTCCTAGTTACTCGGTTGGATTGAGTCAACTATAGGCATTCTTCCAATGGTTGAAAAGGTAGGACAAAATCACGTTTATATTAATTCTCGGGCGTATTAGCCAAAGCTAACTCGAGTTTTAATATAAATGCGGATTTTATTCTATAAACAAGAGTTGCATAAAGATGTAATTGGTAATCGTTACCTACCGATCAAACTAAGCCTTGGGCGTATTAGCCAAAGCTAACTCAAGGGTTAGTATAATGTGGATCTTGTCCCACATGAATTATAGTATTCAGTGGGAGCAACATTTAGTTAAAGGCCTAATTAAATGATTTTTAAAGGAATATGATATTTATTTCTTCAAATTTTCTGTTGTAGATAACCATGACGTCGAACATGAATTCCTTCTTCCTGCGATCTGTCCTTGAGAAGGACAAGCTCAACGGAGCGAATTTCCTGGACTGGTACAGGAACTTGAGAATAGTTCTCACCCAGAAACGTAAACTGTACATTCTGGAGCAGCCCATTCCGGAGGCTCCTCCCGCCAATGCCCCGCGAGCAGACAAAGATGCTTACAAGAAGCATCAAGATGACGCATTAGATGTGTCCTGTCTAATGCTTGCGACCATGAACTTTGAGCTTCAGAAGCAACACGAGTTGATGGGCGCTTAGGATATGGTTGAGCATCTTCGCCAACTATATCAGGGACAAGCGAGGCATGAGAGATTTGAGATCTCAAAGGCACTGTTTCAGTGCAAGATGTCAGACGGGGCTCCTGTAGGTCCTTATGTACTTAAGATGATTAGGTACATAGAGAACCTACAAAGACTGGGGTTCCCACTTGGCCAAGAGCTGGCCACTAACTTGATCTTGCAGTCCTTGCCGGATAGCTATAGTCAATTCGTTCTCAACTATAACATGAACGAGATTGACAAGCCACTTCCCGAGCTACTTAGTATGTTACGAACTGCTGAGATTAACCTTAAGAAGGTTAAGCCCATTCTGATGGTCCAGAAGCACAAGGGCAAGGGCAAGCCCAAAGGTAAGGGAAAGTCCCAAACCAAGGGCAAAGGCAAGGCACTGAAGCCTAAAGGAGGGGTCACCAAGGATGTTACCTGCTTCCACTGGGGCAAGACACTGGAAGAGGAACTGCAAGGTATACTTGGAGGATCTTAAGAAGAAGCGGTGAGAACCACTTGGTATATATGTTATAGAAGTCAATCTATCTATTTCTACAACATGGGTATTAGATACTGGATGTGCTTCTCACATTTGTACTGATATGCAGGTGCTGAGAAATAGCAGAGCATTGGCAAAGGGCGAGGTGGACCTACGAGTATGCAATGGAGCACGGGTGGCTGCTGTTGTTGTAGGAACTTATCAGCTATCTCTGCCCTCTAGGGTTGTACTAGATTTAGATGATTGTTGTTATGTGCCTGCTCTTACAAAGAACATAGTTTCAGTTTCTTGTTTAGACAAGAAAGGATACTCTTTTATAATAAAAGACAAAAGTTGTTCTGTATATTTGAAAGATATGTTATATTGTAGTGCACCACTAATAAACGGACTCTATATTCTAGACCTTGGGAGCTCTATCTATAACATTAGTACCAAGAGGTTCAAGTCAAATGATATGAACCAAACCTACCTCTGGCACTGTCGCTTAGGTCATATAAATGACAAGCGCTTATCCCAGCTCTATAAGGATGGTTTGCTGGACTCATTTGATTTAGAATCATATGAGATATGCGAGTCATGCCTACGAGGCAAGATGACCAAGACCCCCTTTAGTGGGCATAGCGAGAGAGCAACTGATTTGTTAGGACTCATACATAGTGATGTATGTGGCCCTTTCAATGTTGCTGCTAGAGGCGGTTATAGATACTTCATCACATTTACTGATGACTTCAGTAGATATGGTTATGTGTATTTGATGACACATAAATATGAATCCTTTGAAAAGTTCAAAGAATTCAAGAATGAAGTACCAACTTGGCAAGAGTATTAAAGTACTTCGATCAGATCGAGGTGGTGAATACTTAAGCCATGAGTTTCGTGACTACTTAGCTGAGTGTGGGATTTTATCTCAACTCACTCCTCCTAGAACACCACAGTGGAATGGTGTATCCGAAAGGAGGAATCGTACCTTATTAGATATGGTACGATCTATGATGAGTCACACAGATCTTCCGACATATCTATGGGGATATGCTCTAGACACGGCAGCTTTCATACTCAACCGAGTTCCATCAAAGGCCGTGATAAAGACACCATATAGGATATGGACTGGGAGAGATGCCCAGGTGTCTTTCATGAGGATTTGGGGTTGTGAGGCTTACGTACGACGTCAAGTCTCAGACAAATTAGGACCCAAATCCGACAAGTGCTATTTCATTGGATATCCCAAGGAAACTAAGGGATATTACTTCTACATTCCCAGATAGTTGTGGCAAAGACTGGGGTCTTTCTAGAAAGGGACTTTGTTTCTAGAAAGACTAGTGGGAGCGCGTTCGATCTTGAAGAAGTTTAAGATGCGAACAATAGCATTGATGCCTCGATGGAAATTGAACTGGAACCACAAAGTGTTGTGGATGATGTTGTTCCACAAGGAGTTGAGGACCAATAGCCAGTTCAAGTAGACATACCTCTTCGCAGGTCTGATAGGGTACATCGTCAGCCTGAGAGATGCTCATTTCTCTTGTCTGACCATGATGACATTGTGCTCATAGAGGATGAGCCTACCACCTATCAAGAAGCTGTGATGAGACCAGATTCCGAGAAATGGCTAGAAGCCATGAGATCCGAGATGGAATCCATGTACACCAACCAAGTATGGACTTTGGTTGATCCACCTAAAGGGGTAAAACCCATTGGGTGTAAGTGGGTCTTTAAGAGAAAAACTGACATGGATGGACTTATCTATAAGGGTCGCTTGGTAGCTAAAGGTTTCAAGCAGATTCATGGTATTGACTATGATAAAACCTTTTCTCCAGTGGCAATGTTTAAGTCCATTCGGATCATGCTTGCTATTGCAGCCTACCATGACTATGAGATATGGCAGATGGATGTCAAAACCGCGTTTCTGAATGGAAACCTACTCGAGGATGTGTACATCACACAACCTGAGGGTTTTGTAGATCCACAGCATACTAGCAGAGTATATAGGTCTATTTATGGACTAAAGCAAGCTTCTCGGAGCTGGAATCTTCGATTCGATGATGCAATCAAACAGTTTGGTTTCATTAAGAACGAAGATGAGCCTTGTGTCTACAAGAAGGTTGTAGGGGACATAGTTGTCTTCCTCATATTGTATGTGGATGACATACTGCTCATTGGGAAGGACATCCCTATGCTTCAATCTGTCAAGACCTGGCTAGGGAGTTGCTTCTCAATGAAGGACTTAGGTGAGGCATCCCGCATTCTAGGGATACAGATCTATAGAGATAGATCTAAGAGATTTCTTGGTCTAAGTCAAAGTACATACATTGACAAGGTACTCCTTCGGTTTGCCATGCAGAATTCCAAGAAGGGATTTCTGCCGATGTCACATGGCGTGAGTCTTTCGAAGACTCAAGGTCCCTCTTCTAGAGAGGAGAGAGATCGCATGGATCAGATCCCTTATGCCTCAGCCATAGGATCGATTATGTACGCCATGCTATGTACTCGACCTGATGTCTCGTATGCTTTGAGCATGACGAGCAGATACCAATCAGATCCAGGTGAAAGTCACTAGATAGCGGTCAAGAATATTCTTAAGTACTTACGAAGGACTAAAGAATATTTCTTGATATATGGAGGCAATGATGAGCTAACTGTAAAGGGTTACAGTGATGCCAGCTTCCTGACCGATCAGGATGATTACCGATCGCAGTCAGGGTTCGTGTTTTGCTTAAATGGTGGTGCTGTGAGCTGGAAGATTTCGAAGCAGGACACAGTAGTTGATAGTATATTGCTGTATCAGAGGCAGCAAAGGAGGCAGTTTGGATCCGCAAGTTCATCACTAAATTTGGGGTGGTTCCTAGCATCGCTGACCCAGTTGAGCTCTATTGTGACAACAATGGAGCTATAGCACAGGCGAAGGAACCTCGCTCACACCAGCGGACCAAGCACATACTACGGCGCTTCCATCTCATTCGAGAGATTATCGATAGAGGAGATGTGAAGATTTGCAGAGTACCTACAGAGGCTAACATGGCAGATCCCTTGACCAAGGCTTTGCCACAGAGAAAGCATGATGGTCACACTAGGTCATTAGGCCTTAGAGCCTATACGGATTGGCACTAGTGCTAGTGGGAGATTGTTAGTTAGAGCCCTAGAGCCAATCATTTGATGATTGTATGGACTCATTGTATCATATTCTTGTATATTAATAAAGGCATTTGTTTGGTTATTATACTTATTTGTATTAGTGCCAAATAGACTAAGTATAATAGCGTCCTTGAGTAGAAGGTTCATACCTATATCAATCGATTAGTTGAATCGATAGTGAGATGATATAGGGAACACTACTCTAAATCATTCCTAGTCGTGTATTAACATTCAGGGACAATGTTAATGCAATAAGACTAGCATGTAGGTCAGCTCGATGACTTGATCTCACAAGTCATGGATATAGAGATATCAAGCTGACACATGGGTATACATTGGAGAATGTATACTGAATGACCCGCCATGAGAAAGTATCATGGATCGTTATATGAGTGTCATATACTTTCTCATGTGGCTATTAGTATGACTATTAGTCCTTAGACCTGAAGTCACCATGGATCCCTACATAAGGAGTTATGTACTTTGGTTTCGTCAAACGTCACCCGTAACTGGGTGGACTATAAAGGCGATTACTGGGTATATAACAAATTATGTAGAGGGATGTGAGTGATGTAGATGGGATCTATCCCTCCCATATGACGGGAGTGACATCGGTATTCTTGATAGAGTGAGACCACTAAGTGCATGGCCATGCCCAAATGAGTCAACATTATATGTTGAGCTCATTTGATCGAGTGAGTCTACTTGGAGTTCAAGATTTAGATTGATTAGAGGATGACACGGTCTATGCCTCATATTGATCAATCTAGATGTCTAGGATAGAAGGACAATGTCACATATTGTGAGGAGTCACAATTAGTAGTCACAAGGTGATGTCGGATCTCGACATTCTTGTAACTTGGGTAGTAATGATGTGTTGCTAGATACCGCTCATTACTTATGCTCCTAAATGGGTTTAGGGCATTGCCAACGTTACAAGAACATATAGGGTCACACACTTAGGACAATTAGATGGAGATTAGGTTCATATGATGAACCAAGAGGATTAGATTCATTTGATGAATCAAATTGGATTAAGAGTAATCCTAATTGGGCTAACTTGAGTTCGACTCAAGTTGATTCATGTGTTCAATGAGTCTAATTTAGATTTTGACTCAATGAATCAATTTAATTTAATGAATTAGATTCATTATATTAAGTTGGCTCGAATCAAATGGTTAGATTAGATCAACCATAGTAGAGATTGGTTCAAGTTTGACTTGACTTGAGAAGGAAGACCAAAGGTCAATTTTGACTTGACTTTTTGCCACCTCATTGGTGAGTTGGCATTAGGTGGACCAATAATGATGTTCCATATCATCATGGGTGCCACCTCATGGAAGTTACAAAGCCATTTTCATAATAACTTCATATTAATTGCAATTAATGCAATTAATTTGGGAGTTTTACAAGGTAGAGTGGCCGGCCACTTTGTGATGTGTGTGGATTTCATTTTTCATTCAAGTGGTGTAACTCCTTCTTCTTCCTTGTGTTCTCTCCTTGCTCTCCCTCCTCTCCCTTGCCGTGACCTATCAAGGTGCTAGCACACCTTTGTTTAGGTTTTCTCCATCAAGAATTGTTCGTGTGGATACTTCTAGAGGACCGACGCTTGACGGTCTAGAGATCCGGCAACTTCTTGGACCAGCGGGAACGCGAAGGGCTTCGCTACAAGGGTAATGATCTTAACTTTAGTGTAGATCTAAAGTTTTTACAAACTCGTACAAGAAAAGGTTTTTCGAAAAGTTTTGTTTACGAATCTTTGCACGAGATCTATGGCTTTGGGTGACTCGGGGTTTCCGCAACGCGAAAAAGTGGTTTTCGCGGCCCGACGAACCCAACATACAGACCGATCAGATTACATTCAGTGTGCTAATAAGTGTTTCCTGATCGGTCACCAGACCGATCAGAAAATTTAGTCTCAGTAGATCGGTCTGCGGACCGATCAGTCATCCAAAGTATCACTGGATCGGTCTGTTGACCGATCCAACGCCTATGTGATATTAGGATTGGTCCGAGAACGAGCTACCGAGCCCTCTCTGACCTAATCCGGAGAACGAGCTGCCGAGCCCTCTCCGACTTCGTCTGGTCCAGAGAACGAGCTACCAAGCCCTCTCTGACCTAGTCCGAAGAACGAGCTACCGAGCCCTCTCTGACTTCGTCCGGTCCAGAGAACGAGCTACCGAGCTCTCTCTGACCTAGTCCGGAGAACGAGCTACCGAGCCCTCTCCGACCTAGTCCGGAGAATGAGCTACCGAGCCCTCTCCGACTTCGCGTGCCAAGTTTCCAACTTGGACTTTTCCCTTCCACATGATCAACCTTGATCAATCAATCCGAGTTCAATTAACATCTGATACAAACTTAAATCAGTGTCAACATCAAAACAACAGCCAGGTCAGACTGTATCAACACCTCTGACAGGTTAGACAAGTACTGACATATCTAGCGATGTCTCTTTTCATCCCAGGCCACCAAAAATGTCTCTTTAGGTCCTGGTACATCTTGGTGGAACCCGGATGCATCGCATAGCGAGTCCTGTGAGCCTCGTCTAAAATCTTTCTCTTTAGTTCCTCCTGATCTGGAACACAAAGTCTGTCGCCAAAATATAATGCCCCACTATCGGATATTCTGAACTCTCCACTTCCTGATTCTGCTAACCCTTGTTTGATTTTTTGAATTTCAGGATCCTGTCCCTGAGCTGTCTGGATGTCACCAAGGAAGGTGGATTCTAACGTCACAGTAGAGAGATGCCCAACTATTAATTCGAGACTGAAATCTGTGATCTCCTTCTGTAGGGGCGGTGACATGGCTGCTAAGGATAGTAAGGTGGCGCTCGACTTCCTGCTAAGTGCATCTGCCACCTTATTGGCTTTTCCTGGGTGGTAGAGGATGCCTACGTCATAATCTTTGACCAGTTCGAGCCATCTACGCTGTCATATATTCAGATCCTTTTGAGTGAAGAAATACTTCAGACTCTCATGATTTGTATACACTCTACACTGAGCTCCATACAAGTAATGTCTCCAAATTTTGAGAGCGAAGACGACTGCTGCAAGCTCAAGGTCATGAGTAGGATAGTTCCTCTCATAGTCCTTGAATTGTCTCGAGGCATAGGCGATCACCTTGCCATTTTGCATCAGTACTGCTCCTAGTCCCAACTTAGAGGCATCACTATAAATGTCAAAATTGTCTGTGTTTTCTGGTAGAGCCAGAATGGGAGCACTGGTCAATCTCCTCTTTAGCTCGCTGAAGCTGTTCTCACAGTCCTCTGTCCACTGAAATTTTCTGTTCTTTCTAGTAAGAGCTGTCAGTGGGAAGGCTATCCTGGAGAAGTCTTCTACGAATTTTCTGCAATAGCCTGCTATGTTAGCTAGAGCCCTAGAGCCAATCATTTGATGATTGTATTTTGGATTTGTTGTATCATATTTTATATAAATAAAGGCATTTGGTTTTTGGTTATTATACTTACTTGTATTGGTGCCAAATAAACTAAGTATAATAACGTCCTTGAGTAAAAGGTTTTTACCTATATCAATCGATTGGTTGAATCGATAGTGAGATGATATAGGGAACACTACTCTTAATCATTCCTAGTCGAGTATTAACATTCAGGGACAATGTTAATGCAATAAGACTAGCATGTAGGTCAACTCGATGACTTGATCTCACAAGTCATGGATATAGAGATATCAAGTTGACACATGGGTATACATTAGAGAATGTATACTGAATGACCCGCCATGAGAAAGTATCATGGATCGTTATATGAGTGTCATATACTTTCTCATGTGGCTATTAGTATGACTACTAGTCCTTAGACCTGAAATCACCATGGATCCCTACATAAGGAGTTATGTACTTTGGTTTCGTCAAACGTCATCCGTAACTGGGTGGACTATAAAGGCGATTACTGGGTATGTAACGAATTATGCAGAGGGATGTGAGTGATGTAGATGGGATCTATCCCTCCTATATGACGGGAGTGACATCGATATTCTTGATAGAGTGAGACCACGAAGTGCATGGCCATGTCCAAATGAGTCAATATGAGATATTGAGCTCATTTGATTGAGTGAGTCTACTTGGAGTTCAAGATTTATATTGGTCAGAGGATGACACGGTCTATGCCTCACATTGATCAATCTAGATGTCTATGATAGAAGGACACTTGTCATATATTGTGATGAGTCATAATTAGTAGTCACAAGGTGATGTTGGATCTCAACATTCTTGTAACTTGGGTAGTAATGATGTGTTGCTAGATACCGCTCATTACTTATGCTCCTAAATGGGTTTCGGGGTATTGCCAACGTTACAAGAACCTATAGGGTCACACACTAAGGACAATTAGATGGAGATTAGGTTCATATGATGAACCAAGAGGATTAGATTCATTTGATGAATCAAATTGGATTAAGAGTAATCCTAATTGGGCTAATTGAGTTAGACTCAAGTTGATTCATGTGTTTAATAAGTCTAATTTGGATTATGACTCATTGAATCAATTTAATTAAATGAATTAGATTCATTATATTAAATTGGCTTGAATTAAATGGTTGGATTAGATCAACCATGAGAGAGATTAAGTCAAGTTTGACTTGACTTGAGAGGAAGATGAAGAGTCAAGTTTGACTTGACTTTGTGCCACCTCATTGGTGAGTTGGCATTGAGTGGGCCAATGATGATGCTCCACATCATCATGGTTGCTTAAGTGGGATGCCACCTCATGGGAGTTACCAAGAGTTGTGACTCTTGGCATTCCATGGGAGTTACTCACCCTCTTAATGTGGCCGGCCACATGAATGGAGAGTTAGGTTTTCATTTTGTGAATTACTCTCATTCAATCCATCTTCTTCCTCTCAAGCTCTCCCTCTCCCTCTTCTCCTCTCTTACCATGACATATCAAGGTGCTAGCACACCTTCGTTTAGGTCTTTCTCCACCTAATTAGTTCATGTGGATACTTCTAGAGGAGTATCTATTTTGATACTCTTGAGATCTGGCACCGTTTGGACGAGCGGGAACGCGAAGGGCTTCGCTTCAAAGGTATAACCCTTTTTCCATGTAGATCTAGGAGTAGATCTCAGTAGAAACTCGTATTCATAGTTTTCGAAATTTTTCTTTGCACGGATCCGTTGGCTTTGGGGCTTTCGGGGTTTCCGCGACGTGAAAACGCGGTTTTCGCGGCCTGAAAAACCTAACAGTGGTATCAGAGCCACGTGCGAAGACGATACGAGTTTATTTTGTGTTTTATGAAAACTTTTCAGTTTTGTAATATTCTGTAAATTTATTATTTTTATAGTTTTTATGGGTATTTTTCTCGTAGAAGCGAAGCACAAATGTTTTGATACTTGTAGGCTTCGACTACCGAGAAGAATTTTTCAAAACGGCCAAGTTTGGCCCCAAAACTTTTTGGGACAGCGGGCTAAGGCACTGTTATATCGCAATGGAACCCTTGCGATGGTTAGATCGCGGGTAGGGGCACTGCCCCTGGCCCCGCAAGGGGATTCGTTCCGCGATTGCGCCCGAAAACCGCTAAACGGAACCGCCGGGAAATTGTACTCGTAAAAATTGCAAAAAAATATAGAAAATTACAGAAAATTATAGAAATATTTAATTTTGAATTATATATTATTTTTGTGATATTCATGGCCCAAAGACCCAATTCGATTGGATAATTCATGTTGTAATTCATAATACGGCCTGCGTGCCGTGATGTGATGTGCATGTTGTATTTTATTTTTTTTCGCGACCTGCGCGTCGTGCCTTTCTCTTTTATTCTTGTTGTAAATTAGATTTAGACTCGAATGTAACTCGAGTTTCAAAATGTAATGTAAATTTTGAGGCGGTGGAAGGTCCACTCGAGACGGAGTTACGAAGAGAGCGCGAGCAACACAAGGTGATCAAAGGAAGGAGCTTGAGAAGCTGTTGACCTTAGGTTGACCATCTGATCTTCTCATTGGCTTGAGAAGATCGTAGTAGGGCCATAACATAATCACAAAATATTTAATTAATTGCTTTTGTGTGTATATGATGCATGCTAGTTAATTAAGTAATTAATTAGTGCCAAACGATTAGATTAGATCTAAGTCGTGCACATGATGCACCCTCCGATTAGATTAGATCTATCGAGTATATGATACGCATCATCGTTTAGATTAGATCTAAATCACGTCAACTCGTAATGCCTACCATGCCGTGATACCTACCACTACCTCGATCGCATGTTGTTGTTGAATATGCCAAAGCAGAGCAACACATACTATCTTGGTAGGGTACGGAGGGACAATTTTGGTCCCGCCTATCAACGCATGGGTGAGTACAACTCAATTAGATTGAGTAACTAGTTAACTCAATTGGATCGAGTTTAACTATAGGCATTATCCAATGATTGGTAGATAGGTCAAAATCACGTTTATATTAACTCTTGGGCATATTAGCCAAAGTTAACTCGAGTTTTAATATAAATGCGGATTTTGATCCTATAAACAAGAGTTGCATAGAGATGTAATTGGTAATCGTTACCTACCGATCATACTAAGTCTTGGGCGTATTAGCCAAAGCTAACTCAAGGGTTAGTATGATGTGGATCTTGTCCCACATGAATTATAGAATTCAGTGGGAGCATCATTTAGTTAAAGGCCTAATTAAATGATTAAGAATATGATACTTATTTCTGCATTATTTCTATTGTAGATTACCATGACGTCGAATATGAACACCTTCTCCCTGCGATCTATCCTCGAGAAGGACAAGCTCAACGGAGCAAACTTCCTGGACTGGTACAGGAACCTGAGAATAGTTCTCACCCAAGAACGTAAACTGTACGTTCTGGAGCAGCCCATTCCGGAGGCTCCTCCTGCCACTGCCCCGCGAGCTGATCGAGATGCTTTCAAGAAGCATCAAGATGACGCATTAGATGTGTCTTATCTAATGCTCGTGACCATGAACTCTGAGCTTAAGAAGCAACACGAGTTAATGGGCGCTTACGATATGGTTGAACATCTTCGTCAACTGTATCAAGGTCAAGCGAGGCATGAGAGATTTGATATCTCAAGGGCACTGTTTCAGTGCAAGATGTCAGACGAGGCTCCTATAGGCCCATATGTACTCAAAATGATTGGTTACATAGAGAACCTACAAAGGTTGGGGTTCCCACTTGGCCAAGAGCTGGCCACTGACCTGATCTTGTAATCCTTGCCATATAGCTACAGTCAATTCGTTCTAAACTACAATATGAACGAGAATGACAAGCCACTGCCCAAGCTGCTTAGTATGTTGCGAACTGCTGAGCTGAACCTTAAGAAGGATAAGCCCAACACTGTTCTGATGGTTCAAAAACATAAGGGAAAGGGCAAGCCCAAAGGCAAGGGAAAGTCCCAAGCCAAGGGCAAAGGCAAGGCACTGAAGCCTAAAGGAGGGGTCGCCAAGGATGCTACCTGCTTCCACTGCGGTCAGACCGGGCACTGGAAGAGGAACTGCAAGGTATACTTGGAGGATCTTAAGAAGAAGCGAAGTGAGACTTCCACTTCAGGTATATATGTTATAGAAGTCAATCTATCTATTTCTACATCATGGGTATTAGATACTGGATGTGCTTCTTACATTTGTACTGATGTGCAGACGCTGAGAAATAGCAGTGTATTGACAAAGGGCGAGGTGGACCTATGAGTAGGCAACGGAGCACGGGTTGCTGCTGTTGCTGTAGGGACTTACTTTCTATCTCAGCCCTCTGGGCTTGTACTAGAGTTAGTCGATTGTTGTTATGTGCCTGCATTAACTAAGAACATTATATCAGTTTCTTGTTTGGACAAGAAAGGTTTC
Source organism: Zingiber officinale (assembly GCF_018446385.1). NCBI lineage: Eukaryota > Viridiplantae > Streptophyta > Magnoliopsida > Zingiberales > Zingiberaceae > Zingiber > Zingiber officinale. Next base: position 104,448,612 of record NC_056000.1, on the reverse strand, counting down.
TCGTTTACAATAAAGAACAAATGTTGTTCCGTCTATTTAAATAATATGTTCTATTGTAGTGCACCTCTGATAAACGGACTCTATATTCTAGACCTTGAGAGCCCTATCTATAACATAAATACCAAGAGGTTCAAGTCAAATGACATGAACCAAACCTACCTCTGACACTGTCGCTTAGGTCATATAAATGACAAGCGCTTATCCCAGCTCCATAAGGATGGTTTGCTGGACTCATTTGATTTTGAATCATATGAGATATGCGAGTCATGCCTACGAGGCAAGATGACCAAGACTCCCTTTAATGGGCACAGCGAGAGAGCGATTGATTTGTTAGGACTTATACAAAGTGATGTATGTGGCCCTTTCAATGTCGCTGCTAGAGTTGGTTATAGGTACTTCATTACATTTACTGATGACTTCAGTAGATATGGTTATGTGTACTTGATGACACATAAGTCAGAATCCTTTGAAAAGTTCAAAGAATTCAAGAATGAAGTACAAAACCAGCTTGGCAAGAGTATTAAGATACTTCGATCAGATCGAGGTGGAGAATACCTTAGCCATGAGTTCCATGACTATCTAGCTGAGTGTGGGATTCTATCCCAACTCACTCCTCCTGGAACACCACAGTGGAATGGTGTATCCGAAAGGAGGAATCGTACCTTATTAGATATGGTACGATCTATGATGAGTCACACAGATCTTCCGACATACCTTTGGGGCTATGCTTTAGACACGGCAGCTTTTATACTCAACCGAGTTCCATCTAAGGCCGTGATAAAGACACCATATAGGATATGGACTGGGAGAGATGCCCAGGTGTCTTTCATGAGGATTTGGGGTTGTGAGGCTTACGTTCGACGTCAAGTCTCAGACAAATTAGGACCCAAATCTGACAAGTGCTATTTCATTGGATATCCCAAGGAAACTAAGGGATATTACTTCTACATTCCCAGTCAGCACAAGGTAGTTGTGGCAAAGACTGGAGTCTTTCTAGAAAGGGACTTTGTTTCTAGAAAGAGTAGTGGGAGTACATTCGATCTTGAAGAAGTTCAAGATGCGGATCCTAGCACTGAAGCCTCGATGGAAGTTGAATTGGAACCACAAAGTGTTGTGGATGATGTTGTTCCACAAGGAGTTAAGGAACAACAACCAGTTCAAGTAGACATACCTCTTCGCAGGTCTGATAGGGTACGTCGTCAGCCTGAGAGATACTCATTTCTCTTGTCTGATCATGATGACGTTGTGCGAATAGATGATGAGCCTACCACCTATCAAGAAGCTGTGATGAGACCAGATTCTGAGAAATGGCTAGAGGCCATGAGATCCGAGATGGAATCCATGTACACCAACCAAGTATGGACTTTGGTTGATCCACCTGAAGGGGTAAAACCCATTGGATGTAAGTGGGTCTTTAAGAGAAAGACTGACATGGATGGACTTATCTATAAGGGTCGCTTGGTAGCTAAAGGTTTCAAGCAGATTCATGGTATTGACTATGATGAAACCTTTTCTTCAGTAGCGATGTTTAAGTCCATTCGGATCATGCTTGCTATTGCAGCCTACCATGACTATGAGATATGGCAGATGGATGTCAAAACTGCGTTTCTGAATGGAAACCTACTCGAGGATGTGTACATGACACAACCTGAGGGTTTTATAGATCCACGGCATACTAGCAGAGTATGCAAGCTGCATAGGTCCATTTATGGACTAAAGCAAGCTTCTCGGAACTAGAATCTTCGATTCGATGATACAATCAAACAGTTTGGTTTCATCAAGAACGAAGATGAACCTTGTGTCTACAAGAAGGTTGTAGGGGACATAGTTGTCTTCCTCATATTGTATGTGGATGACATACTACTCATTGGGAAAGACATCCCTTTGCTACAGTCTGTCAAGACTTGGCTAGGGCCTTGTTTCTCAATGAAGGACTTAGGTGAAGCATCCCACATTCTAGGGATACAGATCTATAGAGATAGATCTAAGAGATTGCTTGGCCTAAGTCAGAGTACATACATTGACAAGGTACTCCTTCGGTTTGCCATGCAGAACTCCAAGAAGGGATTTCTGTCGATGTCACATGGCGTGAGTTTTTCGAAGACTCAAGGTCCCTCTTCTAGAGAGGAGAGAGACCGCATGGATCAGATCCCTTATGCCTCAGCCATAGGATCGATCATGTACGCCATGCTATGTACTCGACCTGATGTCTCGTATGCTTTGAGCATGACGAGCAGATACCAGTCAAGAATATTCTTAAGTACTTGAGAAGGACTAAAGAATATTTCTTGATATATGGAGGCAATGATGAGCTAGCTATAAAGGGTTACAGTGATGCTAGCTTCCAGACTGACCAGGATGACTATAGATCATAGTCGGGGTTCGTATTTTGCATTAATGGTGGTGCTGTCAGCTGGAAGAGTTCAAAGCAGGACACAGTAGCTGATTCTATAACAGAGGCCGAGTACATTGCTGCATCAGAGGCAGCAAAGGAGGCAGTTTGGATCCGTAATTTCATCACTGAACTTGGAGTGGTTCCTAGCATTGCTGACCCCATTGAGCTCTATTGTGACAACAATGGAGCTATAGCACAGGCGAAGGAACCTCGCTCACACCAGCGGACCAAACACATACTACGGCGCTTCCATCTCATTCGAGAGATCATCGAGAGAGGAGATGTGAAGATTTGCAGAGTACCTACAGAGGCTAACATCGCAGATCCCTTGACCAAGGCTTTGGCACAGAGGAAGCATGATGGTCACACTAGGTCATTGGGGCTTAGAGCCTACACTAATTGGCACTAGTGCTAGTGGGAGATTATTAGCTAGAGCCCTAGAGTCAATCATTTGATGATTGTATTTTGGACTTGTTGTATCATATTCTATATAAATAAAGGCATTTGGTTTTTGGTTATTATACTTACTTGTATTGGTGCCAAATAAACTAAGTATAATAACGTCCTTGAGTAGAAGGTTCTTACCTATATCAATTAATTGGTTGAATCGATAGTGAGATGATATAGGGAACACTACTCTTAATCATTCCTAGTCGAGTATTAACATTCAGGGACAATGTTAATGCAATAAGACTAGCATGTAGGTCAACTCGATGACTTGATCTCACAAGTCATGGATATAGAGATATCAAGTTGACACATGGGTATATATTAGAGAATGTATACTGAATGACCCGCCATGAGAAAATATCATGGATCGTTATATGAGTGTCATATACTTTCTAATGTGGCTATTAGTATGACTACTAGTCCTTAGACCTGAAGTCACCATGGATCCCTACATAATGAGTTATGTACTTTGGTTTCGTCAAACGTCACCCGTAACTGGGTGGACTATAAAGGCGATTACTGGGTATGTAACGAATTATGTAGATGGATGTGAGTGATGTAGATGGGATCTATCCCTCCTATATGATGGGAGAGACATCGGTATTCTTGATAGAGTGAGACCACGAAGTGCATGGCCATGCCCAAATGAGTCAATATAGGATATTGAGCTCATTTGATTTAGTGAGTCTACTTGGAGTTCAAGATTTAGATTGGTCAGAGGATGACACGGTCTATGCCTCACATTGATCAATCTAGATGTCTAGGATAGAAGGACACTTGTCATATATTGTGATGAGTCACAATTAGTAGTCACAAGGTGATGTTGGATCTCAACATTTCTTGTAACTTGGGTAGCAATGATGTATTGCTAGATGCCGCTCATTACTTATATTTCTAAAGGAGTTTAGAAACATTGCCAACGTTACAAGAACCTATTGGGTCACACACAAAGAACAAGTGGATGGAGATTAGGTTCATAAGATGAACCAATTGGATTCGGATTGATTTAAATTAGACTTATTGAGTTAGACTCAATTAGATTCAATTGTTAAATGAGTTTAATTTAAATTTGATTCATTGAGTCACTTTATATTAATGAATTGAGATTCATTAGATTGAAATTGACTTGAGTCAAAGGTTGGATTCAACTCAACAAGGAAGAAAAATTGGTCAATTTTGACTTGACCAAATGGGAAGTTGAAACATCAAGTTTGACTTGATGTATTGCCACTTCATGGAGGATGACTCATCCTACATGGCAGCCACATCATCTCCACCTCATGAGGTGTGCCACCTCATGGAGGTTACACCTCCCATTCCATTTAATGTGGCCGACCACATTAAATGGGGAGGTTACAATGGTGTGGCCGGCCACACTAATGCAAAAGGAGGTTTTGTTTTGTGGCAATTGATGTGTGTTAATGCTTCATCTTCTTCCTTAGCTTCTTCCTCCTCCTTACTACTGTTGCCGTGGGGTTTTCATGGAGGGTGAAGATATGTGAGTTGTGTTCCAAGAGAATAGAGAAAGTGAATGTCACAAAGGAGGATACTACTAGTGAGTGTATAAGATTCCTTTTCGCTTTCTCTCTTCCAAATCCTATCCGAGAGCCCTAGAAAGTGCTAGCACACTTGGGGTACTCTCTTCTCCATCCTTGTGTGTTAGAGAACATACCTTGTTCGTGTGGATATCACTAGAGAGTTGTCTACGTTGACAACTTTGAGATCCGACGTACCTTGGACTTGCGGGATTACGAAAAGGGCACGCATCGAAGGTATAAATGTTTTTCCTTTGTAGATCTACTGTAGATCATTGTTTGAAACTCGTACTTGTTTTTCGAAAGTTTTTCTTCGCACGGATCCAATGGCTAGGGTGATTCGGGGTTTCCGCGACGCGAAAAAGCGGTTTTCACGGCCCGAAAAAATCCAACAGTGGTATCAGAGCCACGTGCGAAGCTTGTACGAGTTTAATTTGATTTTTATGAAAAATTAAAGCTTCTGTATATTTCTGTAAATTTATGATTTTTATTGTTTTAAGAGTAATATTTCTCGTAGAAGCGAAGCACAAGTGTTTATACACTTGTAGGCTTCGACTACCGAGAAGTTTTTTCCGAAACGGCATCGTTTAGACCCAAATCTTTTTGGGACAGTGGGATAAGGTGCTCTTGGATCGCTTAGGAGCAACTCGCGATGGTTAGATCGCGGGTAGGGGTACTGCCCCTAACCCCGCAAGGGAATTTGCTCCGCGATTGCGCCCGAAATCGCTAATTGGGACCGCCGGGAAAAATTTACTCATAAAAACTGTAAAATTATGAAAAATTACAGAAAAATTACAGAAATATATAATTTTGAATTATATATTAATTTTGTGATAGTCATGGCCCAAAGACCCAATTTGATTGGACAATTTGTGTTGTAATTCATAATACGGCCTGCGCGTCGTGATGTGATGTGCGTGTTGTACTTTTATTTTTTTCTCGCGACCTGCGCGTCATGATTTTCTTTTATTCTGGTTGTAAATCAGATTTAGACTCGAATGTAACTCGATTTTCAAAATTGTAATGTACAAAAATTGGAGCTGTGGAAGGTCCACTCGAGACGGAGTTACGAGGAAGGCGCGAGCAACACAAGGTGGTCAAGAGGAAGGCGCTTGAGAAGTTGACCTTAGGTTGACAATCCGATCTTCTCATTGGCTTGAGAAGGTCGTAGTAGGGCCATGACTAATCATAAATTTTAATTAATTGCTTATATGTATGTGATGCATGTTTAATTAAGTAGTTAATTAGTGCCTAGCGATTAGATTAGATCTAAATCGTGCACATGATGCACCCTTCGATTAGATTGGATCTATCGAGTATATGATACGCATCATCATTTAGATTAGATCTAAATCGCGTCGACTCGTAATGCCTACCATGCCGTGATACCTACCACTACCTCGATCGCATGCTGTTGTTGAATCTGCAAAAGCAGAGCAACACATACTATCTTGGTAGGGTACGGAGGGACAATCTTGGTCCCGCCTATCAACGCATGGGTGAATATAAACTTAATTAGATTGAGTATTCCTAGTTTACTCGGTTGGATCGAGTACAACTATAGGCATTCTTCCAATGGTTGGAAAGGTAGGACGAAATCACGTTTATATTAATTCTCGGGCGTATTAGCCAAAGCTAACTTGAGTTTTAATATAAATGCGGATTTTATCCTATAAACAAGAGTTGCATAGAGATGTAATTGGTAATCGTTACCTACCGATCATACTAAGTCTTGGGCGTATTAGCCAAAGCTAACTCAAGGGTTAGTATGATGTGGATCTTGTCCCACATGAATTATAGAATTCAGTGGGAGCATCATTTAGTTAAAGGCCTAATTAAATGATTAAGAATATGATACTTATTTCTGCATTTATTTCTGTTGTAGAATTTCCATGACGTCGAATACGAACACCTTCTCTCTGCGATATGTCCTTAAGAAGGACAAGCTCAATGGAGCAAATTTCCTGGACTGGTACAGGAACCTGAGAATAGTTCTCACCCAAGAACGTAAACTGTACGTTCTGGCCTCCTGCCACTGCCACGCGAACAGACCGAGATGCTTACAAGAAGCATCAAGATGACGCATTAGATGTGTCCTGTCTTATGCTCGCAACCATGAACTCAGAGCTTCAGAAGCAACATGAGTTGATGAGCGCATGCGATATGGTTGAACATCTTTGTCACCTATATGAAGGACAAGCAAGGCACTGGAAGAGGAACTCCAAAGAATACCTGGAAGATCTTAAGAAGAAGAGAAATAAGATTTCTACTTCAGGTATACATGTTATAGAAGTCAACCTCTCTATTTCTTCATCGTGGGTATTAGATACCGGATGTGCTTCGCACATTTGTACTAATGTACAAGCGCTGAGAAATAGCAGGGCATTGACGAAGGGTGAGATAGACCTACAAGTAGGCAATGGAGCACGAGTTGCTGCTATTGCTGTAGGAACTTACCATCTATCTCTTCCCTCTAGGCTTGTACTAGAATTAGATGATTGTTGTTATGTGTCTGCCTTGACTAAGAATATAATTTTAGTTTATTGTTTGGACAAGAAAGGATTTTCGTTTATAATAAAGAACAAATGTTGTTCCGTCTATTTAAACAATATGTTCTATTATAGTGCACCTCTGATAAACGGACTCTATATTCTAGGTCTTGAGAGCCCTATCTATAACATAAATACCAAGAGGTTCAAGTCAAACGACATGAACCAAACCTATCTCTGGCACTGTCGCTTAGGTCATATAAATGACAAGCGCTTATCCCAGCTCCATAAGGATGGTTTGCTGGACTCATTTGATTTTGAATCATATGAGATATGCGAGTCATGCCTACGAGGCAAGATGACCAAGACTCCCTTTAGTGGACACAGCGAGAGAGCGACTGATTTGTTAGGACTCATACATAGTGATGTATGTGGCCCTTTCAATGTCGCTGCTAGAGGCGGTTATAGGTACTTCATCACATTTACTGATGATTTCGGTAGATATGGTTATGTGTACTTGATGACACATAAGTCAGAATCCTTTGAAAAGTTCAAAGAATTCAAGAATGAAGTACAGAACCAGCTTGGCAAGAGTATTAAGATACTTCGATCAGATCGAGGTGGAGAATACCTTAGCCATGAGTTTCGTGACTACCTAGCTGAGTGTGGGATTCTATCCCAACTCACTCCTCCTGGAACACCACAGTGAAATAGTGTATCTGAAAGGAGGAATCGTACCTTATTAGATATGGTACGATCTATGATGAGTCACACAGATCTTCCGACATACCTTTGGGGTTATGCTCTAGACACGGCAGCTTTTATACTCAACCGAGTTCCATCAAAGTCCGTGATAAAGACACCATATAGGATATGGACTGGGAGAGATGCCCAGGTGTCTTTCATGAGGATTTGGGGTTGTGAGGCTTACGTACGACGTCAAGTCTCAGATAAATTAGGACCCAAATCCGACAAGTGCTATTTCATTGGATATCCCAAGGAAACTAAGGGATATTATTTCTATATTCCCAGTCAGCACAAGGTAGTTGTGGCAAAGACTGGGGTCTTTCTAGAAAGGGTCTTTGTTTCTAGAAAGACTAGTAGGAGTGCGTTCGATCTTGAAGAAGTTCAAGATGCGAACAATAGCACTGATGCCTCGATGGAAATTGAACTGGAATCATAAAGTGTTGTGGATGATGTTGTTCCACAAAGGATTGAGGAACAACAACCAGTGCAAGTAGACATACCTCTTCGCAGGTCTGATAGGGTACGTCGTCAGCCTGAGAGATATTCATTTCTCTTGTCTGACCATGATGACGTTATGCTCATAGAGGATGAGCCTACCTCCTATCAGGAAGCTGTGATGAGACCAGATTCCGAGAAATGGCTAGAGGCCATGAGATCCGAGATGGAATCCATGTACACCAATCAAGTTTGGACTTTGGTTGATCCACCTGAAGGGGTAAAACCCATTGGGTGTAAGTGGGTCTTTAAGAGAAAGACTGACATGGATGGACTTATCTATAAGGGTCGCTTAGTAGCTAAAGGTTTCAAGCAGATTTATGGTATTGCCTATGATGAAACCTTTTCTCCAGTAGCGATGTTTAAGTCCATTCGGATCATGCTTGCTATTGCAGCCTACCATGACTACGAGATATGGCAGATGGATGTCAAAATCATGTTTCTGAATGGAAACCTACTCGAGGATGTGTACATGACACTACCTGAGGGTTTTGTCGATCCACAGCATACTAGCAGAGTATGCAAGCTGCATAGGTCCATTTATGGACTAAAGCAAGCTTCTCGGAGCTGGAATCTTCGATTCGATGATGCAATCAAACAGTTTGTTTCATCAAGAACGAAGATGAACCTTGTGTCTACAAGAAGGTTGTAGAGAACACAGTTGTCTTCCTCATATTGTATGTGGATGACATACTGCTCATTGGGAAGGACATCCCTATGCTTCAGTCTGTCAAGACCTGGCTAGGGAGTTGCTTCTCAATGAAGGACTTAGGTGAGGAATCCCACATTCTAGAGATAGATCTAAGAGATTGCTTGGCCTAAGTCAGAGTACATATATTTACAAGGTACTCCTTCGGTTTGCCATGCAGAACTCCAAGAAGGGATTTCTGTCGATGTCACATGGCGTGAGTCTTTCGAAGACTCAAGGTCCCTCTTCTAGAGAGGAGAGAGACCGCATGGATCAGATCCCTTATGCCTCAGCCATAGGATTGATCATGTACGCCATGCTATGTACTCGACCTGATGTCTCGTATGCTTTGAGCATGACGAGCAGATACCAGTTAGATCCAGGTGAAAGTCCCTGGATAGCGGTCAAGAATATTCTTAAGTACTTAAGAAGGACTAAAGAATATTTCTTGATATATGGAGGCAATGATGAGCTAGCTGTATAGGGTTACAGTGATACTAGCTTCCAGACTGACCAAGATGACTATAGATCGCAGTCGGGGTTCGTGTTTTACATTTATGGTGGTGCTGTGAGCTGGAAGAGTTCAAAGCAGGACACAGTAGCTGATTCTACAACAGAAGCCGAGTACATTACTACATCAGAGGCAGCAAAGGAGGCAGTTTGGATCCGCAAGTTCATCACTGAACTTGGGGTGGTTCCTAGCATTGCTGACCCCATTGAGCTGTATTTTGACAACAATGGAGCTATAGCACATGCGAAGGAACCTTGCTCACACCAGCGGACCAAACACATACTACGGCGCTTCCATCTCATTCGAGAGATCATCGAGAGAGGAGATGTGAAGATTTGCAGAGTACCTACAGAGGCTAACATCGCAGATCCCTTGACCAAGGCTTTGGCACAGAAAAAGCATGATGGTCACACTAGGTCATTTGGGCTTAGAGCCTACACTGATTGGCACTAGTGCTAGTGGGAGATTGTTAGCTAGAGCCCTAGAGCCAATCATTTGATGATTGTATTTTGGACTTATTGTATCATATTCTATATAAATAAAGGCATTTGGTTATTATACTTACTTGTATTGGTGCCAAATAAACTAAGTATAGTAACGTCCTTGAGTAGAAGGTTCTTACCTATATCAATCGGTTAGTTGAATCGGTAGTGAGATGATATAGGGAACACTACTCTAAATCATTCCTAGTCGAGTATTAACATTCAGGAACAATGTTAATGCAATAAGACTAGCATGTAGGTCAACTCGATGACTTGATCTCACAAGTCATGGATATAGAGATATCAAGTTGACACATGGGTATGCATTAGAGAATGTATACTGAATGACCCGCCATGAGAAAGTATCATGGATCGTTATATGAGTGTCATATACTTTCTCAAGTGACTATTAGTATGACTACTAGTCCTTAGACCTAAAGTCACCATGGATCCCTACATAAGGAGTTATGTACTTTGGTTTCGTCCAACGTCACCCGTAACTGGGTGGACTATAAAGGCGATTACTGGGTATGTAACGAATTATGTAGAGGGATGTGAGTGATGTAGATGAGATCTATCCCTCCTATATGACGGGAGAGACATCGGTATTCTTGATAGAGTGAGACCACGAAGTGCATGACCATGCCCAAATGAGTCAATATAGGATATTGAGCTCATTTGATTTAGTGAGTCTACTTGGAGTTCAAGATTTAGATTGGTCAGAGGATGACACGGTCTATGCCTCACATTGATCAATCTAGATGTCTAGGATAGAAGGGCACTTGTCATATATTGTGATGAGTCACAATTAGTAGTCACAAGGTGATGTTGGATCTCAACATTTCTTGTAACTTGGGTAGCAATGATGTATTGCTAGATGCCGCTCATTGCTTATGTTTCTAAAGGAGTTTAGAAACATTGTCAACGTTACAAGAACCTATTGGGTCACACACAAAGAACAAGTGGATGGAGATTAGGTTCATATGATGAACCAATTGGATTCGGATTGATTTAAATTAGACCTATTGAGTTAGACTCAATTAGATTCAATTGTTGAATGAGTTTAATTTAAATTTGATTCATTGAGTCAATTTATATTAATGAATTGAGATTCATTAGATTGAAATTGACTTGAGTCAAAGGTTGGATTCAACTCAACAAGGAAGAAAAATTGGTCAATTTTGACTTGACCAAATGGGAAGTTGAAACATCAAGTTTGACTTGATGTATTGCCACTTCATGGAGGATGACTCATCCTACATGGCAGCCACATCATCTCCACCTCATGAGGTGTGCCACCTCATGGAGGTTACACCTCCCATTCCATTTAATGTGGCCAGCCACATTAAATGGGCGGGTTACAATGGTGTGGCCGGCCACACTAATGCAAAATGAGGTTTTGTTTTGTGGCAATTGATGTGTGTTAATGCTTCATCTTCTTCCTTAGCTTCTTCCTCCTCCTTACTACTGTTGCCATGGGGTTTTCATGGAGGGTGAAGATATGTGAGTTGTGTTCCAAGAGAATAGAGAAAGTGAAGGTCACAAAGGAGGATACTACTAGTGAGTGTATAAGATTCCTTTTCGCTTTCTCTCTTTTCTCTCTTCAAATCCTATCCGAGAGCCCTAGAAAGTGCTAGCACACTTGGGGTACTCTCTTCTCCATCCTTGTGTGTTAGAGAACATACCTTGTTCGTGTGGATATCACTAGAGAGTTGTCTACGTTGACAACTTTGAGATCCGACGTACCTTGGACTTGCGGGATTACGAAAAGGGCACGCATCGAAGGTATAAATGTTTTTCCTTTGTAGATCTACTGTAGATCTTTGTTTGAAACTCGTACTTGTTTTTCGAAAGTTTTTCTTCGCACGGATCCAATGGCTAGGGTGATTCGGGGTTTCCGCGACGCGAAAAAGCGGTTTTCGCGTCCCGAAAAACTCAACAGGATTAGATCAACCGTGAGAGAGATTAAGTCAAGTTTGACTTGACTTGAGAGGAAGATGAAGAGTCAAGTTTGACTTGACTTTATGCCACCTCATTGGTGAGTTGGCATTGAGTGGGCCAATGATGATGCTCCACATCATCATGGTTGCTTAAGTAGGATGCCACCTCATGGGAGTTACCAAGGGTTGTGACTCTTGGCATTCCATGGGAGTTACTCACCCTCTTAATGTGGCCGGCCACATGAATGGAGAGTTAGGTTTTCATTTTGTGAATTACTCTCATTCAATCCATCTTCTTCCTCTCAAGCTCTCCCTCTCCCTCTTCTCCTCTCTTGCCGTGACCTATCAAGGTGCTAGCACACCTTCGTTTAGGTCTTTCTCCACCTAATTAGTTCGTGTGGATACTTCTAGAGGAGTATCTATTTTGATACTCTTGAGATCCGGCACCGTTTGGATGAGCGGGAACGCGAAGGGCTTCGCTTCAAAGGTATAACCCTTTTTCCATGTAGATCTAGGAGTAGATCTCGGTAGAAACTCGTATTTGTAGTTTTCAAAATTTTTCTTTGCACGGATCCATTGGCTTTGGGGCTTTCTGGGTTTCCGCGATGCGAAAATGCGATTTTCGCGGCCCGAAAAACCCAACATGCTAGTCCTAGGAAGCTTCTGATCTCACTGGAGTTCTTAGGTCTTTTCCAGTTACTCATAGCCTCTATCTTGCTGGGGTCTATCATGACACCATCCTTGGAGATGATGTGATCCAGAAAGGGCACCTAATCGAGCCAGAATTCACACTTCGTGAACTTGGCGTACAGCTGGTTCTGCTGAAGGATCTGCAGTACTGTCTTCAAGTGTTCTGCGTGTTCTTCTTGAGTTCTGGAATAGATAAAAATGTCGTCGATGAACACGATAACAAACTTATCTAAGTATTCCCTGAATACTCTGTTCATGAGATCCATGAAGGTAGCTGGAGCATTTGTCACGCCAAAGGGCATGACTACGAACTCATAATGTCTGTATCTGGTCTTGAAGGTTGTCTTGGGTATATCACCTTCTTTAACTCTAACCTGGTGATATCCTGACCGGAGGTCTATTTTGGAGAACACTGCTGCTCCCTTTAGCTGATCAAACAGGTCATCTATTCTGGGAAGAGGGTACCTGTTCTTGATCGTGACTTGGTTCAGTGCTCTATAATCTATACATAAGCGTATGCTCCCGTCCTTCTTCTTCACGAACAATACAGGCGCTCCCTAGGTGAGTGACTAGGACGTATGAAGCCCTTGTCAAGCAGCTCCTGTAGTTGCTCCTGAAGTTCCTTCAGTTCTGTTGGAGTCATGCGATAAGGCGCTTTGGAGATAGGATTTGTACCGGGAATGAGTTCTATTTCGAATTCAATCTCCCTGTCTGGTGCTAGGCCTGGTAACTCTTCAGGGAAGACTGCTGGGTAGTCACATACAACTCGGACCTCTTCTAGCTTTTGATCCTCGTCCTGACTAGTATTGACTACATACGCTAAAAATCTCGTACATCCTGAATCCAGTAATTTCTGTGCTTTCAGAGCTGAGAGAAATTTCTTGACTTTTCTCTTTGGTTCTCCGCTGTACTCAAATTGTACTCTTGCTTCAGGTTGGAATACGACTTTCTGTTTATGGCATTCTATAGAAGCACCATATATGATCAGGAAGTCCATTCCAAAAATGACATCGTAATCAGTCATATCTAGCACTATCAGATCACAAAAGAGTTCTCTGTCTGCTATAATGACTGGCACTGCTCTGAGCCAGTGTGTGGATGCCATAATTTCTCCCGAAGGTAGTGTTGTCAGAAACTGACCATTGAGTACCTCTGGAGGTATCGTTAACTTTTCGAAAAATGCCCTGGATATATAAGAATGGGTTGCCCCAGTATCGAATAAGATAGTTGTACTTTGCTGTAAAATACTGATCTGACCTGTAACAACTGTTGAGGCATTCGTTACATCCTCTCTGGTGAGTGAATAGATCCTCGCGTTCGTCGTGGCTGAGGGGGCTTCTAGTCTGCCCTGGCTGATGGATGGACCGTCTAAAGCAGCCTACATCTGGTGTAACTGGGCTGGCTGGCCTCCATACTGAATCGTCTATGATTGAGGAAAACCGGTCTTATTCGGGCACTGCTTAGCCATATGCCCCTCTTGTCCACATTCGAAGCATCCCCGTGTGCCCTTGCGACAAACTCCTGGGTGAAATTTTCCACAAGTGGAACACTTGGGATGGCTAGGCTGTTTACTAGCTGGTCCTCCTTTTGGGTAACTCCCTGGTTTGCGTTTGTTGCTGGAGTTCCCTTTCCAGTTAGAGCCGTGGGAGCTGTGGTCCTGGTGTTTCTGAGTACCTGAGCCTCCTTGACCTTTGGACTCTGAGAGGACTTGCTTCTGCTGTTTGATATTGTTCTGGTAGTGCTCGGGGGTCAGAGCACTACTTACTAGTTCTTCAGTGGTTTGCGGCCTATGGACGCCGCTGGCCACATTCATTGCTATTTCCGGCCTTAGCATCTTGAGCATCAACCGGACTCATTCTTTTTCAGTGCTGACTAGTTCAAGGCATAGACGAGCCAATCTGTTGAATTTCTTCACGGCTTCCTCCACTGAAAGGTTGCCCTGGTGAAATTCAGTGAACTCGTCGTAGTGGCGGTTTGTAACCCGCATGTGAAAGAACTCTTCAAAGAATTATCTCTTGAAGTCAGCCCATGTCATCTGGTTCACTGGGCGTTTCACCTTAATTCTTTCCCACCACATACGTGCGTCTCCCGCCAGGCAGAAGGAGGCACATTTCACCTTCTCGTGTTCTGGCCAGTCTAGAAGCTCCATCGTACTCTCCAGTGTTTTGAACCAGGCTTGAGTATCCCATGGTTCACTGGTGCCTGAGAAGTTCTCTGGCTTAATTTTCTGCCACTGGATCAGATAAGCTTCCCTCCTTGCCCCTGCTGTCGGGGCTACTGGTGCTGTAAGTTGGACTGGTGGAACCGCTATTACTGCTGGGGTTGCCAGGTTAGGTTCCGGAGTGACAGTGGGAGTGTTCTGCTAACTAGCCCTTAAGGTGGCTATCTCCTGTTGTTGTTCAGCTAGCTGCTTCTGTAACTGAGCCACTACTGTGGTAAGGTCTCGAGGAGGCACTGAGCTACCTACCTCATGCTGGGGCTCAATAGCTGGTGTCTTTCTAGCTGGGCGTCCTCGTACCATTTTCAAAAGAAATAGAGGGCATACATAACTAGTAGGATCATATTGCATAATCATTGTCATCATGTTAGGTACTATCATACATATATAAGCATGCTTTAGTTATCTAGGAACAAGAAAACAAACAAAACATAATTAAAGTGAGAGACGTTCTTACTTGGAAGCTGCAGGTTCAATGCTGATGTGTGTGTAGGAAGTATGGAACTTGCTCTGATACCACTCTGTAACGCCCCGCCTTTTACTGGCTAAGCTGTAAGGTCGGGGGTTACATTATCCTGTCGCTAAACCATTCTGTATGTGCGGAAAGATGAATTTATTAAACTTTGCTGAACTAATATCGACTGCTATAAAGTCTGAACTTATGTTTAGATTTACATTTCTAAGGTTGTACCCATGCTAAAAGAAATGATCTATGCTTCACATGTAAACTGGCTAAGCTGAAGTGTTTCCAGCTGAAGTCAGTCCCTCCGATCGATCCACGGATCGATTCAATGTGCTTCTGTGCACGGGACTTTATTTGGATCGATCGGTTGATCGATCCAGACTCGTCGATCGATCGGCTGATCGATCCACTAACTCTCTGTTCGCGACAGATTATCACCTGGTCGATCGGCTGATCGATCCAGCGAACCCCCGCTCGCGATATTAGCTCCGATCGATCGGCTAGTCGATTGAACTTGGTCCAATCGATCGGCTGATCGATTCCAGAGCTTACTGTTCACGTAAATCAACCCTCAATCGATCAATCGATCGATTGAGGTCCCTCCAATCGATCAGTCAATCGATTGGAGTTTCTGATTTCGCTGCAGAACTCTGATTTCAGAGCTCGATCATACACAACTCAATATAATAAACCTAAAATGCCTAGAGAACATTGTAATAGGTCTTCACTAACATTATGCATGATTTACTACTCATCAATAAGCTAGCTAGTGTCCTAGGCATGGCATAAGCATGGTTTCACAATTCAAAATTCTTAAACATTCTAAAGGTGCATAAACATTAAAAAGAACAAAAGGTTCTAATTCTTTAAATTTGCTAGTTCCCAAGGGTCTTCATTCCAAGTTCGTGCCCACACACATCTTTGTAGCATTGACCTCCAGCCTCCGCTAGTCCATCTTTCCTTTACATTTATCTGCAGTATAAGGAAAAGAAGTATCTGTAAGCTTGGGAGCTTAGTAAGAAACTATCTACCTCACAAAATATGAATTCGATGCAATATATGCTTTTAAAACATGCTATTTGAAATATATGCTGAACATTGCTAAACATGGATTCTAAAACATGGCATAATCACATACGATACATGGCAATCATAGCTAAGCATAAAACCATCATGTGGATCCATAAGAACTAAACTGAAATAAAAGCTAAGCTACATTACTGCTAACTAATGCTAAGCTGCTCTGTATTCACATAAACTATGTTGTGAAGTTTTGAAAGCTATTTATCATAAATAGATGAAAATACATAATCATGCTGCTGATGGGCCCGGCAACTGTACTTGCTGTGCGCGCATCCCTAACTAAACCCGGGGTTGCAAATTCTGAATCTAGTAGGGTTTACTAGGTTATCTAAACCTAGGGACGACTATGGGAGCCCAACCCAATGGACATCTAGTCCAGTACAGTGCCACTGCTAACAGTAAAATACTGAGCATAAGCTAATAATTCTTGTCTTGCTTTTACTAGGTTGTCTGAACCTAGAACTAGGTTATCTAAACCTAGAGGCGACTGTGGGAGCCCACCCATTGGACCGTAGTCCCATAAAAGCTGTAGCAAGACTAACTGTGCTATAAAATGCTTCTACTGCATTTATCTAAACTATTAGAATGCCTATAGTGGCCTTTTTCTGAGCTAAGCATTAAAGCAAACACTTGGTGTGCGCTAATTCACACCCTATATACTGAAAATTCTGCATATGACTAAACTAATGCATAAAACGTACGAAGAGCTACTTATACTGCAGGTGAGGGGTTTCTTACATCCTGCGCTAGTTTTCCTTACGATCTGATCGCTAGGTTTTCCGGAAAAATGATCTTCTCGATGATCCTCTTGCTTCTACGCGTTCTTCTCGCGGAGAGGAGTGTCCTCGTACCCTTGATGGCCGGAAGGTACTCCTATGGCCCTAGGGATGGAACCCTAGGTTCTTCCTTGGACTTGGGCGCCGAGAGGATGAGGAGGAGAAGAGGGCGGCGTGAGGGTTTGAGGGAGAGGAAAAGGTACGATGAAAATAATTCTCCTCTTAATTTCCTATTTATATTAAGTGGTTAATTCACCCAACTTAAATATAAATATAATTGAATCCCTTTTCTTTCATCACGGCCCTGCTGGGTTCACTTGGTTACTAGAGTTATCTATAAGACTTAGAGTCCTATAGGTCTCGTGTTCAATTCCCGCTTAGGCTATTTTACGTTTCTATTTATTTTTGCTACTTCCACTACTCTAAAAATTCCATAAAAATATCCTAAAATTCCAGAAAAATAGTAGGATATTTATAAAAGTTTTTTGGGAATTTTCGGGCGTTATAGATATTGAATACATCATTGGATATATCTAATGTGTAGATATCATTGCATAATGTTCAAGTCTTATAAAGAACACCATTCAAAGTTATATAACAATAAATGTTACTAAAATTTAAATATAAATTCTTTTCTATTTAATAAAAAAATAGAAACAATGTTATTTATTAGCAAAGGAACAAAATAACAATGATCCAATTCAAAAACTAGTCCACTAGGGAGTTTTAACAAATAAGTTCCTATATCTATAGTTGTAACTTTTGCCTCATTACTAACTCAAATTTGCTTCTCCATTGAATTGTCTTCTACTATTCCTTAGCCCTTGTATGTCATTACATATGTTTGAGGCACACTCAGTACCCAAATCTTTGAAGAAATAGTATGACATTCAATAACGAAGATACCTTCTTGAGGTGGGGTATTAGATGCCTTATGTTTCTTCACGTACTCAAGATAAATCTTACAATTTCTTCTCCAATGTCTTATCTTACCACAGTGGTGACATGGGCCCTTTGAAATCGGTTCTTCTTTCTTGGTCTTTTTCTGAACCTTGAGAATAATTCTCAGGTTTCGTAATCAATCCAAGAAGTTCAACCCAATTAGTTTGTTTATTTCTAAAATCAAGTACAAATTCATAGAAGTCATGCTTATTCTAACAATATAGAAATACAAAATTGAATATATGGGAGAGATAAATTAAATATGACATGCAAACAATTCACATTCATAAAAGGATCTCACTTGCTTATACAAATTCAAGAGCCCTTACTTTGAATTCTGGAGATGATAGGTTGTCTCCAAGTGGACTGATATCCACTATAGATAAGAATAACCTTGGAGTGAGTCCAACAAGTCATTCTTTTTTTAGTTGTAGATATCAAATATACCAATTATATATAACATATATATAATTATCACTTTATGCTATCAACTATTGATATTTGCATAACTCATTGTGTTGTTAACTAATTAACATATATACATCATATGCATATCACCCAACTTCACCTCTATCCATATTAACCTTGGAGTGAGTCCAACAAATCAATGTTTCTAGTTAAAGCTAACCTATTAATCATGAGATCATATCTCTATGGTCCAAACATGTCCAATTGCAAGTTAGGCTTGGAGAAAATCCAACAACCCGAACATGAAATTGAACTCTAGTTCTTACCATATTCATAGAATGTGTAAGCTTTAATTCAACTAAGGGATTTATTTAATTTAGGTCTCATCAATCACATGTCAAAAAGCATATCAAATTTTAAATCATCTACATGGAATATCATAACATAAATCATGGCATCAAACATGGCATAAATTATGACATAGATCATGGCATATTTGTCATAAATTTATTTAGGAAATAAATATGTTAATGAATTTAGTTTTCATAAACCAAAATCCTTTAATTAGATTAGGAAATAATTTTCAAATATAATTCCATATTTTATTACGAAATAATTTTTAATAATAGAATTTTCTAAAAAAAAATTAGGAAATATTTCCAAGATTGAAATTTTAATAAATTAGAAAATAATTTTTAAAATTAAAAAATTCCAAAAAATTAGGAAATATTTTTAAAATTGTATTTCCTAATAAATTAGGAAATGATTTTCAAAATTAGATATTTTACATCAGATTAGGAAACAATTTCCATATCTGAAATTTTTTTAATTTCCAAAAAAAATTTTATGACAACCTATGACATTCTAAACAAAGATCTACGATCTATGTTGAAACACAACTGGCTCCGAAACTACTATTGGGCATTTGTATGTGAGTTTAAAATTTTATTTTGGAAAAATACAATAGAAGCATAATAATTTCCTAAATTATTACAATACGCATTACACATACCACAGGACCATACATGTGTAGATATAATAATAGAAAAATAATTTTGTTTAGAAATTATACATGATAGATGAAGTGTTATGAAAATGGCATCAACTAGCAATTCTCACAAGGATTGTCTCTATTCATATCCACACTGAGATATCTTCAAGATGACTTCTCTAAGTAACAAGTTGTGTCTCCACTTCGGTACTAGCTAAAGAGATGAGATGACACGATCCAAGAAACCCACAACCTGACTTGTGCCTAGCGACTAGTCCAACCCAACACCACAAGTTGGGAAGGGTAGAAGCCTTTTGGCTGCTATCTTACAATACAATAGCTATTGTCGGCGACTGTGAGATCGACTACAGAGAGCTAATCAAAGGTTAGAGGCTAGTGGCAGGGAAGGAGTCTGATGGCGAGAACAACAACCCTTGCTTGTTGTCCTACGGCATAATAGGCACAGTAGCCTCCTTGGCTCCTGTCCCATGGTTGGGTTATTGATGGGAGGCAGAGCCAGAGGTTGGAAGGTAGCTGACATCTAGGCTAGGCTGCTTGACACAAGGGGCAGCGACGACTCCTTTGGGCAGCGATGTTACTAAGCCACAAGTGCATGGCTATGTCGTCAGTAATAAAATATCGATCTCACAGGCATTGATGAGTACTAGTGAGTTCATACGGCTAGTTAGCTAGACAATCAAAATGTTGATTGATATCCTACAAACAAAGGTTGAGGAAGTAAGAAAGAGGAAGAGAGCTTTGAGGAGAACTGCTCAAGGGGAGTGTTCTAGGGGTTCAATTTCATTGTAATGTTAATCAATGTGTTATGGATTGCCTATCTCAAATCCTCTATCCTTATGCAATGTAGAAAGTCTAACTAAATCCCAACACTCCCCCGCGATGGTCATGTCAGAGTGTTAATCCCTTCATTACCCGATGCCTCTAAGTAGCAAAGATAACCTAGGATGTCTAGCTAAAGGATTACCCTTTATCACTTAGGGATCCTGGATCATACAATCCTAGATTATACAATAAACCTATTAACATAGAATAAGGAACAACTCATTAAGCCTAATTAGGTCCTTTCGTGCAAAGTATTACCTTCCCTTTCAAGGTAATGCTCCTGAAAATCTGGTTACCCCCTGTCATGAGGCCCCCAGTCATACAATCTAGAACATCCCCTCTACGAGATGAGAGATATATACATCTAATCAATTAAACATGGAAATTAAGTACAAACACATTACACACATTTAATCAAATCGATATAAGACATAAACATGTCATTAGAAGAGAAATTGGTAAATCCATAAATTTCACATCAATCTCACATTACAATTATTCCCTTAATCCTAGAACAAACAGATTTTCTCCATGACAAGGATAATTGAATCCAAAGGCATTAAGATTACAAGCTTCCTAAATAATTCAAGAGGAAAGAGAGAAGGAAAGCTTACACAATCCTTGCATCCAGAGAAGATGGAGACATCAGAAGTAGCTTTGGATTGTCGAAGGAGGTGCAGATGGAGTATGGATCTTGACCTAGAGTCTTCCCAAGGGGAAAACTCTCCTCCCCTTCAAAGAAGGGAATAACTCCACTATTTATAAGTGAGACATGACCTCGTGAGACATGGGTCGTGTCATGACCGTGCCAATTTGGCACGATCGACACTCAAGATCTCAGATCTGAGGGGGCATGGTCGTGTCTTCTGGATATGACTATGTCTTGAAATACTAGGCCAGAGGAGCACAACCATGCCTTTGAGCACGGGTGTGTCCTTGTTCTTCAGTTTATGGGAGGCACAATCATGTAGATCCACACGGTCACCTCTTTAGTCACTTCTGTAGTGGCCTCTCCTTGGCCTGTAGAGAGACACGGTCATGCCATGGGGCACGACCATGTCTTGTCTTCTTCACAACATGAGACACATGACCGTGTAGATTCACACAGTCATGTCCCTTTTGGGCTCTAGAAGGCACACGACATCCTGGATGTAAGAGACATAACCGTGCTAAGAGGTAAAACCATGTCATGGTTTTTGTGGCTTCTGGGGAGGCATGGTCGTGTCAAGAGGCACAGCCATCCTATACTCCTTGATGTAGCTCTGAGGTGTGTTTTGTCTCTATTTCTTCTCCAAATCACAACTTGTTAATCAAAAAAATGATAAAAGAGTATATCTCTGACAAAGAGAGCAATAATATTGAAATAATGATAAAATAGGATGCAACTACATAGAATGTAATCAAGAAATGTAAGTACATGTGCGTTAAAAGAAAGATAAAAGTATATACAAACTACACACATCAGGCAATGTCAAGGAGAGAGGGAGAGGGAAAACAGAGCCTTAATCACAATTATGTTATTATTATTTTTTCTCCCATAGAGGGGGTATTTATACACATCCATCAGGGTTTGATAAGAAAGATCAAACTCATACCCATTAAGCCAACCCGACCCATTAGCAATTAGCTTGGTTTAAAAACTAAGCCAACTTAGTTTAAAACCAAACAAATTTTGGTTTATAATTAAACCAAACTAATTTATTTTATTATTAAATCATACTCGATCCAACTTGCCTTCAAGAGGCATGGACTACTAACATTTTTAGCATAACAAATATTTTACATATGTTTCCTTCTTGTCTAGTCCTACCAGACTATCTCTCTCGATTTGAGAATCACATTCTTAAACTTATTTTATGTCTTTCAGATATACTCATAGTGTGTATAACCCAATAGGTTCCCGGTTATATTGGCTATTTATAATTAACTATTAATTATGAATCGATCATAAGTGACACCTAGTACATCATGACTCCCAATTGACTAAAAAAATCATAGTTGATCTCAGAATAATTCTGAACCCTTTGGCAACTATAATTATTAGTGTGCATGTTCCTTTCACTCATCTTATACCCACTTGATTTAGCACATGGTCTATGTGTCAATCCCTATTAGGCTAACTATGTCACACCTAGCCCAATTAATAGTTCCTTATCATGTGGATTCAAATAACTCAAACACGTGTCCTAGAAGACCATTTCTTGACATGTTATGCTTTAGCCAAAGACTTACGAGTAATAATCCTTACAAGAGGCCTTATGGTATACATCCTCATTATAAAAGGAGTGGTGAATCCTTTGGAGATAATTCAAACATCTCCAGGCATATTGACTTATACCCAATCATAGCAAACTTACACCTCCTAGGAGATGTTTGCTAAAATGTCAAAATACAAGTATCCATGACTAAGATGACTTGAATACCTCAAGTCTAAGTAAACTTGCACTCGAGATGGATTGAGATATTCATAGACATATAAAGAACCATATGAAATCTCATAGCAGATCATATTCGATGAACTAGTTGCCCTCAACCAATATCCACATGTTAACTCGCAATATTCAAATGTCTCCAGCCAATGAGGATCGATTGTTTGGTTAAACTAATGAGTATAACATGTGTTCTTCTTATAGAATTGTTGATGTATAGTCTCATCAATTCATCAAATAGAGAAGGTTTCAATATGTACACAATTACACATGATGAGATACTCACTAATTATGATTCAATCATAATTTCTCTCATGCTATACATTATATTACAGACTTCAAAAATTAAGTTTAACATCAAATCATGTATATATAGTATGCACACTCAAATACTGAATTTCATTTATTTATCAAATAAATAATATAATTTTCAAGTCAATTGTCCTAGGACACTCCCAAATATAACACATTGTTGGTGCAATGATTAAAGAGAAACATGCTTTGAGGGAGAGGTCCACCTTAAAGGTATGAGAAATGATTTAGGAAGAAGAAATAGATTTTCTTAAGGGGAGAGAGACTTCCCTTATTAAGGAATGAAGTTAAGAAGAGATGGTTAAACTAAGGAGGAGATATTATCTTGGAAGATAGAAGCTAAGCTCTAGGTCAACCTTTGATGAAAATAGATGGTAAGGAACCTTTGTTGAGGTATTGGAATGAATTTAGAATGAAGGAAGAGAATGTAATTAGAAGAGAAGTTTTTATGTATGCTAAATGCTGAGAATGAAGGGTTTAATTAAGTTAGGAAACCTTTAATTATGCCTTGGAATAAGATGTGGGAAGTTGGGCAAATGGTAGTGCCTAACTTAAATATATTGTCAAATATTAAAATAGAAGAGATTATTGATTCAATCAACCTCTAGTTAAGATTGATCAAGCTTGAGTTGGCTCGAGTTAAGTTTTGATATTTGATTAATATGTTTGTTGATGAGAGTGAGATGTCAAGAAATGAGAGATTGTTAGAAGAGATTGTTGGTGAAATCAACTTCTAGTCAAAGTTGATCAATATTAGTTTGAATGGAAAAGTCCAAGTGGGTCACAGTTATAATCAAGTATTCAACATATCAAGAAGGGAAAAAGATTACCCGACCACTACCCGATATGGTTGTATACCCAAGTAATATTGAGTACCTGAAAAATTTCTTTCTTAAAAATGAAATAAATATTAATAAAATAAATGAGAAGAACTTTATACCCCTAACAAAAGTTAAACAAAAAAATTGAATGAAAAAACAAGTAGAAAGAGATAAAATCATAAAATTTACATTTAATTATTTTTATCAAGACTTTAACTCATAGTAATATCATCCTAATAAATATATAATGTATGACCTAATAAAAATATACTTGATTAAATTATTATTATATTGATCTCAAAGATTCTCGTCTCAATGCCAAAATAGTCATAATCATTCACTAGAAACATAAGCCTCTAACTTTTACAATTTAATTGTCAAAATATATCATTCATAAATACATTTTCACCGAGAGCAAATATACAAAGTAACCTTAACTTCAAGAAATTATATTTTATTATCACATTGGTGAATAAATTAGGTTTAATTTGTATATAATAATAAGAAGGCACCCAATCAAAATTTAGGTAGAAAAAATCCTACCCGATGACTCGACAACAACAAATTCATATTCAAGTAATACATTAACCCAACTTTTTAAAACAATTACCCGATCGAGTTGGGTTTTGGATATCTGAACTTGAATTTCCACTCCTAGTCATAGTTGGCAATACATAGAACAATTGGAAATCTAATAAGCAGTTAGTAAGGGTGAAGTCTAAGTCGATCACAATTGATCAGACACTTGGAAGCTAGAAGTAAAAATAGGGAGTTGGCAAAGGTGAAGTTTAAGTGGGTTACGATTGGCCAGACACTTAGCGATTGGAAGTCTAATAAGGAGTTTACAAAGGCAAAGTATAAGCGGATCATGGAGGATCAGACACATGACATGAGAAGTGAAGTCCTGATATGTCTAGAGGGTAGGATGTTGGGCATTAGAAGATCAAACAAGTCAAGAAGGACCAGATGTTTGATAGTGGTGAAGTCTCGACAGGTTAAGATTAATCAGACGCTAGGAAGTGTGAAGTCTTAGTAGGTTATAGTCTATCATATGTTAGGCAATGGTGAAATTCTGACAGGTTATGGTTGACTAGATGTCGATGTATGTAAATTATGCTTGTTTTTAAACATTGTTAAGCATATATTCTTTTGCACTTCATGAGCATATTTTGTATTCGTACACCATCTTTCTATGTGTTTTCATTACTTTTACTCTTTTGATTCGAAGAATTGCTCTTTACTTATTTTTGTTGAAAGGACATGAATTTGGAGCTAAAATGGAGCATAAAGTGTTGGATCGAGATGCATTAGAGGGGGGGTGAATAGCGCTCGCGGCTATTTCGTTCGATTATCGGAATCGTAAAACAATCGTCAAGTAATTAAAGCAGTGGAATAAAAATAAGCAAACACACAAGAACACAGTCGTTTACTTCGTTCGGAGCCTAGATCGACTCTTACTCGAAGGCCCGCGATCCTTGATCGCTTTCCGTGGGCAACAACTAAAATATCGTGAATAAGTACAACTGAAATTGAAATGATACCGACAACAGAATAATAATAAATGAGGCTTCGGGTCGTCGACGACTGCAACAGCACTTTAGAATCGACTCTTGAGCAGCACACAGCAGAAGGAAAGCTTGTAAATTATTGTTTTGAAGTGCTGCTCGAACCCTGCTTTTAAACAGTGTTCAAGGCGCCTTAAACAAGCTCCAAGGTGCCTTGAAGCTGAGTTCTATCCCGATCAGTTCGCTGCGATAAGCCTTTGACTGCTGGGACCTGAAGGCGCCTTCAACGCCCTTCAAAGCTGGTTTCGCAGCCAGATCAGGTTTTGCACCCGAGGCGCCTCCAAACTCCATGGAGGCGCCTCTGGCACTGTTCATCCGAGGTAATTGTGCACTTTGGTCCATGCAAGATATGTTAATCACAAAAAACACCCTATAGCACAAAGTTAGCATAAAATGACAGTATCAATATGATAAAAAATATTGTGACAGTCTTCGGACTGTCCGGGTCTGACTTCGGATTTTCGACCGGAAACCCTAGGTTGACCCGACGCCTACTGTTCCCTCTACGGGGAACGCGTCCTCACCTACTCCACTCAGGAGATTTACCTGTTGCCAGTGCTATCCTCCAGATCCACTGGACTTTTGCTCAGCACTCGACACTTTCGGACTTTCTGCTGGACATCCGCTTCCCGGCTAGTCTAGTCTTTCACCTGGTTCGCGACACCAGGACTTTCCACCTACAGTTACCACCCCCTAGGACTTTTGCCTGAAGCCATCGACCTGCCAAGACTTTCCGCATAGGGTTACCGCCCCCTATGACCTAGGGTTACCATCTCCTAGGATTTTCCCTTTGCCTAACCACAGCTAGGACTTTTCTCCACCTAGGGTTACCGCCCCCTAGGACCTAGGGTTACCACCCTCTAGGATTTTCACCTACCTAACCGCAGTTAGGACTTTCCTGAAACACTCATTCAACATGTTAGATAATAACAAGACTTAACTTTGAACCATTTACCATTATCAAAACTTGGGTTCGATCGTTAGATGCTTTCCACACCAACATAAAGCTCTTAGAATGTGGAGTTGGAGCAAGGAGCACGCTTTGGCCATGTCCTGTAATATGGCTATGTTCCTCGGATAAAATTGGGCCCAAAATAGAACTAAAATGCCACCAACAGCTTCCATCATGGCCTGGCTATGACAAAAGGCATGGTCATGTCATTTCTAAAGGTTTTCCCGAGCTGATCACTACCTAACCATGCCTTTTAGGCATGAGCGTGTCGCGTCCTGGACTGCACTATAAACCAATCTTAAAATGGACATAACTTTCAACTCATTTGGAGTTATGGGGTGTGTCACTTTCAAATGTAGATAACTTGAATCTCTACAAGTTTGATTCAAGGTCCAATCAGATAAAACTAGGTCTAAGGGGTGAAAAATTTATTTTGGCAGACCCTAATAAATTAAGCATATCTAAAATGCTTGGGGTCGTATAAAAGGGTCAATAAAACCCTTCTTTGACTCATCATGGATTTGGAGCTCCATCCCCTTCCTTACAGAAGGATTTCCCCTTCTAGAGAAAGCCCTAGAGCTTTCATTCTGAGAGCCGTCGATGATCCATCCACCCTCAAACCATGGAGATCCTCCCGAAGATATATCACCATCTCGCTAAGCTTTCTCACCAGCCTTCTTTCTATTTGGAGTTGTTTGATGCTTCCCTTAATGTGTTTTAGTTGTATATCCATTTCTATGGAGGAGTTTTCTAAATTCTAAGAAGTAGGGAGTAACTATGATGTTATGTTAATGTGTGAACTATGTATTTGGTCATTTCCTTATTCTATGATATCTTTGCTTTTTGTTCTTGCTTGATTGAGTGTGTATATTGTGGATGTGATGGATCGTAGTGGATTTTGTCACCTTATAGAGAAGAAGCTCTAGATCGTATGACCATGGGGTCCTTAGTGATAGAAGGTATCCCTTTAACCAGACTTTCTAGAGTTATCCTCTTGAAAGAAGGCCAATTCGCTAAAGGGGATAACTAATTAGAGGTTAATTAGGTTTTTCTAATTTAATGTTAGGAAGTGACTTGTTTAATCTATACTATATGACCAAAGGTCCTCAGGTGACAGGGATATCCTTTTAATTGGATTATCTAGTGTTACCTCTGTACTTAATAGTGTTGAAATTAGTGTAAACATGCTAATTAGATGTTAGTAAGTTTTTTCTAATTTAGTGTTAGGAAGTGAATTGTGTAATCTAGACTGTATGATAGAGGATCCTAATGACAGAGTCATAGAGGGTATTCCTTTAACCGGACTTTCTAGTGTTACCTCTTTACTTAATAGTATTGAAATTAGGGTAAGCACTTCGGTGTAAACTTCACGGGTTCACATCAATAATTTCATTAGAGTTCCAACAAGTGATTAAACATGGAAGTAAGGAAATGAACAATACTTAAAATATCAACTAACATCGTAGTGAAACTAAAGTCCTAGAATAAATTCCCCAATTTCAAACTTCACCCTTGACTACTTGTGCTCAGAGCTCAAGACCCTCTTTCAAATCTCTGGACTTGCTCGATTCTCTCTCTTTTTCTTTCTCTCAAGCTCTCACAAACTCTTGCGATCTACGACTTTCTAGATAACCTACTTTGCGATTCCACTTAGTACTTAATTCACAGTCCTCAAAGGATCAATATCTTTTATTACTTGACGACAACTATGCACTTGCGGATTGACAATAGATGCTAAGTAACGGTGAAGTCCAAACATATGAAGCTTGATGAGATGTTAGACAAAGGAAGTCTCAACAGGTCAATATTGACCAAATATTAGGCAAAAGAAGTCTTGATAGTTTGAGGTCAATCAGATACTAGCCAATGTGAATTCAGCCTTGGTATGGTTGAATAGAGGTATCAGTCAATTGATAAGGACTGATGAACCTCTAAATCATGAGTTCAATGTTTGAGGGATTTAAAGGGGTTTACGATATATCATTCGATTGTTGGGTATAAGCAATTGACTGTTGACACTATTAGAGTAAACAGAATATGTACATGATGATCAACTCAACTAATTCGTCAATTAACTATTGGGAATGAACAATTGACTTATGACACTTTTGTAGCGAATAGAGAGTTTCTAAGTCTATTTGGGAACTCAACTATTGATACAACTGGCAATTGATAGGGTATAGTAGACTGTTGTGGTCAATACTGAGCTGGAATATGCATTCTGTAGGTGCAATGTTCGAATTCTGGAAAAACATTTGATTGATGTGACAAGTAGTCAATTGTTAGGTGGTTTCTAGTCACAACATTCACCCTATAAAAGAGGGTTTTGTGGATGATTGCAAACACCGATTCTTAAGGGTTTTGAAGGAGAGTGATGCTACAAAGCAACTACAAAAGCAAGCAAAACAAGACTCATTTTTAAAGTTATTTCATTGCAATGTATTTATTTGTATTTGTATATTTTATTTTCTTGTTCGTGTTTCTTGTAAATAATAAGGATTGTAAAAGGATTTGTTGCCACGAAAAGTTATTCGAGAAGGAGAAATCGTAGAGGTGATACTGCTAGGACCATAAACCATGGAGTAGGAACCGGAGGTTCCGAACCATATAAAAATTAAGGTGTTACTTGTGCTTATTTTATTTTATATGTGTTAATTGTATTTTTTTTTCATTGCGCATTAACCTTTTGTAGATGAACACTTGATTGACGAAGCAACGTCATCGGTCCCAACAAGAATCTTATATAAATGAAACCTTTCTCCAATGATATGGCATAAAAAAACATTTACTTTAGTAAATGTTGAATTAATATGTCTAATTGAATACAAGTACATTCCCTTTAAAGACATTAAGACCATTATCCTACATAAGAATGGCAAGCATGTGTGAGTTCAGATTATAGGTTCGTAAAATCCTAACTCAAATCAAATTCTATTCAAGATCTAATCATATATGTTTGGATCATAAGATCATAAGCCCCTAAGATTTGAATTGAAGTTTTGGTCGTCATGTCACCCACAAATTAGGGGTGTAAATGAACCCAAAACATTCATAAGTAAACTTGGTGTTTTGCTTGATAACAACTTATTTATGTTCATTCAACATGCACAAGGTCATTTAAATAAACAAGCTTAAACAACGAACAAGGTTAAACACATATGTATTTAACTTATTAATATTTGTGAACAAAGATTATGAACTATTAATAAACAATGTTCATGAATAATATCCAAGAATAAAGCTTATGAACCATGCTCATCAATGAAGCTCTTATCAAGCTTATAAATAAATAAAGAAGATCTAAAAACAAACAAACAACAATAAGCTTATAATATCAAACTTCTAACCAACCAAAAAAGGTTAAAAATGTAACAACTTCAAACAATCAAACAAACACAAATTAAGAGCTTGATAACTTGGTTTAGCTTGGCTCATTTTATAGCACTACCCACAATTCCACATCCTCTATTGTGCTACACATAATAGCTTCATATTCTTTGCCTACACACAACCCTTCTTTTGCATAAGAAAACTCTCACTTTATACAACAAATATACCAATTGATAGCTTGCAATTATTCTATCCACAATGTACATCACACACTGCACAACTGCAAGTTGTTGAAAATCATAGACATCAACAGCATGTACCTGCGTTGCATCTTCTTATTCTTTGCCTACACACAACCCCTCTTTTTGCATAAGAAAACGATCTGTCATCTCCTCCTTTATCATGTCACTATTCTTCCATAAATCTAATAACACTCGTTGTCCTCCTACATTACCAACTCATTTCTCCTACCAATTATGACATATACATTGCACTACTAGCAACCCTTGTGCCGTCCAATGTCAAATTCCATTCTCTATTTACTGCAAATTCATCCACCTTGATAGATTTTCTTGCAAATGCATCTCCTTACACCCCCTCCAATTTTATCAACCATCCTTTATTTTCACCCCTTCAGCATGACCCACAACCTTAGGCCCTCTTTAGTGAATTGTGACAAGGTTTCTTCTTGTTCCTCCTCATGTGGTGCCTTGCAAGACAACCAAAGATAGATAATTAAGAAACATGCTGAACCAAGTTGGTAAAACAACTATTCATTATCCTTCGAAACGATGGCTAAAGAAAAAAAAAATATCAACAACTTGCTTGATATCAAATTCTCAATTAGAAAGTTTTTTTTCAGAAGTTTTAGATTTCTTAAAATTCTCTTTGGCTTATCCTTTTATTAAGGACAATAAGTTAGTTAAGATTGTTTATGATAAGGTAATTGTGTTGTCTGTAGAATAGGTTATATATGTCAAATTCGAATGTTTTTCTTACATGTGATTATTTCTTTCCTACAATTGAGTCTCTTAGAGGACTCTAATCCTCCCCATGCTAGTCGTATATATTTCATCTACATGAGTCTTGTGTGTGAGATAATTGTTTCTAGTGATTCATAATTTGTGCAGGAGTGATATCAATCCTCTAAAATGATGTTCTCTATCATTTCTCATGATTCTCAAAAACTCAAAAGTAAACTTTTCCAGATTGTCTACGTATCTTGGAGCTATCATGGTTTTTATATTCTCCCTAAAATCATTAAAAAAAATTGCCAACTAAATTTCTGTAAGAATGATCTAAGCTTATCACACCAAACACTTGTATGTTAAATTATGTTGAGATTAATTAGTGCTTAGCAAGCACATTAGACCTGCTACATTCAAGTCAGATTTCGTCGAGCTTGTTCACTTGCTATGGATATTAAATATTAACTAAATTCATGTACCCAGATGTTTCTATCAAGAAATATCCGTGCAACTCATGCTTCTTCTGTATAGATGATATCTGATGTTTGCATTTCTGATATGTTTTCTAGCATTTCTTTCCTTCTTGAACCTGGTAATACTGAACTTCCACAATCGGTCCCGTCTCATGAAAATTTTCCATCGGTCGGTAATGTAAATCGGAAAGCGCTTACGGGGACGACCCAGTAGCCCAGTATCCTTAGTTGTGCGCCCCAATTAGATGAAATCAGCATTTCTTCCCTTGTCCACATGCATAGTGATTGCCTTTCTGTGTGACTTAAATGGTCAGTAATTTGTGTCAAATTGATGGATGACACTTAACATGATGATACGGGTGGTTTTATAACACATTGCCATTTTTTTTCTAATTAGCCAGTAGGTGCTTGGATGTGTTAACCTGTATTTGCCAACATATCCATTATTTCATTGTATCAAGGCCAGTGCTGCATCAAAATTTCGGCTAAATTTGATGAATAATGTATCTTTTTATTCTTTTATGTAATGTATCATATGTTAACATGGAGTAGAGTATCAGAATTGAGAGCTGTTATTATAAGCTCCTTTTATTAGTCGCAAATCATTTTGATACTTTTCCCCGTCTGATTCCTTTCTCTCTTAGAAAACAAGAAGTCACTGCACTGAGACATTCTCGTAATTTGCTACTTAATAGCAGGTACAAGTGATATATGTAACCTATTTTTTTCAATTGCTACATCGTACAACTTTCAATGGCGATGGTGTTGAACTGTTGATTGATGGTAGTAGGAGATGATTATATTCATCTCAAAGATATCTTTCACAATCCATCCCGATCATTCACGTGGCTATGTGTGGCTACGGCGGGGGTTGAACCGTTTATTCATGGTGCAAGGTAAGCGAAGTGATTTTGAACTTTACGAGGACATTGAAGGGCATCAATGTGAGTCAGATGGAGTTGCTCTGCAATCGATGACTAACTTTGAGTAGGGTGCCAATGGACAGGTTAGATGGGCCACCCCCTTGAAAGTAGGATGTTTCTGGGACCAGCATGCTCAGCTAAACTCCAAATCACTAAAATTTTGAAGGCCCGCCTCAGTGCGAGACATGCAGCAGTTGTTTCTGCACTCCTATTCAATGCCTCATTCAACCGGATTCTCATCTTGAACGCCGAAAACTGTCCTCGTTTCATGATCTAGCGCAATCAACTTATGTCATCCCGAACATCAATTAAAGTGCTATAGCTGAACAATAATGGCGAACTATTAAGTTGGCGATCCCTGTTTTCAACATTGCAGATGAATTATTGTGGTGGCATGGATTAAGCCTAAGAGCTGGATAGGGCATTGGGACCATCAGCCCTAGCAAGGATGCAAGTTACACAACTTTGGAGGCAGCAGAGCATCATAGTAAGACAAGCAGCTTGGTCCTGCACTGCCCTTCACGCTTCACGTAGACTGTGTCATCTTGGAAGCATCAATCAGATGATTCCGATGAACTTAACATGATCATGCATCCTCAGCCGGGAAGCTAATGAGCCCTTTTCAGCAGTGAGGCTTTTTCAGATATTGATCAGAATGGCTATTCTTCCATTACATCGTTGGCATATTCTCTGCCTGATTTGGTTACTAACTAGCGGTTGCTCCAGTCTCGGGGAGAAAAACTTGCTTTTGCTGAAATTTGCTCAAAAATGGCTGCCAGCAGCTGGAAATAGCAAGCAGAAGCTTCTTGTTACCAGCTTAAAAGCTGTTTGTCGTCATTAACGAATACGAACTTTATACCCAATTCAGTCGTCTATCCAGCTTACTGCATGCATTCTGTGTTAGAGATAAGAGCAGATATTGTGGCAAGCAGTGGTTACTTTTGTGCGTCAGCTTGATTGATTGAACGGATGACTGAGCTCCAGCAATGAGCCACCTGGATTTTGGTGTGAATCTTTGTCCTCCCGCTTTGTACACCTGTTGGTTTCCGATTGCCTGCATTTAAGCCTTCAGCAAGCACCCAACGCTGACACTTCTTACACTCGTCCTACACTCGATGAGTGATGCCGCCAGTGTGATCTAGCTACCTTGGTGGAAGGGAAACTCCCTCGTCGCTCCTCATATCAAAAGAAATGATCGAGTGGGTCCAGTCATCGCTTTCCTGTTTCTTCTGACCCTGTGTTGTCTTTGGAGACATGAAAGCCTACTGTCATTTATTGCTCCATGTCGAAGCAAGTGTTTTTCAAGTGTGACGGATTAATTTGAGGAAGACGCATTGGCCCAAGTATAGACCTGCCTTAAATGCTTGCAGGATGAATGCATTATTAGATCAGTTGGCCACCACAAGAAATTGTAGCTGGCTATACCGGCCAGTTCATCGACCATGTATAAATATTGATATTTCTAGTAATTAATTCGCACACATATATTGGTGCAGTCAAATTTGCATAGATTTATGCTTGTTAGGTAAGCTGACATCAGTATCATTATTGCCAACACATTGGAATTCCTGCTTAGAGTCTGTTTCATCACCTTCTATTATTCCCTCTTCTGACTGCCCCCAATATAAAGTTTGTTCTCTGCCAGTCTCTTATCCACAAATACAAGAAGGGCCATGTGAGATGGGCACAGGGCATCCTTCCCCTAGGAAAAGAGAAGAAAAGAAAATACAATAATGTGGTTTAATTTTGTTTCGCTTTCCCGAGCATGGACTGAGTAAACTACCAACCACCATCCATTCCAAGGGCATGATGCAATCCTAGGGCCTGCTATCCCCTCTTGTTCATCATATCCTTTGTTTTCATTGGTTGTCTCGATACAAAAAAGCCCTGTGATCCCTGCAAAGTGGCCCTCACTCCGATTCCAGTCATGCCATTGTTTTCTTCTCTCAAAAGATTCCCTAATTAACTAACGACGTCCCAGAGTTCCTGCTTTCTAACACATGGTCATCTCTTGAGGTTATGGATTGTTTATTTACTCTCCAGGTGTCGATTGATCATCGAGGAAGAATGAGAACGTATACTTGATTACAATAAGCACAAGGTCTGAGAAATATTCAGAGTACACAAGAAACCGCAGTTTTTAGTTTTCTACTACTTTTTCTTTCTATAAAACATGTTGACTAAGCACCTTATTAAATTTTACTTTCTTTTAGGTGTTAATATTTGTGTTTCTCCAACATATCTGAAGAGGCTGGACAAGGATTTGATGGTAATAAAATTGAGATCTTACATGAAATAACTTCTCTGACACTCGAGTAACATCTTACATGAGCATTTACTCAGCCAAAAGATTCACAATGAGTATGCTAATAAATTACAAATGGTAGGCACTGTGCCAGGTCAACTCTGGGTGCCCAGTCAAACTCATCAGTTTTTTTTTTTTTTTTTGAACTATCTTAAACTCCTTCCTACAAGAGACTCTAAGGGAGAAGAATGAATAGTTAATTCTACTAGAAATAGGTCCCTCGTACAATATTTATAGTAACAGGCGAATTACATTTTGGACCAGTCTAATGACAAGTGAGTTAAATCTGAAGTACTTCAAATCACTATTAAGTCACAGATTAAATGTTTGAATCTACATTACAATACGCGAAATTTAACCTTTCGCTTTCTTCCCATATCAAACAGATATAGTATAAAAAAGTTCATGCTTAAAAATTAGAAAAGATATATATTCTTATCCTAATATTCGAGCAGATCACTTATATGTACACATTCATTCATCCTTATGACAGGAGAGCCAACAGTTTTTGAATGCTGCGTCGTACTCTCTTGAAGCTGAGGAATAGAATAGAATGAAGCAGAGCATCTCAACTAAGCACCTTGACCTAGCTCTATAGCCCAGTGGCCTTTCATCCTCCAATATTAAAATACAGTACCAGGCAAATCTAACTAGCTTTTTGTCAGAAGATTATGCTCGTATAGGGCCAGCAGTAATTTGGAACTCTGTCCACAAAGGTAAATTCCAATCCGCTTAATATATTCAGCAATTTACAAAGAGCGTATTTAAAATTATGGAATTCCTAAAAGTCACGTAGCACTTTGTTACGATAATATCTCTCCCATCTTTCAACTTTAAATCGAAATAAAAAACAATTTTTTTTTATTTAAATTGAACCATATTGAATCGGTCCCAACCAAGAAAATAAAAAAATAATAATAATTTTTTCGTGAAGCAGTTTCATATAAAAATGATTAATGATTTAAAAAAACGTAATTTTTCTTTAAATTTACGTCAGTAAATTCATTATAACTCTTAAATTTTTTATATTTTTCAAAATTTTAAAGTTTTAATAAAAAATTTAAAATACAAATGTTAATAAAAAATTAAAATTAAAAGAAGATTATAAAACTAAAAAATATTTTTATTTTTTATTTTTTTATCTTTTTAAGAGCTAATTATAGAAAAAAAAATAAAAACTAAAGAACTAAAAACTAAAACTAAATCTAAATAATTAAAAATTTTAAAAAAATACTTGTTGTTTTATTAAAATATCACTATCTTGGTGTAGTTTTGGTTAAATCATCATCATCTTATCATCTTACTATTGATTTCATCAAAACATAACCACTTTGATGTTGATTTCTTAAAAGCATCACTACTTTGGTGCTTGAAATTGGGCACCTGACTAAAGAATATTGAGCTTCTAGGCTACCCGCTGTGAGCGCTTCCTGATTTATCTTAGTGGTCGGTGGAAAATTTTCATGGGGTCGGGCCGGTCACCCCAGGCTCGACGTTACCCAGCCTGATTAATCATTTTTTTTTTTTGAAATTGATTTATGACAAAATGAGACTAAGGAGAACAATAAAAATCTACAATACTTGGATTTGGGCCCATTATAGTTATTTAAGGTCATCAATGAATTTTGTCCAAAAATTGATTAATGGGCCTAGAAGATTTAGAATACTAAAACATAGATATGAAGTAGAAGAGGGGAGTGTATAGAGGTATATATATGATGTGCAATCCTAGTTATGATCCTCCTACATGAAATTATGAGTTCATGCCAATTGATATGTAGATTAATTTTTTGAAAATAGACTGTGCACATCTAGGAAGGTCTTTAATCTAAGAGTTTAGGGTACGATGAGATTGAGGAGCACTGCATTTGGATTGAGCCCCATCAGAATTGACTAAGATCATCAATAAATTTTGGCCAAAACTCATTGATAGATCTAGAGAATTTTGAATTCTAAAATAAGAATATGGAGTGGAAGAGGGGAGTACTTAAAAGGTAAATATCGTGCATAATATTGGTTCTGAGCCTCCTACATGAAGTTATGAGTGTTGGTTTTGAAGGATTAAGACTATAGTTGTGTTGTTTTATAAAAATCAGCACTAGTATGCTATGTTGTTGGTTTCGAAGGATCAGGATTATAGTAGTGTTGTTTTAAGATCAATACCACTATGTTGGAAAAATCACAACATAGTGGTGTTGTATTTGAAGGATTAAGACCATTATGGTATTGTTTTCTAAATATCAGAACCATCGTGTTAAACAAATCACAACATAGTGGTGCAGTTTTGAAAGATAAGGCACATTGTGTTGTCGATTTTCAAATACCAGCACTAATATATTGAAGAAATCACAACATAATGTTCCTAATCCTTCAAAACCAATACCATTATGTTGATTAAAGCATCACCATCTTAGTGTTGATTTTGAAGAATCAAGACCATTGTATTGTGATTTAATCAATATATTGTTTTGGATCTTTAAAAATCAGCACCACAATGGTCATAATCTTTCAAAATCAACTCCACTATGTTATGATTTCTCCAACATGATGGTACTAATATTCAGAAAACAACACTAAAATGGTCTTGATCCTTCAAAACCAGCACTACTATGTTGTAATTTCTCCAACATAATAATACTAATCCTTATAAAATAGTACCATTATAGTATTAATCCTTCAAAAGCAACAACATAGCATAGTGGTGCGATTTTTATAAAACAACACCACTATGGTCCTTATCCTTCTAAGAGAGCAATCATAACTCTATGTACAAAACACACAACCAAGGTTGCACACTATATCTACCTTCTGTACATTCTACTCTTCCACTCCATGTCCAGATGTTCAAATCCTCTAATGTTGAACTTCATGTATAAAGTTCAGGCCTAGAAGGGTCAGTTACGATTTTGACCCAAAATTAACAGCCTCTCCTTGAACCTACCAATGCAGGACTCACAATGATCAAGGTAAAAATGAGGCGGCTAGCTATGGAGTAGATGAGGAAGATCGAGTGACTAGTGACAATGGGTTGGCCTCTATAGCGGCCTTCTGGTGGACGCCATATTGGCCGTGGTGACGAGGCTCTCCAGGAACAACCCTGGAGGAGCTATATGGTGGAGCCCAACATGATTTTGGTGGCTCTATTCTAAAGAAGGAGAAGTGTGGCCATCACCATCATCACGCCTACCACACACTCATCGTACTAAATTCCTTCAATTAATGTCACTCACTTCTCACTTTTCTTATAATTTTTAATATTTTTAAAATAAAATAATAATAATCTTGAGTTGTCACGAATCTTCAACTATCATGAATCGTAAACCAAATCGTAATTGATTATTTCAAACCATGAATCATAATTATCTTGGATGATTAAGGTTAAAGGTCAACATTCCTAAAACGAAACCATTAGTTTTTAACCATGGTCAAGTCTTGCTTTAATGGGACTCAAACCAAGTCTTGTAGATTTCTGTAGTGCTCCTCAGTCCCATCATGCCTTAAAGTCTCATATTCAAGGCATTACTTGTCATGCATAATTAATTTTCAAAAATTCAATTGGCATGTCAATTGACATAGGCATCTAACTTCATGTATGAGATTCAAAACTAAGATTACACATCATATCTACCTTATATACACTCTCCTCTTCCACTCCATGTCTAGGTTTTATAGGACCGTTGGTCACGTGAGGGGGGTGGGGGTGGTAAATCACATGATCTTTTCTTTTTAAAATCGAGTTCTCAATGGAAGAATTAAACTAAGTAAGGAAGAAAACAATATGAGAAAGCAAACACAAGTATTTTACTTGGTTCAGAGTCTTCGATGACTCTTATTCCAAGACCTAGGTCCTTTGAACCTCTTCGATGGGTACTCCACTAATATCAATTGAATAATTACAATGAGATAGAAAATTAAAGTACAAAATACAATTATACCATCAACTGAAAGAAGAATCTTGAACATTGGTTGTCGGGATAGCTTCTGAGCATTTTGAAGAGTGTTTCAATGCAGCACGTGAGTAGAAGAGTCATTGTAAATGATGATCTGAGGCTGCTAGTCGAAGGCTCTTTTATTGGCCTTTCCGAGCACTTGGACCAACCCAGGGCACCTAGATCGAGGCCTATTCGATCTTGCTTCATCACTAACTTATCAATGTCCGGGCACTCAGACCACTAACGTTCCGGCCTTCGTCCAAACTCTATCTTTGAAAATTCATCCATCTCTAGGCGCCTGGACCTATTCGGGTGCTTGGACTTTGGCGTATGCCAGTTAATCAGAGTGTGCCACCTCGGCTAGTCATGACCTCGACTACTTGCCTGGTTCAGCCCCTAACTGGGCACCTGGACCAATTCTAGGTGCCCAAATCCTCGGGCGCCTGAACTCTATCAATGCGCCTGGAGCCTTTTTCTAGCCATTTAATTTCCTACATGACATGGTTAACACAATAAAGTATAACCTACAAAATAGAGTTATCCTAATATTAAATAATATTATTAATTAGATCTTAACTTACCAAGACTAGGATTTAGTCTTAGTCTTAGCTTAGGCTTCCCATATAGCTCTAAGCTGGACCAACGCCTATAACCCCACTAGGACTCATCCTCACTAGATCACTCTCCTCTAGTGACTTACCTTAACTTAGCATTTACAATAACTTGACTTGTCTCTTCACCCACCAGATCTTTCTGCCAGTTGTTAGGTCTGCTGACCCAACTGAAGTTTAGCAAGTTGTCAAATCCCGTATACCCAACTAGACTTCTGCCAAATTTCAAGTCACACCTTGACCTATCTGGACTTCATGAAAGTTATCAGATCCTCAGATCTAATTAGGTTTCAGCCTGATGTCAGGTCCTCTAGACCCGTCAATTCTTGCATATTTTGTAAAAGTATCAGAATACACAGAATCTAACTGTTAATGTAACCATAAGTGCATGATTTTGTAGCAAGTAATAAAATATCAATCCCACAAGGATTGATGGGCACTAGTAAGTTCACACAACTAACTAGCTAGAGGATCAAAATATTAGTTGAAGTCTCACAAACTAAGGTTGAGAGAATAAGAGAGAGAGAGAGAGAGAGAGAGAGTTTTGAGGAGAGCATGTCAAGATGAATGTTCTAGTGGTTCGATTTTATTGTAATATTGATCAATGTGTTATGGATTACTCATCTCCTATCATCTATTTTTATGAAATGTAGGAAGTCTAACTAAATTCCAACACTCCCCCGCGACGGTCGAGTCAGAGTGTTGCTCCTTTGACTACCCGATATCCCTAGGTATTAGAGATAACCTAGGATGTTAACCCTTTGTCACCTAGGGCTACCCAGCGGATTTACAATCCTAGATTATACAATACATCTATTAACATTGAATAAGGAGCAATCCATTAAGTCTAATTAGCTTCTTTTGTGTAGAGAATCACTCTCCCTTTCAAAATGATGCCTTCGAAAGTCTAGTTAAAGGGTTACCCCCTATCATGAGGTCCCCTGGGTATACAATCAAGGGCATCCCTTCTACGAGGTGAGCGATCTATACATCCAATTAATTAAATATGAAAATTAAGCACAAACATATCATACACATTTAATAGAATGGATATAAGGCATAAACACATCATTGGAAGGGAAATTGGCATATCCATAGAGTTCACATAAATCTCACATTATAATTACTCCCTTAATACTAGAATAAGTGGATCTACTCCATGACAAGGATGATTGAATCCAAAGGTAGTAAGATTACAAGCTTTCTAAGTAATTCAAGAGAGAAAAGATAAGGAAAGCTTATCCAAGTTTGATGTCGGGTCTTCGGATCCAATCCTTGTGTCTAGAGAAGATGGAGACAATGGAAATGGCCACAGATAATTGAATATGGGGTGGATGAAGCTACCTTGAGTCTCCCCAAGGGGAACTCTCCTCCCCTTGAAAGGGGGAAGAACTCTCCTATTTATAAGCGAGACACAACTGAATGAGATATGGGTCATGTCACAACCATGCCAACTTGGCACGACCAAGTCCTGGAAGATCATATCTGAGGAGGCACGACCGTGTTCCTTGAACATGACCATGTCTTGAAATTTTAGGCCAAAGGAAGCACAGTCGTGCCTCAGAGCATGGCTATGTCCTCATTCTTTATATTAGGAGAGGCACGACCGTGTAGATCTAGACGGCCACCTCCCGACTGGCTTCGGCTAAGTCCAATTCTCTGCCTATTGAAAGACACGGTCGTGCCATGGGGCACGACCATGTCAAGTCTTCTTCACTGCATGGGAGGCACGGTCGTGTAGATCCACATAGTCATACCCCTTTTGGGCTCCGGATGATACACAACTCCAAATGTAGGGGATATGGCCATGCCAGGGAGCATGACCATGTCTTGGCTTTTGACTCTAGGGGGGCATGTTAAGATATATTCGATGCGGTGTGTGCTAAAAACACATTTTGTAAACATGCATAGCGGAAGACTTAATGATAAATAAACTAATTCATTACATCACACACACCACACGCATGCAAGATACAATTACACAGACAAGATCATAAAATAAAATGAAATTGAATAAGAATTATTCTAGATATATCATATGCATGACCTGTAATATAAAGGGCTTCAACTTTTATGATATTATCAAACCTCGCCTCTATCCTTATCCACGCCGAGCTCTTCAAGATAACTCTAAGAGAACAAGCTTCGCCTTCAGAAGGTATTAGCCATGAGCAAAGGAGAAGGATCAAGAAGAGGAAGAAGTAGCAAAAGGAAGACCTTCTTCTTTTGGGTGGCCCACATCAACCAGAGGAGACCCTCTTGTTGTAGTCGCGGTAAGAGAGAGGGAGAGAGAGAGAGATATTGGGTTTAGGCTTTCAAAACCTAATCAAGCCAATAATGAATTATGTATTAATTCTCTCTTAGCCATATCAATATATAGTTTTCTTTAATGAGTTGGATTAGAAAGCCCAAATCCAACTCATTATGCCTTAACTAAAAATTAGCTCATTAACCCCTTGGTTTGGTTTACAACTAAATCCAAATAACCAAACCAAATTGGTTCATGACTAATCCAAATAGGATCCAACTATTTCATAAGAGATATGGCTCATCCACCCTTCCGTTCCAATAAATATTTCTATATTTATCTTATGTATGATCCAACCAAATATTTATCTTTTGATTTAAGAATCCTATTCTCTAATTTGTTTTACGTCTTTTAGAGACTCGTAGTACGTGTGACCTAATAGGTTCCAAGTTTATCTTGAACACCCATAATTAACTACTTAATTATGGAAAAATCATGAGTGGCACCTAGTAGTACAACATATTCTCCATAATAAAAAAATCACAATTGATCTCAAAACTAATTCTGAACCCTTCAGTAGCTACAATGAGTCTTGCCTCATTCCTTTCACTAATCTTATACCCACTTGGTTTAGAATATGATCTATGTGTATGCCCCCACTAAGCTAACTATGGCACACCTAACCCAAGTAATACTTCCTTGTTCTGTGGATTCAAATTACTTGTATATGTGTACAATAGTCTCATACTCTTAACATGTAATGTTTTAGCCAAAATTTTTTATTAATAATCTTAATGAGCGGGCATAGGATATACGTCTCCTTACAAGGAGCATTGAATCCTCTATGATCTATCTAAATACCTTCAGGCACTTCGACTAATATCCAATCATCTCGAGTACATACCTCCAAGAGATGTTTGCTTAAGATGTCAAAATATAAGTCTTCATGACCAAGATGACTTGTATACCTCAAGTCGAAAGAAACTTACACTCGAGCTATAGTAAGAGCTTCATAGAAATATCCATATATGTAGAGAGCCATATGACATCTTATAATAAGTCACTCTAATTAACTAGTTACCATAACTAGCATCTATGTTTAACTCTCGACATCCCAATATCTCCAGCTAGTAAGAAACAACTGCTTGGCTGAACCAAAGAATATAACACATGCTAGTCTTATAGAATTGATGATGTCCCAATGCAATAATTTGATGACTAGGGAAATTCCAATACGTTCATAATTACACATGTAGAAATAATCACAAGTTCTGATCCAATCACAAATTCTCTCATGGTATAAATTGTATTGCGAACATTAAGTAAATGAGTTTAAGACTATTCAAACACATAATATGCTCTCAAATAGTGAATATATATTTATCAAATAAATAGTAAAATCATAAGGTGATTGTCTTAGGATATCCCTCAAAATCTAACAGGTAGGGTCATGCCAAGAGGCATAACCAGTCTCTACTTCTTCTTGGTGTAGTTCTGAGGTGTGTTTTATCTTCATTTCTTCTCTAAATCATAATCTATTAATCCAAAAATGATAAAAAAAAAGTAGATCTCTAACAAAGAGAGCAATAATATTAAAATAATGATAAAATAGGGTGCACAACATAGAATGTAATCAAGAAATGCAAGTAAATGTATATTAAAACAAGGATAAATGTGTATATAAACTACGTACATCATACCCCCAGACTTAAACCTTTTCTTATCCTCAAGTAAAACTATGCAATCCAAACTCATGTGCTAGTATAGTACCTCATAATCCCTAGTGATATTGTTTAGCTCTATCAACTAGTTTCATTAGTGAGCATGATTATAGAGTAACTCAAGTATATAGTATAAGTTTAAGTTCTTATGCATATTATGATGAGTGTCCTAAAGTTTTTCAAGTATCATTCCCTAAGCCTAGTCAAGTCATTATCTAATTATGTTCCTTATTTTTCCAGCAATAGGCACTATCCCTTATTCAATTCAACTCTTTTTTTTGGGTGCTTCAAACGTAGCACTTACAAATGCAAATGAGTGTAAATATAGGGATATTTCAATTTTTTTCTGAGCAAGCTTATATGATTTGTGCCTCATCTAGTAACCTAAATATAATTTGGGAGATCACCATTATATCCAAGTACTTAAAAGTTCTATAGATCATGACTATTTTTAGAGTTTTCAACTATCTAAACTTAGATAAAGTGAGGTGAGATTCTTAAGTTAGGCCATTTCTTAAATCTTTCTCAATACAAAGAAATGCTCATTTCATGCTACTAGTGATAGAGAAAAATAGCTCACTAAACATACTTACACTAACAAAACACAACAACATAGTCTAGATAATGAACTTGCATACTTACACTAACAAAACACAACAACATAGTCTAGATAATGAACTTGTAAGAAATTTTTTCTATTAGACAAGTCAGTAGTAAAGCAAAATTGATGTACTCAAAATGCCACCAAACGACATGTCTAAACCAACAAAGTAAACTGAAGCAAAGCAAACAACATGCAACTGAAACAAAACTAAAGAAAGACTAATATGTATATATGTGCAATCCCTCTAGACTTGGAAATTTCATCATCCTAAGAAAATTAATATGGTGGTGGTGGAGGAGGATATCTGGGTAATGGAGGATATGGATGGGGTGGTAGGTTTTTTCGACCAGGAGATCTTGCTCTAGGAGGGAATCTAGGCATAGCAGGTAGATGACTAAACTGCTCATGATGACTATATATGGTACACAACTGTTGACTAGTCATTTGCCTAAATTCTCTTTGATCATCCCTCTTAGTGTATCAATCATTGATGAATTCTAAGACCTGACCTTAGAAATGTGAAGTTCTCTAAAAATGGTCATGAACTTCTTGGAATTGTTCATGAGTCATAGCTTTATGTCCATCCAATGATTGCTAGAAAACATTATGCTCTTCATTGTGAGTATCTAAAGAAGAGCAAAAATCAGATAAATCAAATCTTGAACCCCCTGTGTCACTGTAAAAAAAAGAATGTCTATTAGTCTCAAGAAAGCAGAGGGGTTCAGGGTCATGTGGAGGCTTGGGTCTATGCAAAGAGGACACCGGATGGTCCACCGGAGAGGGTGCAAGGTCAATCATGGGGTCTTTAATGATCCAATTTTCAAGGTTTGTAATTGTTATACACTTAGGATTAGGAAGAATAAGAGGAATTCCATTGCTCCAAATAAA
This sequence comes from Zingiber officinale, assembly GCF_018446385.1. Lineage (NCBI taxonomy): Eukaryota > Viridiplantae > Streptophyta > Magnoliopsida > Zingiberales > Zingiberaceae > Zingiber > Zingiber officinale. The sequence goes on along the minus strand of NC_056000.1, from coordinate 104,404,384 downwards.
ACCATAGTCTCTCTTTGGTAGGGTTACAAGTTTACAAACATAGTCTCATATTAGTATAAGGCCTTTTAGGTAGAGACCAAAAATAAAATCATGAGAGCTTAGGCTCAAAGTGGATGATATCATGCCATTGTGGAGATATTTAAATCCCTTTTGGTCCCAGTAATTGGTATCAGAGCAAGGTTGCTCTTCACCGAACTAACCACTAGAAGAAGCACAAGCCTATGATCCAAGATTAAACCATGTGGGTGAAACCTTGAATGAAGTAGGGGAGGTCATGAGCAGGTCAGTGACTTGATGCTTGAAGGGAGGCCCTGACCAAGTCAAGAGTGACCCGATTCTCGAGGGGAGGCCCTGAGTGGGTCAAGAGTGACCCGATGCTTAGGGGGGGACCCTGTGATCCTTTGTTAAAGGGGTGGATTGTTGGAGTTGTAAGGTTGCAAACATAGATCCACATTAAAAATTCATGAAAAATATCATGGGTTTATAATAAAAAGATATCTCCATTGGTATGAAGTCTTTTGGGTAGAGCCTAAAAATAAAACTATGAGAGCTTAGGCCCAAAGTAGACAATATCATGTCATTATGGAGATATCTAAATCCCTTTGTGTCCTAACAATCTTTTCCTTAAAAATCATTTTTATCATTATTCATAAGTCAATGTCAATTTTAGGCTACCATGAGTACTGGGCAAAACTTCTAACCCATACAACTCACAACCCAAAACTATGATGATATGCGTAATTAAACCCCAATGATGCCTTGCTAGATCATTCAAGATTTTGTAGAAAATGAAATCCTGAATCAAAAGAAATACTATTCAACATTACCCATAAACAATAAAGTTCTATCTTCCATACTACACCGTTACTTTTGATTCTACCAAAGATGGTTTTACTCATTATATGCTGTAGATAATGGAAGACTAGATTTTGGATTAATGCTGCCTTGGACTTTGAAGGGTTACAGAGTCCATTGGACAACGTTATCTCCTCCCAAAATTCTTTACTATCAAAAAATTCCTCGAACTCATGGATCAATTAGTTGGGAACCTAAAACAATTATTAAATTCAGTGAGAATCCACTGTTAGTTAGAGCCCTAGAGCCAATCATTCGATGATTGTATTATAGACATATTGTATCATATTCATATTTATGTAAATAAAGGCATGTGTTTTGGTTATTATACTTACTTGTATTGGTGCCAAATAAACTAAGTAGAATAGCGTCCTTGAGTAAAAGGTTCTCACCTATATCAATCGGTTAGTTGAACCGATAGTGAGATGATATAGGGAACACTACTCTTAATCATTCCTAGTCGAGTATTAACATTCAGGGACAATGTTAATGCAATAAAACTAGCATGTAGGTCAACTCGATGACTTGATCTCACAAGTCATGGATATAGAGATATCAAGTTGACACATGAGTATGCATTGGAGAATGTATACTGAATGACCCGCCATGAGAAAGTATCATGGATCGTTATATGAGTGTCATATACTTTATCATGTGACTATTAGTATGACTACTAGTCCTTAGACCTGAAGTCACCATGGTTCCCTACATAAGGAGTTATGTACTTTGGTTTCGTCAAACGTAACCCGTAACTGGGTGGACTATAAAGGCGATTACTGGGTATGTAACGAATTATGCAGAGGGATGTGAGTGATGTAGATGGGATCTATCCCTCCTATATGATGGGAGAGACATCGATATTCTTGATAGAGTGAGACCACGAAGTGCATGACCATGCCCAAATGAGTCAATATGAGATATTGAGCTCATTTGATTTAGTGAGTCTACTTGGAGTTCAAGATTTAGATTGATCAGAGGATGACACGGTCTATGCCTCACATTGATCAATCTAGATGTCTAGGATAGAATGACACTTGTCATATATTGTGAGGAGTCATAATTAGTAGTCACAAGGTGATGTTGGATCTCAACATTCTTGTAACATTAGATAATAATGATGTGTTGCTAGATACAGCTCATTACTAATGCTCCTAATGGGTTTAGGGGCATTGCCAACGTTACAAGAACCTATAGGGTCACACACTAAGGACAATTAGATGGAAATTAGGTTCATATGATGAACCAAGAGGATTAGATTCATTTGATGAATCAAATTGGATTAAGAGTAATCCTAATTGGGCTAATTGAGTTGGACTCAAGTTGATTCATGTGTTCACTGAGTCTAATTTAGATTATGACTCATTGAATCAATTTAATTAAATGAATTAGATTCATTATATTAAATTGGCTTGAATTAAATGGTTGGATTAGATCAACCATGAGAGAGATATTAAGTCAAGTTTGACTTGACTTGAGAGGAAGATGAAAAGTCAAGTTTGACTTGACTTTATGCCACCTCATTGGTGAGTTGGCATTGAGGGGGCCAATGATGATGCGCCATATCATCATGGTTGCTTAAGTGGGATGCCACCTCATGGGAGTTACCAAGAGTTCTGACTCTTGGCATTCCATGGGAGTTACACACCCATCTTAATGTGGCCGGCCACATGAATGAAGGAATAAGTTTCATTTTGTGATTATTCTCATTCATTCCATCATCTTCTTCCTTACTCCATTTTTCTTCTCCCCTTCTCCTCTCCATTGCCGAGACCTGTTAGCTAGAGCCCTAGAGCCAATCATTTGATGATTGTATTTTGGATTTGTTGTGTCATATTCTATATAAATAAAGGCATTTGGTTTTTGGTTATTATACTTACTTGTATTGGTGCCAAATAAACTAAGTATAATAACGTCCTTGAGTAGAAGGTTCTCACCTATATCAATCGGTTAGTTGAACCGATAGTGAGATGATATAGGGAACACAACTCTTAATCATTCCTAGTCGAGTATTAACATTCAGGGACAATGTTAATGTAATAAGACTAGCATGTAGGTCAACTCGATGACTTGATCTCACAAGTCATGGATATAGAGATATCAAGTTGACACATAGGTATGCATTGGAGAATGTATACTGAATGACCCGCCATGAGAAAGTATCATGGATCGTTATATGTGTGTCATATACTTTCTTATGTGGCTATTAGTATGACTACTAGTCCTTAGACCTGAAGTCACCATGGTTCCCTACATAAGGAGTTATGTACTTTGGTTTCGTCAAACGTCACCCGTAACTGGGTGGACTATAAAGGCGATTACTGGGTATGTAACAAATTATGCGGAGGGATGTGAGTGATGTAGATGGGATCTATCCCTCCTATATGACGGGAGAGACATCGGTATTCTTGATAGAGTGAGACCACGAAGTGCATGGCCATGCCCAAATGAGTCAATATGAGATATTGAGCTCATTTGATTGAGTGAGTCTACTTGGAGTTCAAGATTTAGATTGATTAGAGGATGACACGGTCTATGCCTCACATTGATCAATCTAGATGTCTAGGATAGAAGGACACTTGTCATATATTGTGAGGAGTCACAATTAGTAGTCACAAGGTGATGTTGGATCTCAACATTCTTGTAACTTGGGTAGTAATGATGTATTGCTAGATACCGCTCATTACTTATGCTTCTAAATGAGTTTAGGGGCATTGCCAACGTTACAAGAACCTATTGGGTCACACACAAAGAACAAGTGGATGGAGGTTAGGTTCATATGATGAACCAAGAGGATTAGATTCATTTGATGAATCAAATTAGATTAAGAGTAATCCTAATTGGGCTAATTGAGTTGGACTCAAGTTGATTCATGTGTTCAATGAGTCTAATTTAGATTATGACTCATTGAATAAATTTAATTAAATGAATTAGATTCATTATATTAAATTGGCTTGAATTAAATGGTTGGATTAGATCAACCATGAGAGAGATTAAGTCAAGTTTGACTTAACTTGAGAGGAAGATGAAGAGTCAAGTTTGACTTGACTTTATGCAACCTCTTTGGTGAGTTGGCATTAAGTGGACAAATGATGATGCTCCACATCATCATGGTTACTTAAGTGAAGTGCCACCTCATGGGAGTTACCAAGAGTTGTGACTCTTGGTATCCCATGGAGGTTACAAACCACTTAATTAGATGAAAAGAATTTTATTTTGCAAGTGTAACTCTCATTCAAGTGATCTTCCTCCTCCTAAGATCTCTTCTTGCTCCTTCTCTTCTCTTGGTCGTGGGTTTCAAGCAAGGGAGAAGAAAGGAGAGTGAATCTAATCCAAGAAGAAAGGTTAGTGAAAGTCACATAGAGATTTTAGAGGAGTGTGTTCTCTTTTTTTCTTTTCTTCTTCTTCCAATCCTACTGAGAGCCCTAGAGAGTGCTAGCACACTTGTGGTGCTCTCTTCTCCATCCTTGTGTGTTAGAGAACACACCTTGTTCGTGTGGATACTACTAGAGGATTGTCTACGTTGACAATCACGAGATCCGGCGTATCTTGGACAAGCGGGATTCGCGAAGGGCACGCATCGAAGGTATAAGATTTTTCTCCATGAGATCTAAGTGTAGATCTAGGTAAACTCGTATTCATATGTTTTCAAAATTTTTCTTCGCACGGATCCGTTGGCTAAGGGGTTTCGAGGTTTCCGCGACGCGAAAAAGCGGTTTTCGCGGCCCGAAAAACCCAACAAGACCTTCTTGGAGTGCTAGCACACTCAAAGGTTCTCCTTCCATCAAGTTGTTCGTGTGGATACGCATAGAGAGTTGTCTACCTTGACAACTTGAGATCCGGCATCTCCTTGGACGAGCGGGATACGAAAAGGGCACGCATCGAAGGTATAAAAGGTTTCCCCTTTGTAGATCTACTGTAGATCGAATTTTTTGAAACTTGTACTCATATTTTATTTATTTTGAAACTCGTACTACTCTTAATCATTCCTAGTCGAGTATTAACATTCAGGGACAATGTTAATGCAATAAGTCTAGCATGTAGGTCAACTCGATGACTTGATCTCACAAGTCATGGATATAGAGATATCAAGTTGATACATGGGTATACATTGGAGAATGTATACTGAATGAGCCGCCATGAGAAAGTATCATGGATCGTTATATGAGTGTCATATACTTTCTCATGTGGCTATTAGTATGACTATTAGTTCTTAGACCTGAAGTCACCATGGTTCCCTACATAAGAAGTTATATACTTTGGTTTCATCAAACGTCACCCGTAACTGGGTGGACTATAAAGGCGATTACTGGGTATGTAACGAATTATGCAGAGGGATGTGAGTAATGTAGATGGGATCTATCCCTCCTATATGACAGGAGAGACATCGATATTCTTGATAGAGTGAGACCACGAAGTGCATGGCCATGCCCAAATGAGTCAATATGAGATATTGAGCTCATTTGATTTAGTGAGTCTACTTGGAGTTCAAGATTTAGATTGATCAGAGGATGACACGGTCTATGCCTCACATTGATCAATCTAGATGTCTAGGATAGAATGACACTTGTCATATATTGTGAGGAGTCATAATTAGTAGTCACAAGGTGATGTTGGATCTCAACATTCTTGTAACATTGTGTAGTAATGATGTGTTGCTAGATACCGCTCATTACTTATGCTCCTAATGGGTTTAGGGGCATTGCCAATGTTACAAGAACCTATAGGGTCACACACTAAGGATAATTAGATGGAAATTAGGTTCATATGATGAACCAAGAGGATTAGATTCATTTGATGAATCAAATTGGATTAAGAGTTATCCTAATTGGGCAAATTGAGTTGGACTCAAGTTGATTCATGTGTTTAATGAGTCTAATTTAGATTATGACTCATTGAATCAATTTAATTAAATGAATTATATTCATTATATTAAATTGGCTTGGAGTAAATGGTTGGATTAGATCAACCATGAGAGAGATATTAAGTCAAGTTTGATTTGACTTAAGAGGAAGATGAAGAGTCAAGTTTGACTTGACTTTATGCCACCTCATTGGAGTAGGCCAATGATGATGCTCCACATCATCATGGTTGCTTAAGTGGGATGCCACCTCATGGGAGTTACCAAGAGTTGTGACTCTTGGCATTCCATGGGAGTTACCCACCCATCTTAATGTGGCCGGCCACATGAATGAAGGAATAAGTTTCATTTTGTGATTATTCTCATTAATTCCATCATCTTCTTCCTTGCTCCATTTTTCTTCTCCCTTTCTCCTCTCTATTGCCGAGACCTTCTTGGAGTGCTAGCACACTCAAAGGTTCTCCTTCCATCGAGTTGTTCGTGTTGATATGCATAGAGAGTTGTCTACCTTGACAACTTTGAGATCCGGCATCTCCTTGGACGAGCGGGATACGAAAAGGGCACGCATCGAAGGTATAAAAGGTTTCCCCTTTGTAGATCTACTGTAGATCGAAGTTTTTGAAACTCGTACTCGTATTTTATTTATTTTGAAACTCTTACTACTCTTAATCATTCCTAGTCGAGTATTAACATTCAGGGACAATGTTAATGCAATAAGACTAGCATGTAGGTCAACTCGATGACTTGATCTCACAAGTCATGGATATAAAGATATCAAGTTGACACATGGGTATGCATTGGAGAATGTATACTGAATGAGCCGCCATGAGAAAGTATAATGGATCGTTATATGAGTGTCATATACTTTCTCATGTTGCTATTAGTATGACTGCTAGTTCTTAGACCTGAGTGTCATATATGAGTGTAGATAAGCTTTCTCTTTCTCCCTTTTCTTGATTTCTTGGATTGGGGATTTAAGGAATGCTTGTATTCTCTATTTCTTCGGGTTTTCTTCTTTGATTCATGGAGTAGATCTTGTATTCTAGGATGAAGGGAGTATTTGTATGATGAATTGATGTAATCTCTTATGGATTTGCCATTCTCTTGTTTCAATGACATTATCTTGCTTGTATCAATTAGATCTTGAATGATTAAAGATGATTCGTGCTTAATTCTCATTCTTGATTAATTGTTTGAATTTCTTATGGACTTGGTAAAGATAAACTCTCACTCGATCATCCGAGGGATCCACGTGACAGGTGCAAGCCCGTGTAAGGACGTTTGAGAGACAATCTTGAAGAGGAAATAGTAATATTCAATAGAGTAGGATGGATTTTGTGATTAGTTTCTTGTATCTTGATAGATTGATAAGTCGTGGGCTTCTACGTTGATATCCGAGGAAGACATAGTAATAGGTGCACTTCTGTGTAAGGACAACATAGGTTCATGTCTAATTAATCCTATTTAGATACATTTCTCAGTCCTTAGCCAGTTGTCTATTGCAAGAGAGAACCGGCAACTTTCTACATGTTTGACAATTGAGGGATAAGAATTGGTGAACCATTTACATTCGAGAAATCCTACAAAGAAACCGAAACTCCTAGAATCTCCCTTTATCATAACCCAAAACACTAAACTCTTGTTTGTTGATCTTTAAGATTAGATTTGTTTACCTTACTTTGCTTTTGAAACGATTGGATAGTTGTTTGGCTAACTCGCATTGAGACATTTCTAGTGCTTATTCCAGTCCCTGTAGATACGATAATCTTTTATATTACTTGCGACATTTCCGTACACTTGCGGAGAGCGAACAAGTTTTTGCCAGAGACTAAGCAGGCTGTGGCCGTGTGCACCACACGGCCGTGTAGCATTTCCAGAGACTAAGCAGGCTGTGGCCGTGTGAACCACACGGCCGTGCAGTTTTGGCAGAGAAGGAACTGGACATGGCCGTGTGAATCTCACACGGCCGTGTTACGGGGTCGTGTGGCGCCCGATTTTCTCCTCTATTTAAACCCTCCTTCATGAATTGAAAGGGGATCTCTCCCCCTTTGGGAGAAGGCAAGATTTGGTGGTTTCCTCCCATTCTTGGGAGGATTTCTGGGCGATTCAAGGGGAGTTCTTGGCGATTCCGGCTCCGGAGCGAGGATTTGATCCGAAGACGAAGTTTCTTCGTAGATAAGTTTTCTCTTTCCCCCTTTTCTTGGTTTCTTGGATTGGGGATTTAAGGAATGCTTGTATTCTCTATTTCTTCGGGTTTTCTTCTTCGATTCATGGAGTAGATCTTGTATTCTAGGATGAAGGGAGTATTTGTATGATAGATTGATGTAATCTCTTATGGATTTGCCATTCTCTTGTTTCAATGACATTATCTTGCTTGTATCAATTAGATCTTGAATGATTAAAGATGATTCATGCTTAATTCTCATTCTTGATTAATTGTTTGAATTTCTTATGGAATTGGTAAAGATAAACTCTCACTCGATCATCCGAGGGATCCACGTGACAGGTGCAAGCCTGTGTAAGGACGTTTGAGAGACAATCTTGAAGAGGAAATAGGAATATTCAAGAGAGTAGGATGGATTTTGTGATTAGTTTCTTGTATCTTGATAGATTGATAAGTCGTGGGCTTCTACGTTGATATCCGAGGAAGACATAGTAATAGGTGCACTTCTGTGTAAGGACAACATAGGTTCATGTCTAATTAATCCTATTTAGATACATTTCTCAGTCCTTAGCCGGTTGTCTATTGCAATAGAGAACCGGCAACTTTCTACATGTTTGGCAATTGAGAGATAAGAATTGGTGAACCATTTACATTCGAGAAATCCTACAAAGAAACCGAAACTCCTAGAATCTCCCTGTATCATAACCCAAAACACTAAACTCTTGTTTGTTGATCTTTAAGATTAGATTTGTTTACCTTACTTTGCTTTTGAAACGATTGGATAGTTGTTTGGCTAACTCGCATTGAGACATTTCTAGTGCTTATTCCAGTCCCTGTGGATACGATAATCTTTTATATTACTTGCGACATTTCCGTACACTTGCAGAGAGCGAACAAGTTTTTGGCGCCGTTGCCGGGGACTGCGCTATAACATTAGGAACTATCAATTGAGTTAGACTAAACATAACATTTGTTTTCCTTTCATATTGCATAGTTTTAACTAATCATTAGATTTCTGTTTTTACCTTCTTGTATAACTTTCACTTCTTGTTAGTTCTTTTTGTACAAATTCAATTCTGCATTTTTGATTCTTTTATTTTTCTTTTTTTTTGAATTGTGATTTGCTATCTTGTTCTTGTGTATGCGAAGATCTAACTTTGCAGGGGAATTCTTTCCTTTTGACCCTGAGATTGATAGAACCTTCCATAAAAGAAGAATTCTGCAAAGGCAAATTGAAGAACAGGAACATTTGAACATGGCAAATAGACCACTTAAGGATTATGCAGCACCCTATGCAAGAGGTTTTCGATCTAGTATTTCAAGACCTTCAGTGGAAGCTAACAACTTTGAGATCAAACCCGCAATCATATCTATGGTGCAGCAGAACCAATTTGGTGGAGAACCTCATGAAGACCCCAATCAACACTTAGAGGTCTTTTATGAAATATGTGGGACCATGAAAATGAATGGAGTTCCTTCAGATGCAGTTAGATTATTATTATTTGGGTTTTCTCTAAGAGATAGGGCAAAGCAATGGCTGAATTCTTTAGCCCCTAATAGCATCACCACTTGGGAGCAGTGTGAGCAACAGTTTCTTGATAAGTTCTATCCACCAAGCAAAACAGCTCATATGAGGAATTTAATTGCGAGCTTCAAGCAAACTGACTCAGAATCTCTTTTTGAAGCATGGGATAGATATAATAGTATGCTCAGACAATGCCCACATCATGGGTTGGAAAGATGGTTAGTGTTGCACACTTTTTACAATGGTATCAATTATCATACCAAAGTGTCCCTTGATTCAGCTGCTGGAGGGGCACTTATGAACAAAAGCTTAGATGAAGCCGAAGAAATCATTGAAAGTGTAGCACAAAATCATCATCAATGGGCAAATGAAAGAAGTGGTGGCTATTCCTCTGTAAACCCAACAATTAAAGCATCAGGGAAGTTTAATGTAGATGTAGTCACTCTTTTGTCTGCAAAATTGGACGCTCTTACAAAGAAATTTGAAAATATGGGGACTAGTGCTAATATGGTCAAAGCTATTAGTACATCTTGCGAAGTATGTGGGAGTTCAGAGCATTCAAATGACTCATGTCCATTGGGAGCTATCACTGCACAAATCAATCAACTTGAACAATGTGATGCAATCATGAGTTACAATCAAAGGCTGAACGACCTATACTCAAATACTTATAACCCTGGATGGAAGAGTCATCCAAATTTTTCTTACAGAAGTAATCAAGATCAAGGACCATCTATGGGGGCAAGACCAAATTTTCAAGCTGGGCAACAAAATTTTCAACATCTATCTTCTCAAGGCTTACCAAAGTCAAATGTTGAAAAGATGCTTGAAGAAATTGTCTCAAGTCAGAATGAAATGAAGCAAGATATAGCAAAGCTCATTCAAAGAATGGATAATTCTGATAAGCATCAAAGGATCCAGGATAGTCAAATTGCCCAACTAGCTTCCTCATCATCCAGAGCACCAGGACAGCTTCCAGGAAAACCTGATGTGAATCCTATGGAGCATTGCAATAGGATTGAGCTTAGGAGCGGACGGACCTTGGGAGACTCCCAAGTGACTGCTTCAAAAGGGATACAAAAAGAAGAAGAGCTCTCTCCTCCTATACCAAATCAGATTCAAGCTAATGAGGAGAGTACCATTGAGGTTGAAGAGACTCTTCCACTGAACCATCAGAGCAAAGCTGTCCCTTTTCCTCAGAGACTTACAATGCTCAAGAAGGATGAAGAATTTGGCAAGTTTCTAGAAAAGGTTAAGGAAATTTGTGTAGAGGTACCTCTTATTGATGCTATTCTACAAATGCCTAAATTTGCCAAATTCCTGAAGGATCTCATGTCAAATAAGAGAAGAAGAGGAGAGGTCGAGACCATTGCGCTTAGTGAGGAATGTAGTGCTATTTTTGAGAAGAACACTTCTCCAAAACTGAAGGACCCAGGGAGCTTTTATATTCCTTGCAACATAGGAAAAGAATTTTTTGAAAAAGCTTTTTGTGATTTGGGGGCGAGTGTTAGCCTCATTCCCTATTCAATTTGTAATAAATTAGGTCTCAAAAACATTAAACTTACTACTATGGCACTTCAACTTGTCGATCATTCCTGCAGGTACCCTTTGGGTATTATAGAAGATGTGCCAGTAGAGGTGGATGGGAATGTTATTCCCACAGACTTTGTCGTGTTGGACATGGAAGAGGACCCTAGGATTCCTATCATATTAGGAAGACCTTTCCTTGCTACAGTTGGAGCTATAATTGATGTCAAAAATCATAAGCTTTCTTTGGTAATTGGTAAGGAAAATTTGGAATATGATTTATCTAATATCTCTAACCATGTCTCGTCTCTTTTAAATGCTTGTAGCAGGACAAGCATTTATAAACTTGAGGAATGGAATTTCCATCCTCATGGAAGGCCACCAAATGAAGGAGACAATGTGGTGGAAGATGTTGGGAGAAGATCTCCCAACAAAAATGAAAAGTATATCTGTCCTCCAAGGGCAAGGAAAAGAAGCGAATGATAAAGTTTGGTCGAGCTAAAGACCTTAAACAAGCGCTTCTTGGGAGGCAACCCAAGGGTTCTTTTAGTTAGTTTTGATTTGTATTGTAATTTCTTTTAGTTTGATGCATTCTTTTGATTTTGTTTTCAGGTTAGGTGTAAAACAGAGTCAGGCCGTGTGCTATACACGGCCAGGCAAAGGTTGCAGAGAAGGGAAGTGCTTGGGCCGTGTCATCCAGACACGGCCGTGTGGGATCTCCCGAGGAGAAAAAGGTATAGGCCGTGTCCTAGACACGGCCGTGTAAGGAATCCCGAGAGAAAAGATGGAGAGGCCGTGTCCCAGACACGGTCGTGCGAGGAATCCAGAGAAGGAAGAGGGGGAGGCCATGTAGATCTACACGGCCCGTGTAGGAGAACTATTAAAGTCTTCCTCCTACTTCGCACGGCTAGATCTTGGCCGTGTTCCGCACAACCCCAGCTCTCCAAAACATATCTTTCTCTCCCAATCTCTTAAAAACTCCTCTCTAATCTCTCGAGATCTCTTAGATCTGATTCTCCTCCTCTCTAAGACTTGGACTTTTTGTTCTCTTAACCTAAGATCTTTTGTTCTTTGAAGTTTTGTTCTTTGAGTTCCACAACTCTAGATAATTCTTCCCCTATCTAAACTCATCAAGATGTCCAATATTTTGAAGAGACTTCGCAAAGGAGGTGGTGGATCTAGTGGAGACAAAGAGAGGGAGCCATCAAGGGACAAAGGAAAGCAACCAGTGAAGGGCAAAGGCAAAAGGACTTCACGCAACAAAGGTAATGACAATGAATTCAATATTGTGTTTAGAAATGATGATCAAGTAACTAGATTTGCAATTCTTGTCAATAGAAAGATAGTGTGTACTAGATATATGGACCCAACTGTTTGTTGGTGCAATATCCCTCAGGTCAAGGTTGACCTGGGTAACCAAGCTGAGTCTTGGTTTGGGTTTAGATGTTTGACAATAAGATATTGATTGAAGAAGAGTCAAGTAGGTCAAGGTTGACTGGATACTTGACTGGGAAGTCCTAACTGGGATGTTAGGCAAAATGAAAGTCCTGGTGAGTGAAGCCAGGCAGAAGGAAGTCCTAGTGAGTGAAGCTAGGCAGATGGAAATCCTGGTGAGTGAAGCCAGGTGAAAGTCCTAGTGAGTGAAGCTAGGCAGATGGAAATCCTGGTGAGTGAAGCCAGGTGAAAGTCCTAGTGAGTGAAGCTAGGCAGAGTGAAAACCCTAGTGAGTGAAGCTAGGTGAAAGTCCTAGTGAGTGAAGCTAGGCAGATGGAAAACCCTAGTGAGTGAAGCTAGGTGAAAGTCCTGGTGAGTGAAGCCAGGCAAAGGAAAATCCAGATGGATCAAGGATGATCGGACATCTGGTGCTGGGAAGTCCAAGTAGGTCAAAGGATTGACTGGATACTTGGCATGAAAGAAAAGTCCAAGTAGATCAAAGGGATTGACCGGATACTTGGCACAGAGAAAAGTCCAAGTGGGTCAAAGGGATTGACCGGACACTTGGTAAGGGAGTCCTAGCGGTCAAGGGAGTGACTAGATGCTAGGCATGACATACCAACAGGTCAAGGTTGACCGGATGTTGGTTTGGGAGGTTTAGGACTTAGTTTTGGACAAAAACCAAGTCGGATCGATCGGTGGATCGATCAAGCTGGATCGATCGCTGGATCGATCCGCACTGTCCCAAATGGTCGGATCGATCCGTGGATCGATCAGAGGTCCCAATCGATCGATGGATCGATTGGGACGCTGTTCGCGCGATAAGCGCCGGATCGATCCGTGGATCGATCCGGCGAGCCCGCGCAGAGGCGCTCGGATCGATCCGTGATCGATCCAAAGCCTCCCGATCGATTGGGAACATTCGAATCGACGGGATCCGACCGCTGGCGTCGCTTATAGCCGCAGCGCTCGATGGTCATGCATCACTTCTCGATTCACTCGAGCTCTTGCCAACTCCTCCACAGCACTCACAAAGCTCAGATCGCCAGTTCTTGAAGGATCTTGGAAGCTCTCCAAGTCAAGAGGCGGATCAAAGCCAAGAAGAGAAGCTAGGGTTAGGGTTTTGTACTCATTGTAAGCTTGTAAGCTTGTATTTCTTGTATCCTTTCCCTCTCTTCTTGTATTGAGTATTGTAGGGCTTCTCCGCCCTTGGTAGTTACCACAAAGGAGAGTTTTATTTAGTGGAGGGTGTGTGTGTTGGTGTGGATCCTTGGATTAGTCACCTCTTGTGAGGTGGATACTAAGTAAAACCAACCGTGTTAGCGTTGTGTGTTTGTTTCTGTATTTTCCGCTGCACATCTTTGAAGGAACAAGCAACGCCGAGCACCGAGCGAACGCGACGAGCTATTCACCCCCCCCCCTCTAGCTACTTTTGGTATCAGAGCAAGGCCGCTCTTCACCGGAATCATCGCCGGAAGGGTCAAGCATAACAAGAAAAGCTAGAGGGTGAAGAAGTTGGAGCAAATTCATCAAAGTCAAAGAATTCAAGAAGCTCAACTTCAAGATGCAATTCCAAGATGGACTTGGATTTGATACAAGGGTGGCTCCACCATACACTTCTACAAGTTTCGATTCTTGGAAATCAAGAATCGAAAATTTTCTTATGATGGAGATAGAGCAATGGTTTGCTCTAATGGAAGGCTTCAAAGCTCCAACAAACTCCAAGGGCAAGCTTCTAAAGAAAAGCAGATGGAGCTCAGAGCAAATTCAAAGGGGCGAGGCAAATGACAAAGTGACCAAGCTTCTGGTCAACTTATTGCCTAGCCACATCTTGGCTCGAGTTGGAGAATTCGAAGATGCCAAGGAGCTTTGGAGCAAATTGGCCAAGCTTCATGAAGAGATCCCCTCCACTGTACAAGATCATGAAGAATCCAAAGAGGGTGACTCTTTGGAGCAAGACCAAGAGGAGGACCCCGAGGTTGAGAGATACTCAACCTCCGAAGAAGAGGAAATCCAAGAAGCTTCATCCTCAAGGGAATGCACAAGGGAACAAGGAGGGAGCATACTCCTTGTTTCACATTCAAAATGATGAAGCCTCCACCTCTAGGATTGAGGGGGAGCAATTCTTGGTGACGCCGGATCAAGAAGAAGGAGAAGCTTCTACATCCGGGTCAAGTGAAGAAGAAGAAGATTGTGCCACCTCCGAAATTCAAGAAATATCAAATGGAGGAGCAAGTGCCATCCCTATACAAGAAGGTATAAATGTTTCAATTAATAATAAAAATCATATAATATGTTTTGAGTGTAGGGAACATGGGCACTATAAGAGCAAGTGTCCCAACTTGGCCAAGAAGAAGGGCCAAGTGGCACAAAAGGGCAAGGAGAAGCCCAAGGAGACCACCCCCGGGACAAAGAAGAGCAAGGAGCACATTGTGTGCTTCTTGTGTCAACAAAAAGGGCATTACCGAAGTCAATGACCCAAGGGGAAGAAGATGGTCAAGGCTCAAGGAGGCACTAGTCAAGGGGGAGCCTCCAAGGTAAAGAAGAAGGTAACATTCATTGAGCCTATTCCCTTGCAAAATGGTAAAAAGCATGCTAGGTCAAATTTTTATCATCTTAATGCGATTTACCATAAGAATAGGAAGCATGAGGGCTTTAAGGAAAAGCATGTGGCCCTACATGCCAAAACTACTATCCCTAAGGCTAGGAATGTAGGTAAAAACCTAGGCAATAACTCTAAGGATGTAAGATACAAGCCTAGAAACAAAAATGCTCATGGATCAAATGAAAAACCAAAAACTAAGGACTTAGTGATAGAAAATCAAGTCTTGATATCAAGGCTTGATAAAATGGAAAAGACCCTAAAAAGGATGGAAAATATCCTATTAGGGCAAAATGAGCATAACCTAGGTTTAGGGGTACAAAAGCCATCCAATGGCCATAGAGGGTTGGGATACAAACCAAAGGCTAAGAAGGATGTGCCCTCTTACCATAGAGTTCCATATAGTTATGGAACAAACTCTAGGTCTAGTGGTCAAGCCAAAAATACTAGGGAAGTCATCCCTAAGAGTATTTTTGCAATAAATATGACTAAGACTTCTAAGAAGTCTAAGAAAGTCACAAACAAGGTCACAAGGGAGGTTATCCCTAGAGTCGACCTAGAAAAAGTGACCAAGGCTTCTAAGAAGCCCAACAAGGTCACTAGGAAGTTATCCCTAGTGAGTACCTAGAGCATCCAAGGAGCACCAATAGGTGTTGGGTTCCTAGGAGCATCTTCTCTACCCCATAGATGGGTTAGAGAGTGTCAACTCCGATTAGAAGGGTAGTTAACCCAACTTTGAGGAAATTGACACTCAAGGAGCATTTTCAAGGTTTTTGTTAACCTTTGAAAATGAAATGGAATTATTGATTACTCCTTGAAAGAGTAAAATGTGCCTAATGGTGGAAGAATTGATTTTAATCTTAAATGGCACATATTGGAAAATTCATAAGAACTATCAAGTTGAGTTTTTGGTATGTTCTTAGGCAATTTAAGGCAATCCGGGCCTTAAATTTAAAAGTGCTACTCTTGAGGAAAAATGGAATATGCCAACATTTGAGGACATGTTTATTTTAATTGGCATAAATTAATCAAGGGAATAAGAAATGCAAACTTAGGTTTTGGCACTCTCTTGAAGCACTTTGGGCAATCTAGGGTTTAAGTTTTAGGATTAGCTAAGATTAATGATACTTAGATAGGTAATCTAGGTATATTTTATTTATGCTAAACCATGCCATGATTGTTTGCTCATAATATGCCATGACATCATATTTTATCTTATTTGGATTTTGCATTCATGACTTATCATGAAAAATACAAAATACCATGTCATGCCATACATACATCATGTAGTTATAGAAATCTTTCTTTTGAAAGCTATTTTATTTTGATGTATGCCATAACATAATCATGCATTAAGTTTAATTCCTTGTAATTAAGGACGAATGGCATTTAACGACACTTATTGACAAGTGACATCCTAGGTGGATGTCTAACATTTCTAAAATGCCTAGATAGATATGCATGATCCCTAGAATAGGGCAAAACCAAATTTTACATCTCACAAAGACCTCTAAGGTGACTTGTATGTGTTTTAGTGCATATTATATACAAGTGAGATGTTAGGATGATGAACAAAGCTCAAGATGTTGATTTAGTGCATTCCTTTGAGTTTTAAATTCATCAAAATACATAGTTATGTGTTTTCCCATCATTGGGAAAGCTAATGTACAAGTCATGTGCATTATGCCCAAGGAACATGATGGGATATTGGTTTTGAAAATGTTTTTAAAATGTTTTTGGAAAACCTTGGTGAAGGCTATCTTTTGATAGTAATCACCATTGAATAGTTAAACACAAACTTGAAGAAAAACACTAAAGTTTTTGCAAGTTTTCAAGTTTGTGTCAATCTTTGAAAATATGATGTATTTTCATAGAAAGCTATTTTTCCATGATTAAGTATGCCCTAAATAATGTCTACACGAAATTTCATAATTTTTGGATTTTTGTAGAATTTTCTAGGGGTTTCTGAAGTTGACTGAAATGGAATTTCAGCAACTATCAGAGCTCCGATCGATCCATGGATCGATTGGAGTTCCTGAATCGATCCATGGATCGATTCAAATGGCAATTCCCGCGAGCAGAAGCTCGCTGGATCGATCAGCCGATCGATCCAGGGAGTCTGAATCGATCCGTGGATCGATTCAGAAAGGTTCAATCGATTGGAACCCAACTCCAATCGATCCAAGTTGCTGATTTTGGCTGGGAAGGCCTGATTTCAGCATCTTTGAACCTATTTGAGTCTAGGTAACCATTTAAAACCCCTTAAATACATTTGTATACATACAAAGGGTGTTTTCATGTTGAAAACAAGGATGGATTGGTTAACGAAGACTAAGTAGAAGTTTAGGTTGAGGTTGTTTCAAATTTTGAATATTTGAACCTCAAAACTTCCAAATTTGGGTTTCCTAATGTTTTAGGGATTCTAAGTCATTGTTGATGCAATGACAGAAGTTACCACCATGTCTTTAGGGGGAGGGACTCTTTAAAGACATGAAAGTTATTTTTCATGAACCTTGGAAGGTGGTTAACCTTCTGTTGTGAACTTGCTCAAGGTTGAGCATTTAAACTTGAAATGGGGAGAAATGGGGAGTGGATATCCTCATTATTTCAAGTGGACACTCATGTGGTAGATAATGCTCAAGGTTGGGTAGTTGTCTACATTGAGGGAGAAGTTAAGGATAAATGAAGGGTATGGGACCTTCATTATCGTGTTGATCACAACGAGTGATGTTGTGAACAACGATGAGCAACTCTTCGGGAGAGTCTTCAACAAATGGATTTGTTGAAGTGTGCCTGAATTGGAGCATCGGTTGATGTGTGTCCAACGATGGGTTGATGTGTGCCAATAGGGGGAGAATGTATGGTTAAGCTTAGTCCTTCATTACCTATGGGAAGGTCATAGGGGGAGAATGAAAGGACTCATGAAAGGGAGTAAGTTAGACTTTCATTACCTAGAGGGAGTTTGCCCTCTTAGGGGGAGAATGAAGAGCTTAATTTATGCTTTCATTACCTAGTGGCATGAAGAAGGAGGCTATGGGATTAGCCTAACTTACATATGGGATTGTAAGTGTTATTGTGGTATTGTCAAACATCAAAAAGGGGGAGATTGTTGGTGCAATATCCCTCAGGTCAAGGTTGACCTGGGTAACCAAGCTGAGTCTTGGTTTGGGTTTAGATGTTTGACAATAAGATATTGATTGAAGAAGAGTCAAGTAGGTCAAGGTTGACTGGATACTTGACTGGGAAGTCCTAACTGGGATGTTAGGCAAAATGAAAGTCCTGGTGAGTGAAGCCAGGCAGAAGAAAAGTCCTGGTGAGTGAAGCTAGGCAGATGGAAATCCTGGTGAGTGAAGCCAGGTGAAAGTCCTAGTGAGTGAAGCTAGGCAGATGGAAATCCTGGTGAGTGAAGCCAGGTGAAAGTCCTAGTGAGTGAAGCTAGGCAGAGTGAAAACCCTAGTGAGTGAAGCTAGGTGAAAGTCCTAGTGAGTGAAGCTAGGCAGATGGAAAACCCTAGTGAGTGAAGCTAGGTGAAAGCCCTGGTGAGTGAAGCCAGGCAAGGGAAAATCCAGATGGATCAAGGATGATCGGACATCTGGTGCTGGGAAGTCCAAGTAGGTCAAAGGATTGACTGGATACTTGGCATGAAAGAAAAGTCCAAGTAGGTCAAAGGGATTGACCGGATACTTGGCACAGAGAAAAGTCCAAGTGGGTCAAAGGGATTGACCGGACACTTGGTAAGGGAGTCCTAGCAGGTCAAGGGAGTGACTAGATGCTAGGCATGACATACCAACAGGTCAAGGTTGACCGGATGTTGGTTTGGGAGGTTTAGGACTTGGTTTTGGACAAAAACCAAGTGCTGGATCGATCAGTGGATCGATCCAGGCTCTGGATCGATCAGTGGATCGATCCAGACCTGTCCCAGCGAACAGAGAGCTTCTGGATCGATCCGTGGATCGATCCAGAGGTCCCAATCGATCAGTGGATCGATTGGGACGCAGCTGCTTCGCGCGATCGATCCGTGGATCGATCCAAGCCTCCGGATCAAGCGCCGGATCGATCCGTGGATCGATCCAAAGCCTCCCCGATCGATTGGGAACATTCGAATCGATCGGGATCCGACCGTTGGCGTCGTTTATAGCTGCAGGCGTTCGATGGCTGCGGCATCACTTCTCCGATTCACTCCAGAGCTCTCGCCAACTCCTCCACAGCGCTCACAAAGCTCAGATCGCCAGTTCTTGAAGGATCTTGGAAGCTCTCCAAGTCAAGAGGCGGATCAAAGCCAAGAAGAGAAGCTAGGGTTAGGGTTTTGTACTCATTGTAAGCTTGTAAGCTTGTATTTCTTGTATCCTTTCCCTCTCTTCTTGTATTGAGTATTGTAGGGCTTCTCCGCCCTTGGTAGTTACCACAAAGGAGAGTTTTATTTAGTGGAGGGTGTGTGTGTTGGTGTGGATCCTTGGATTAGTCACCTTTTGTGAGGTGGATACCAAGTAAAACCAACCGTGTTAGCGTTGTGTGTTTGTTTCTGTATTTTCCGCTGCACATCTTTGAAGGAACAAGCAACGCCGAGCACCGAGCGAACGCGACGAGCTATTCACCCCCCCTCTAGCTACTTTTGGTCCTAACACTGTTCTTGATATGCTTGGAATTAGGGAAGATGTAGATTTGATGATTGGGTTTTTGGATTGGAGTGATATTATGTACACCCATTTGCCTACATATCCTCGTCTTGTTTTGGAATTTTTGAGTTCATTGGATGCCCATTTTACTAATGAAGATGATTATTTTGGGAAAATCTCTTTTAGACTAATGAATCAAGAATTTCTATGGGCATTTAGTGACTTTAATTCTTGTTTTAGATTAACCATCGGTAGCCCTCGTAGGTTTGATCTAAGGTTTAATGGGAATCATTTTTGGAATGCAATAACAGGGTTAGATCAACCTTATGAGCCTTCAAGAGCTAAGGCCTCCCATATGCAAAACCCTATTTTTAGGTATCTACATAGAGTTATGGGTAAAACTATTTTTGGTAGGGGAGAGAGTGATGGGGTGGTTAAAAAGATAGAGCTTTATGCTTTATGGGCTATGCTTTATAAGGTTGAATTTGATTCTGGTTTTCATTTTGTTCAAACCTTATTAAGATCTGCTAGGGCGTCATCGGGATCAATTGTTTTTGGTGGTTTGATTACCCGAATAGCTTGTAATTTAAATCTTGATGTTGATGGGTTGGAAATAATTCATGGTAATGACATGATTGACATTGATGCATGTCTTGCTATGAAAATGATCGTTCGGGATGAGAATGGTTTTGCGTTTCCTAGGAGGAGTGGTCCTCCTCTACCCCTTCCTTTTCCTGAACGAACTACTAGTCATAACCCGGCTAATTGGGTAATTTCCGAGTTGGATTCTGAGGATAACCCTTCTATACCTGGAGACACTGAGCCACATCATGAGCCCTCATCATATGGACACCCACAGCCTTCTAGTTTTATGGAGCCCGCTAGGCATTCTTTTGCATATGGCACGGGATCTTCTAGGTTTGATTTTTCAGATTTTCGTACGTCTCTAGAATCACTTCATGAGAAGCAAGATTCCCAACGAAAAATGCTAGAGGGGCGCTTCTCTTTATCTGATGATCAGTTTAGGGAGGTACAAAATCATTTTCAGTTTACGAGGAATTTCCAAGGTCATGTGGCTGAGTTTGTGCAGGATTATGATACTGATCAGGCTAGGATGAGAGATTTTATGCAGAGCATGATGCTTACTAGCCAACAAGTAGATGCTTTATATGAGTATCATAGATCTTTGGGTGAGATTCCAGGTTTTCCTAGTTTTCCTATCGGCCAACCACGTCGTAGACCTCCTTTCCCTCGTCCACCTCCACCTCCTCCACCATATTGATTTCATCGGGACGATAAAAAGTTTAAGTCTGGGGGGGTGTTATGTACTGTTTAGTTTGGTTTTCAGTTTCTTTTTGTTTTTGTTAGTTTTTCATGTTGGTTCTTATTTTCATTGCTTGTTGCTTTATTTTGCTTGTTTTTGAAATAATCATGGCAAAAAAAAAAAAATATTCTGAGAACATCAAATCTTCACTTATATGCTTTCTTGGATTCAAGTGAAATGTTAGCACGATTATTGTCTTGATTCATGATGTTCGAATGATGCTAGTAGTAAACTTTATGTACTTCTTTTCTCTATCTTGGGTAGCATGAAACAAGCTAAGAATCTTATGGTGATGAGTTTTAGTTTTGGTTCAACCTTAAGGATTTTATCTTCACTACACTTGTGCTTGATGCTTGAATAGTTGATGTCATTGAAATAGTCATGATTCATCTTGTTTGCTTAGTACTTGGTTTCCATGGTGATTTCTCAACTTTCATTTTGGTTACTGGATGAGGCTCAAATCATTAAAGCTCATTTGGAAAAATCAAAATATCCCAACATGTGTGCTAAAAATTACATTGGTGAATAAGTTTTGCACAATGCAAACACTTATAAAAAAAAAAAAAAAGAAGGAAATAAGGGATATAAAAAACAGTTGTCATGAGTGGAATCTAGCAAGTCACCCCTTTGAGACCGAGTTAGGTTACTGGGGAAATGACTGTTTAGCTTCTCTTGAGATTGAGCACCCCTTTGAGACCTTGGGTTAGTTGCGAAATATGAACCAAGTGAATGGTGAGTAAGTGCCTATCACTGGTTACTTGTCTTTCACTGGAAACACTAGGAATTCAAATTTGATGACGACTTGATTAGGACATGGATTGAAACTTGAAGAGTGTTGAGTTACTTTTACACTGTGCACAAGATTCTTATGCTTGAACCATACTTTACTTGTTTCTATGATCATGCTTTCTAATGAAACTTTTTGATAGAGTTAGGAAAGTGCACTAGGTTTTATGAATGTGTTGTAGAACATATGAATTTAGACTGCGGCATTTTGCTTGAGGACAAGCAAAGGTTTAAGTCTGGGGGTGTGATGTGCGTAGATTATATACTCTTTTATGCATATTTTTACGCACATTTACATACTTTGAGCATGCTTGATCTATGCATTTTTATACTTCCAGCTTTCCTTTTAGCATATTTACTCTTTTGGTTCGGAGATCTGCTTTTTGTGCATTTTCTGTACACAGGAGTCGATTTGGTGAAGAATCTACATCCTTGGGCAAGCATTGGAGGAAACAAAGGGAGAAAGCACTGGGCCGTGTACCTCACACGGCCCTGCACTGGTATGGAGCTCGGGCCGTGTGGAGTTTGGCACCAACAGAAGTGGAGAATGACATGGCCGTGTGAACTTCACACGGCCGTGTCAAGATTTGAAGCCAACCAGAGCAGAAGCCTTACATGGCCGTGTGGATCTACACGGCCGTGTGAGGTTTCCAGAGACTAAGCAGGCTGTGGTCGTGTGCACCACACGGCCGTGTAGCATTTCCAGAGACTAAGCAGGCTGTGGCCGTGTGAACCACACGGCCGTGCAGTTTTGGCAGAGAAGGAACTGGACATGGCCGTGTGAATCTCACACGGCCGTGTCACGGGGCCGTGTGGCGCCCGATTCCCTCCTCTATTTAAACCCTCCTTCATGAATTGAAAGGGGATCTCTCCCCCTTTGGGAGAAGGCAAGATTTGGTGGTTTCCTCCCATTCTTGGGAGGATTTCTGGGTGATTCAAGGGGAGTTCTTGGCGATTCCGGCTCTGGAGCGAGGATTGGATCCGAAGACGAAGTTTCTTCGTAGATAAGTTTTCTCTTTCCCCCTTTTCTTGGTTTCTTGGATTGGGGATTTAAGGAATTCTTGTATTCTCTATTTCTTCGGGTTTTCTTCTTCGATTCATGGAGTAGATCTTGTATTCTAGGATGAAGGGAGTATTTGTATGATGGATTGATGTAATCTCTTATGGATTTGCCATTCTCTTGTTTCAATGATATTATCTTGCTTGTATCAATTAGATCTTGAATGATTAAAGATGATTCATGCTTAATTCTCATTCTTGATTAATTGTTTGAATTTCTTATGGAATTGGTAAAGATAAACTCTCACTCGATCATCCGAGGGATCCACGTGACAGGTGCAAGCCCGTGTAAGGACGTTTGAGAGACAATCTTGAAGAGGAAATAGGAATATTCAAGAGAATAGGATGGATTTTGTGATTAGTTTCTTGTATCTTGATAGATTGATAAGTCGTGGGCTTCTACGTTGATATCCGAGGAAGACATAGTAATAGGTGCACTTCTGTGTAAGGACAACATAGGTTCATGTCTAATTAATCCTATTTAGATACATTTCTCAGTCCTTAGCCGGTTGTCTATTGCAAGAGAGAACCGGCAACTTTCTACATGTTTGACAATTGAGGGATAAGAATTGGTGAACCATTTACATTCGAGAAATCCTACAAAGAAACCGAAACTCCTAGAATCTCCCTTTATCATAACCCAAAACACTAAACTCTTGTTTGTTGATCTTTAAGATTAGATTTGTTTACCTTACTTTGCTTTTGAAACGATTGGATAGTTGTTTGGCTAACTCGCATTGAGACATTTCTAGTGCTTATTCCAGTCCCTGTAGATACGATAATCTTTTATATTACTTGTGACATTTCCGTACACTTGCGGAGAGCGAACATAGCTAAAGGTTTCAAGCAGATTCATGGTATTGACTATGATGAGACCTTTTCTCCAGTAGCGATGTTTAAGTCCATTCGGATCATGCTTGCTATTGCAGCTTACCACGATTACGAGATCTGGCAGATGGACGTCAAAACCGTGTTTCTGAATGGAAACCTACTCCAGGATGTGTACATGACACAATCTGAGGGTTTTGTAGATTCACAGCATACTAGCAGAGTATGCAAGCTGCATAGGTCCATTTATGGAGTAAGGCAAGCTTCTCGGAGCTGGAATCTTCGATTCGATGATGCAATCAAACAGTTTGGTTTCATCAAGAACGAAGATGAGCCTTGTGTCTACAAGAAGGTTGTAGGGGATATAGTAGTCTTCCTCATATTGTATGTGGATGACATACTACTCATTGGAAAGGACATCCCTTTGCTACAGTCTGTCAAGACTTAGCTAGGGAGTTGCTTCTCAATGAAAGACTTAGGTGAGGCATCCCGCATTCTAAGGATACAAATCTATAGAGATAGATCTAAGAGATTGCTTGGCCTAAGTCAGAGTACATACATTGACAAGGTGAGTCAGTTTGCCATGCAGAACTCCAAGAAGGGATTTCTGCCGATGTCACATGGCATGAGTCTTTCGAAGACTCAAGGTCCCTCTTCTAGAGAGGAGAGAGACTGCATGGATCAGATCCCTTATGCCTCAGCCATAGGATCGGTCATGTACGCCATGCTATGTACTCGACCTAATGTCTCATATGCTTTGAGCATGACGAGCAGATACCAGTCAGATCCAGGTGAAAGTCACTGGATAGCGGTCAAGAATATTCTTAAGTACTTAAGAAGGACTAAAGAATATTTCTTGATATATGGAGGCAATGATGAGCTAGCTGTAAAGGGTTACAGTGATGCTAGCTTTCAGACCGACCAGGATGACTATAGATCGCAGTCGGGATTCGTATTTTGCATTAATGGTGGTGCTGTGAGCTGGAAGAGTTCGAAGCAGGACACGGTAGCTGATTCTACGACAGAGGCCGAGTATATTGCTGCATCAAAGGCAGCAAAAGAGGCAGTTTGGATTCGCAATTTCATCACTGAACTTGGGGTGGTTTCTAGCATTGCTGACCCTATTGAGCTCTATTGTGACAACAACGGAGCTATAGCACAGGCGAAGGAACCTCGCTCACACCAGCGGACCAAACACATACTACGGCGCTTCCATCTCATTCGAGAGATCATCGAGAGAGGAGATGTGAAGATTTGCAGAGTACCTACAGAGGCTAACATCGCAGATCCCTTGACCAAGGCTTTGGCATAGAGGAAGCATGATGGTCACACTAGGTCATTGGGGCTTAGAGCTTACACTGATTGACACTAGTGCTAGTGGGAGATTGTTAGCTAGAGCCCTAGAGCCAATCATTTGATGATTGTATTTTGGATTTGTTGTGTCATATTCTATATAAATAACGGCATTTGGTTTTTGGTTATTATACTTACTTGTATTGGTGCAAAATAAACTAAGTATAATAACGTCCTTGAGTAGAAGGTTCTCACCTATATCAATCGGTTAGTTGAACCGATAGTGAGATGATATAGGGAACACTACTCTTAATCATTCCTAGTCGAGTATTAACATTCAGGGATAATGTAAATGCAATAAGACTAGCATGTAGGTTAACTCAATAACTTGATCTCACAAGTCATGGATATAGAGATATCAAGTTGACACATGGGTATGCATTGGAGAATGTATACTGAATGACCCGCCATGAGAAAGTATCATGGATCGTTATATGTGTGTCATATACTTTCTTATGTGGCTATTAGTATAACTACTAGTCCTTAGACCTGAAGTCACCATGGTTCCCTACATAAGGAGTTATGTACTTTGGTTTCGTCAAACGTCACCCGTAACTGGGTGGACTATAAAGGCGATTACTGGGTATGTAACAAATTATGCGGAGAGATGTGAGTGATGTAGATGGGATCTATCCCTCCTATATGACGGGAGAGACATCGGTATTCTTGATAGAGTGAGACCACGAATTGCATGGCCATGCCCAAATGAGTCAATATGAGATATTGAGCTCATTTGATTGAGTGAGTCTACTTGGAGTTCAAGATTTGGATTGATTAGAGGATGACACGGTCTATGCCTCACATTGATCAATCTAGATGTCTAGGATAGAAGAACACTTGTCATATATTGTGAGGAGTCACAATTAGTAGTCACAAGGTGATGTTGGATCTCAACATTCTTGTAACTTGGGTAGTAATGATGTATTGCTAGATACCGCTCATTACTTATGCTTCTAAATGAGTTTAGGGGCATTGAAAACGTTACAAGAACCTATTGGGTCACACACAAAGAACAAGTGGATGGAGGTTAGGTTCATATGATGAACCAAGAGGATTAGATTCATTTGATGAATCAAATTAGATTAAGAGTAATCCTAATTGGGCTAATTGAGTTGGACTCAAGTTGATTCATGTGTTCAATGAGTCTAATTTAGATTATGACTCATTGAATCAATTTAATTAAATGAATTAGATTCATTATATTAAATTGGCTTGAATTAAATGGTTGGATTAGATCAACCATGAGAGAGATTAAGTCAAGTTTGACTTGACTTGAGAGGAAGATGAAGAGTCAAGTTTGACTTGACTTTATGCCACCTCATTGGTGAGTTGGCATTAAGTGGACCAATGATGATGCTCCACATCATCATGGTTACTTAAGTGAAGTGCCACCTCATGGGAGTTACCAAGAGTTGTGACTCTTGGTATCCCATGAGGTTACAAACCACTTAATTAGATGAAAAGAGTTTTATTTTGCAAGTGTAACTCTCATTCAAGTGATCTTCCTCCCCCTAAGCTCTCTTCTTGCTCCTTCTCTTCTCTTGGTCGTGGGTTTCAAGCAAGGGAGAAGAAAGGAGAGTGAATCTAATCCAAGAAGAAATGTTAGTGAAAGTCACATAGAGATTTTAGAGGAGTGTGTTCTCTTCTTTTCTTTTCTTCTTCTTCCAATCCTACCCGAGAGCCCTAGAGAGTGCTAGCACACTTGTGGTGCTCTCTTCTCCATCCTTGTGTGTTAGAGAACACACCTTGTTCGTGTGGATACTACTAGAGGATTGTCTACGTTGACAATCACGAGATCCGGCGTATCTTGGACAAGCGGGATTCGCGAAGGGCACGCATCGAAGGTATAAGATTTTTCTCCATGTAGATCTAAGTGTAGATCTAGGTAAACTCATATTCGTATGTTTTCAAAATTTTTATTCGCACGGATCCGTTGGCTAAGGGGTTTCGGGGTTTCCGCGACGCGAAAAAATGGTTTTCGCGGCCCGAAAAACCCAACAAGACCTTCTTGGAGTGTTAGCACACTCAAAGATTCTCCTTCCATCGAGTTGTTCGTGTGGATACGCACAGAGAGTTGTCTACCTTGACAACTTGAGATCCGGCATCTCCTTGGACGAGCGGGATACGAAAAGGGCACGCATCGAAGGTATAAAAGGTTTCCCCTTTGTAGATCTACTGTAGATCGAATTTTTTGAAACTTGTACTCATATTTTATTTATTTTGAAACTCGTACTACTCTTAATCATTCCTAGTCGAGTATTAACATTCAGGGACAATGTTAATGCAATAAGTCTAGCATGTAGGTCAACTCGATGACTTGATCTCACAAGTCATGGATATAGAGATATCAAGTTGATACATGGGTATACATTGGAGAATGTATACTGAATGAGCCGCCATGAGAAAGTATCATGGATCGTTATATGAGTGTCATATACTTTCTCATGTGGCTATTAGTATGACTACTAGTTCTTAGACCTAAAGTCACCATGGTTCCCTACATAAGAAGTTATGTACTTTGGTTTCGTCAAACGTCACCCGTAACTGGGTGGACTATAAAGGCGATTACTGGGTATGTAACGAATTATGCAGAGGGATGTGAGTAATGTAGATGGGATCTATCCCTCCTATATGACAGGAGAGACATCGATATTCTTGATAGAGTGAGACCACGAAGTGCATGGCCATGCCCAAATGAGTCAATATGAGATATTGAGCTCATTTGATTTAGTGAGTTTACTTGGAGTTCAAGATTTAGATTGATCAGAGGATGACACGGTCTATGCCTCACATTGATCAATCTAGATGTCTAGGATAGAATGACACTTGTCATATATTGTGAGGAGTCATAATTAGTAGTCACAAGGTGATGTTGGATCTCAACATTCTTGTAACATTGGGTAGTAATGATGTGTTGCTAGATACCGCTCATTACTTATGCTCCTAATGGGTTTAGGGGCATTGCCAACGTTACAAGAACCTATAGGGTCACACACTAAGGACAATTAGATGGAAATTAGGTTCATATGATGAACCAAGAGGATTAGATTCATTTGATGAATCAAATTGGATTAAGAGTTATCCTAATTGGGCTAATTGAGTTGGACTCAAGTTGATTCATGTGTTTAATGAGTCTAATTTAGATTATGACTCATTGAATCAATTTAATTAAATGAATTAGATTCATTATATTAAATTGGCTTGAATTAAATGGTTGGATTAGATCAACCATGAGAGAGATATTAAGTCAAGTTTGATTTGACTTAAGAGGAAGATGAAGAGTCAAGTTTGACTTGACTTTATGCCACCTCATTGGTGAGTTGGCATTGAGTGGGCCAATGATGATGCTCCACATCATCATGGTTGCTTAAGTGGGATGCCACCTCATGGGAGTTACCAAGAGTTGTGACTCTTGGCATTCCATGGGAGTTACACACCCATCTTAATCTGGCCGGCCACATGAATGAAGGAATAAGTTTCATTTTGTGATTATTCTCATTAATTCCATCATCTTCTTCCTTGCTCCATTTTTCTTCTCCCTTTCTCCTCTCCATTGCCGAGACCTTCATGGAGTGCTAGCACACTCAAAGGTTCTCCTTCCATCGAGTTGTTCGTGTTGATACGCATAGAGAGTTGTCTACCTTGACAACTTGAGATCCGGCATCTCCTTGGACGAGCGGGATACGAAAAGGGCACGCATCGAAGGTATAAAAGGTTTCCCCTTTGTAGATCTACTGTAGATCGATGTTTTTGAAACTCGTACTCGTATTTTATTTATTTTGAAACTCGTACTACTCTTAATCATTCCTAGTCGAGTATTAACATTCAGGGACAATGTTAATGCAATAAGACTAGCATGTAGGTCAACTCGATGACTTGCTCTCACAAGTAATGGATATAAAGATATCAAGTTGACACATGGGTATGCATTGGAGAATGTATACTGAATGAGCCGCCATGAGAAAGTATCATGGATCGTTATATGAGTGTCATATACTTTCTCATGTGGCTATTAGTATGACTACTAGTTATTAGACCTGAAGTCACCATGGTTCCCTACATAAGAAGTTATGTACTTTGGTTTCGTCAAACGTCACCCGTAACTGGGTGGACTATAAAGGCGATTACTGGGTATGTAACGAATTATGCAGAAGGATGTGAGTGATGTAGATGGGATCTATCCCTCTTATATGACGGGAGAGACATCGATATTCTTGATAGAGTGAGACCACGAAGTGCATGGTCATGCCCAAATGAGTCAATATGAGATATTGAGCTCATTTGATTTAGTGAGTCTACTTAGAGTTCAAGATTTCTATTGATCAGAGGATGACACGGTCTATGCCTCACATTGATCAATCTAGATGTCTAGGATAGAATGACACTTGTCGTATATTGTGAGGAGTCATAATTAGTAGTCACAATGTGATGTTGGATCTCAACATTCTTGTAACATTGGGTAGTAATGATGTGTTGCTAGATACCGCTCATTACTTATGCTCCTAATGGGTTTAGGGGCATTGCCAACGTTACAAGAACCTATAGGGTCACACACTAAGGACAATTAGATGGAAATTAGGTTCATATGATGAACCAAGAGGATTAGATTCATTTGATGAATCAAATTGGATTAAGAGTAATCCTAATTGGGCTAATTGAGTTGGACTCAAGTTGATTCATGTGTTCAATGAGTCTAATTTAGATTATGACTCATTGAATCAATTTAATTAAATGAATTAGATTCATTATATTAAATTGGCTTGAATTAAATGGTTGGATTAGATCAACCATGAGAGAGTTATTAAGTCAAGTTTGACTTGACTTGAGAAGAAGATGAAAAGTCAAGTTTGACTTGACTTTATGCCACCTCATTGGTGAGTTGGCATTGAGTGGGCCAATGATGATGCTCCACATCATCATGGTTGCTTAAGTGGGATGCCACCTCATGGGAGTTACCAAGAGTTGTGACTCTTAGCATTCCATGGGTGTTACACACCCATCTTAATGTGGCCGGCCACAAGAATGAAGGAATATGTTTCATTTTGTGATTATTCTCATTCATTCCATCATCTTCTTCCTTGCTCCATTTTTCTTCTCCCCTTCTCCTCTCCATTGCCGAGACCTTCTTGGAGTGCTAGCACACTCAAAGGTTCTCCTTCCATCGAGTTGTTCATGTGGATACGCATAGAGAGTTGTGTACTTTGACAACTTGAGATCCGGCATCTCCTTGGACAAGCGGGATACGAAAAGGGCACACATCTAATGTATAAAAGGTTTCCCCTTTGTAGATCGACTGTAGATCGAAGTTTTTGAAACTCGTACTCATATTTTATTTATTTTCTTTGCACGGATCCGGTGGCTGGGGCTTTCGGGGTTTCTGCGATGCGAAAACGCGATTTTCGTGGCCCGAAAAACCCAACAGTGGTATCAGAGCCACGTGCAAAGACCTGTACGAGTTTATTTTTGATTTTTATGAAAAATATAGTTTCTGTGATTTTCTTTAAATTTAGGTTTTTTATAGTTTTTATGGGTAATTTTCTCGTAGAAGCGAAGCACAAGTGTTTTGGCATTTGTAGGCTTTCGCTACCGGGAAGATTTTTCCAAAACGGCTTGGTTTCGCCCCAAATCCTTTTGGTACAGCGGGCTAAGGCACTGTAGGATCTCTAAGGAACCCTCGCGATGGTTAGATCGCGGGTAGGGGTGCTGCTCCTGGCCCCGCAAGGGGATTCGTTCCGCGATTGCGCCCGAAAACCGCTAAACATGACAGCCGGGAAATATTACTCGTAAAAATTGTAAAAATTAGTATTAAAATTTCATAAAATTATAAAAAAATACATAATTTAGAATTATGTATAATTTGTGATAGTCATGGCCCAAAAGACCCAATTGGATTGGAATAAATGTGTTGTAATTCATAATACGCCTTGCGTGCCTGATGTGATGTGCGTGTTGTATTTTTATTTTTCGCGGCCTGCTCGTCGTGCCTTTCTATTTTATTCTTGTTGTAAATTAGTTTAGACTCGAATGTAACTCGAGTTTCAAAATTGTAATGTACAAAATTGGAGCTGTGGAAGGTCCACACGAGACGGAGTTACGAGGAGGGCGCGAGCAACACAAGGTGGTCAAAGGGAGATGCTTGAGAAACTGTTGACCTTAGGTTGACCATCCGATCTTCTCATTGGCTTGAGAAGATCGTAGTAGGGCCATGACTAAATCACAAATTAATTTAATTAATTTCTTGTGTATATGTGATGCATGATTAAGTAATTAATTAGTGCCTAACGATTAAATTAGATCTAAGTCGTGCACATGATGCACCCCACGATTAGTTTAGATCTATATCGAGTATATGATATGCATCATCGTTTAGATTAGATCTAAATCACGTCAACTCTAATGCCTACCATGCCGTGATACCTATCACTACCTCGATCACATGTGTTGTTGAATCTGCCAAAGCAGAGCAACACATATTATCTTGGTAGGGTACGGAGGGACAATCTTGGTCCCGATTATCAACGCATGGGTGAATATAAACTCAATTAGATTGAGTATTCCTAGTTAACTCGGTTGGATCGAGTACAAGTATAGGCATATTTCCAACGGTTGGATCGAGTACAAGTATAGGCATATTTCCAACGGTTGGAATATAGGACATAATCACATTTATATTAATTCTTGGGCATATTAGCCAAAGCTAACTCGAGTTTTAATATAAATGCGGATTTTGATCCTATAAACAAGAGTTGCATAGAGATGTAATTGGTAATTAGTTACCTACCGATCATACTAAGTCTTGGGCGTATTAGCCAAAGCTAACTCAAGGGTTAGTATGATGTAGATCTTGTCCCACATGAATTATAGAATTCAGTGGGAGCATCATTTAGTTAAAGGCCTAATTAAATGATTTAAAGAATATGATATTTATTTTCTGCATTTTTCTGTTGTAGATAAATCATGACGTCGAATACGAACACCTTCTCTCTGCATTCTGTCCTTGAGAAGGACAAGCTCAACGGAGCAAATTTCCTGGACTGGTACAGGAACTTGAGAATAGTTCTCACCCAGGAACGTAAACTGTACGTTCCGGAGGCTCCTCCTGCCAATGCCCCGCGAGCTGACAAAGATGCTTACAAGAAGCATCAAGATGACACATTAGATGTGTCATGTCTAATGCTCGCGACCATGAACTCTGAGCTTCAGAAGCAACATGAGTTAATGGGCGCTTATGATATGGTTGAACATCTTCATCAACTGTATCAAGGACAAGCGAGGCATGAGAGATTTGAGATCTCAAGGGCACTGTTTCAGTGCAAGATGTCAGATGGGACTCCCGTAGGCCCATATATACTCAAAATGATTGGGTACACAGAGAACCTACAAAGGTTGGGGTTCCCACTTGGCCAAGAGCTGGCCACTTACCTGATCTTGCAATCCTTGCCGGATAGCTATAGTTAGTTCGTTATAAACTACAATATGAACGAAATTGACAAGCCACTGCCCGAGCTGCTTAGCATGTTAAGAACTGCTGAGCTGCACCTTAAGAAGGCAAAGCCCCACTCTGTTCTGATAGTTCAGAAACACAAGGGCAAGGGCAAGCCCAAAGGCAAGGGAAAGTCCCAAGCCAAGGGAAAAGGCAAGGCACTGAAGCCTAAAGGAGGAGTCACCAAGGATGCTACCTGCTTCCACTGCGGTCAGACCGGGCACTGGAAGAGGAACTGCAAGGTGTACCTGGAAGATCTTAAGAAGAAGCGAAGTGAGACTTCCACTTCAGGTATATATGTTATAGAAGTCAATCTATCTATTTCTTCATCATGGGTATTAGATACCGGATGTGCATCTCACATTTGTACTAATGTGCAGGCGCTGAGAAATAGCAGGGCACTGGCGAAGGGCGAGGTGGACCTACGCATAGGCAATGGAGCACGGGTTGCTGCTGTTGCTGTAGGGACTTATCATCTATCTCTGCCCTCTGGGCTTGTATTAGAATTAGATGAATGTTGTTATGTGCCTGCATTAACTAAGAACATAATTTTAGTTTCTTGTTTTGACAAGAAAGGTTTCTCTTTTATTATAAAGGACAAATGTTGTTCTGTTTATTTAAAAGATATGTTCTATTGTAGTGCACCTCTGATGAACGGACTCTACATTCTAGATCTTGAAAGCCCTATCTATAACATAAATACCAAGAGGTTCAAGTCAAATGACCTGAACCAAACCTATCTCTGACACTGTCGCTTAGGTCATATAAATGACAAGCGCTTATCCCAGCTCCATAACGATGGTTTGCTGGACTCATTTGATTTTGAATCTTATGAGACGTGCGAGTCATGCCTACTAGGCAAGATGACCAAGACTCCCTTTAGTGGGCACAACGAAAGAGCGACTGATTTGTTAGGACTCATACATAGTGATGTATGTAGCCCTTTCAATGTCGCTGCTAGAGGGGGTTATAGGTACTTCATCACATTTACTGTTGACGTCAGTAGTTATGGTTATGTGTAATTGATGACACATAAGTCAGAATCCTTTGAAAAGTTCAAAAAATTCAAGAATGAAGTACAGAACCAGCTGGAAAAGAGTATTAAGATACTTCGATCAGATCGAGGTGGAGAATCCCTTAGCCATGAATTTCGTGACTACCTTGCTGAGTGTGGAATTCTATCCCAACTCACTCCTCCTGGAACACCATAGTGGAATGGTGTATCCGAAAGGAGGAATCGTACCCTATTAGATATGGTACGATCTATGATGAGTCACACGGATCTTCCGACATACCTTTGGGGCTATGCTCTAGACACGGCAGCTTTTATACTCAACCGAGTTTCATCCAAGGCCGTGATAAAGACACCATATAGGGATATGGACTGGGAGAGATGCCCAGGTGTCTTTTATGAGGATTTGGGGTTGTGAGGCTTACGTTCGACGTCAAGTCTCAGATAAGTTAGGACCCAAATCTGACAAATGCTACTTTATTGGATATCCCAAGGAAACTAAGGGATATTACTTCTACATTCCCAGTCAGAACAAGATAGTTGTGGCAAAGACTGGGGTCTTTCCAGAAATGGACTTTGTTTCTAGAAAGACTAGTGGGAGCACATTTGATCTTGAAGAAGTTTAAAATGCGAACAATAGCACTGAAGTCTCGATGGAAGTTGAACTGGAACCACAAAGTGTTGTGGATGATGTTGTTCCACAAAGAGTTGAGGAATAACAACCAGTTCAAGTAGACATACCTCTTCACAGGTCTAATAGGGTACGTCGTCAGCCTGAGAGATACTCATTTCTCTTGTCTGACCATGATGACGTTGTGCTCATAGATGATGAGCCTACCACCTATCAGGAAGCTGTGATGAGACCAGATTTCAAGAAATGGCTAGAGGCCATGAGATCCGAACTGGAATCCATGTACACCAACCAAGTATGGACTTTGGTTGATCCACCTGAAGGGGTAAAACCCATAGGGTGTAAGTGGGTCTTTAAGAGAAAGACTGACATGGATGGACTTATCTATAAGGGTCGCTTAGTAGCTAAAGGTTTCAAGCAGATTTATGGTATTGACTATGATGAAACCTTTTCTCCAGAAGCGATGTTTAAGTCCATTCGGATCATGCTTGCTATTGCAGCTTACCATGACTATGAGATATGGCAGATGGATGTTAAAACCGCGTTTCTGAATGGAAAACCTACTCGAGGATGTGTACATGACACAACCTGAGGGTTTTGTAGATCCACAGCATACTAGCAGAGTATGCAAGCTGCATAGGTCCATTTATGGACTAAAGCAAGCTTCTCGGAGCTGGAATCTTCGATTTGATGATGCAATCAAACAGTTTGGTTTCATCAAGAACGAAGATGAGCCTTGTGTTTACAAGAAGGTTGTAGGGGACATAGTTGTCTTCCTCATATTGTATATGGATGACATAATACTCATTGGGAAGGACATCCCTATGCTTCAGTCTGTCAAGACCTGGCTAGGGAGTTGCTTCTCAATGAAGGACTTAGGTGAGGCATCCCGCATTCTAGGGATACAGATCTACAGAGATAGATCTAAGAGATTGCTGGGCCTAAGTCAGAGTACATACATTGACAAGGTACTCCATCGGTTTGCCATGCAGAACTCCAAGAAGGGATTTCTGCCGATGTCACATGACGTGTGTCTTTCGAAGACTCAAGGTCCCTCTTCTAGAGAGGAGAGAGACCGCATTGATCAGATCCCTTATGCCTCAGCCATAGGATCTATCATATACGCCATGCTATGTACTCGACCTGATGTCTCGTATGCTTTGAGCATGACGAGCAGATACCAGTCAGATCCAGGTGAAAGTCACTGGATAGTGGTCAAGAATATTCTTAAGTACTTAAGAAGGACTAAAGAATATTTCTTGATATATGGAGGCAATGATGAGCTAGCTGTAAAGGGTTACAGTGATGCCAGCTTCCAGACCGATCAGGATGATTCCGATCGCAGTCAGGGTTCGTATTTTGCATTAATGGTGGTGCTGTGAGCTGGAAGAGTTCGAAGCATGACACAGTAGCTGATTCTACGACAGAGGCCGAGTACATTGCTACATCAGAGGCAGCAAAGGAGGCAGTTTGGATCCGCAAGTTCATCACTGAACTTGGGGTAGTTCCCATTATCGCTGACCCTATTGAGCTCTTTTGTGACAACAATGGAGCTATAGCACAGGTGAAGGAACCTCGCTCACACCAGCGGACTAAACACATACTACGACGCTTCCATCTCATTCGAGAGATTATCGAGAGAGGAGATGTGAAGATATGCAGAGTACCTACAGAGGCTAACATCGCAGATCCCTTGACCAAGGCTTTGGCACAGAGGAAGCATGATGGTCACACTAGGTCATTGGGGCTTAGAGCCTACACTGATTGGCACTAGTGCTAGTGGGAGATTGTTAGTTAGAGCTCTAGAGCCAAACATTCGATGATTGTACTATGGACTTATTGTATCATATTCATATTTATGTAAATAAAGGCATGTGTTTTGGTTATTATACTTACTTGTATGGGTGTCAAATAAACTAAGTATAATAGCGTCCTTGAGTAGAATGTTCTCACCAATATCAATCGGTTAGTTGAACCGATAGTGAGATGATATAGGGAACACTACTCTTAATCATTCCTAGTCGAGTATTAACATTCAGGGACAATGTTAATGCAATAAGACTAGCATGTAGGTCAACCCGATGACTTGATCTCACAAGTCATGGATATAGAGATATCAAGTTGACACATGGGTATGCATTGGAGAATGTATACTGAATGACCAGCCATGAGAAAGTATCATGGATCGTTATATGAGTGTCATTAACTTTCTCATGTGGCTATTAGTATGACAACTAGTTCTTAGACCTGAAGGCACCATGGTTCCCTACATAAGAAGTTATGTACTTTGGTTTCGTCAAACGTCACCCGTAATTGGGTGGACTATAAAGGCGATTACTTGGTATGTAACGAATTATGCAGAGGGATGTGAGTGATGTAGATGTGATCTATCCCTCCTATATGACGGGAGAGACATCGATATTCTTGATAGAGTGAGACCACGAAGTGCATGGCCATGCCCAAATGAGTCAATATGAGATATTGAGCTCATTTGATTTAGTGAGTCTACTTGGAGTTCAAGATTTAGATTGATCAGAGGATGACACGATCTATACCTCACATTGATCAATCTAGATGTCTAGGATAGAAGGATACTTGTCATATATTGTGAGGAGTCACAATTAGTAGTCACAAGGTGATGTTGGATCTCAACATTCTTGTAACATTGGGTAGTAACGATGTGTTGCTAGATACCGCTCATTACTTATGCTCCTAAATGGGTTTAGGGGCATTACCAACATTACAAGAACCTATAGGGTCACACACTAAGGACAATTAGTTGGAAATTAGGTTCATATGATGAACCAAAAGGATTAGATTCATTTGATGAATCAAATTGGATTAAGAGTAATCCTAATTGGGCTAATTGAGTTGGACTCAAGTTGATTCATGTGTTTAATGAGTCTAATTTAGATTATGACTCATTGAATCAATTTAATTAAATGAATTAGATTCATTATACTAAATTGGCTTAAATTAAATGGTTGGATTAGATCAACCATGAGAGAGAGATTAAGTCAAGTTTGACTTGACTTGAGAGGAAGATGAAGAGTCAAGTTTGACTTGACTTTATGCCACCTCATTGGTGAGTTGGCTTTGGTGGGCCAATGATGATGCTCCACATCATCATGGTTGTTTAAGTGGGATGGCACCTCATGGGAGTTACCCAGAGTTGTGACTCTTGGCATTCTATGGGAGTTACACACCCATCTTAATGTGGCCGGCCACATGAATGAAGGAATAAGTTTCATTTTGTGATTATTCTCATTCATTCCATCATCTTCTTCCTTGCTCCATTTTTCCTCTCCCCTTCTCCTCTCCATTGCCGAGACCTTCTTGGAGTGCTAGCACACTCAAAGGTTCTCCTTCCATCGAGTTGTTCGTGTGGATATGCATAGAGAGTTGTTTACCTTGACAACTTGAGATCCGGCATCTCCTTGGACGAGCGGGATACGAAAAGGGCATGCATCGAAGGTATAAAAGGTTTCCCCTTTGTAGATCTACTGTAGATCGAAGTTTTTGAAACTCGTACTCGTATTTTATTTATTTTCTTTGCGCGGATCCAGTGGCTGGGGCTTTCGGGGTTTCCGCGACGCGAAAACGTGATTTTTGCGAAGCGAAAACGTGATTTTCGTGACCTGAAAAACCCAACACCCACACATAATCGATTTTCATTAAACAAAAATTTAGTGTTACTTCATCCTTCCAGTGACACTCAAGTGAACTAAGGAATTCCAACATAATAGGAGAGTAGGTTGGATAACTAAGGTTCATGAAATTGCTCCGACCTATGTTGTCAAGCATCCAATCTATATCATCCTTAAGTCGCAATAAATCTATTGTATAATGATCAGGATAATGAGTACAAATAAGCTTATGGCAAACAAAAGTGTGAGCTTATGGCAAACAAGAGTGTCATATCTAGATTTTTTATTTTCATTGCGAAAAATAATGCCATAATACTTTTCAGTACCCTCGTCGCATGATTTTGCTTCCCCTTTGAGGTTGCCTTGAACTTTTTAGTTGCATTTCCTTTCCCTTTGCCTTGATCTGAATCTTCTCCTCTACTGCTTGATCCACTACTCCTATGAAGATATTTTAGGATGTTAGACATCGTTACAAGAATGGAAAAGAAAAAGGAGGATTTTTAAGAGAAGGGGATTAATATTTAGGAAGGAAGAAAGGAGATGGTAGAGGAAGAGAACTTTGGGATTCTTCTAGAAAGAAAGATCTTAAGTTTAGGGATAAATCAAGATCTAGATCTAGAAGAGAAAAGAATATTAGAAAAGGGGAGAAAGGAGAGAGAGGTTAGGGCTTATAGTGTATCGACCATGTATGTGGTTGGAACAGTCGTGTATTTTATTTTGACAAAAATGTGTAAGCATAGTTGTGTTGTTTGACACAGCCTCAGCACGATTGTGTTTCTATTGTGATTGATGTGTTTGGCACGATTGTGTAAAATAACATAGCCTGAGCATAACTTATCTTATTTAGAGGGCATGCCTATATCATTAAACACAGCCAGGTCAATGCTGGGTTCTGTGTGAAGAGTGGAGTCTGTGACGTTAGGAGTACAAACGAGAGCTCAAGTGACATGGCCAGAACAAGGATAACTTACATGGCCATGTCAAATGACATGGCTAGGGCATGGTTGCACTCAGCCTAAAATTAAACTCCTCACTTCCAAGCAACATGGTCATGTCAAATGACACAACCGAGATAAAATTCACACACTATCGTCTCTAATGACATGGTCGGAGCATTACTAAGCTCTACTGAACACGGGCTCTTCCCATCAAGGAGACACAACCATGTCAAATGACATGGCCAGAGCATTACAGCTCTCAGGAGTATAGGCATAGCCTTATCTTAGGAGATATGGCCAAGACATGAAAAATTATATTTTCTTTTTGGTTTCTCCATTTATTTACCCTTATTAGCCCCATGCCTATGAGAATGCTATGGTTAGCTTGGGGAGACTGGTTAACCTACACAAAATAGAAGTCCATTAGACTTAATAAGAAATACAATACTAACAAAATTTAAAAAAAAAAAAAAAGAATCCTTGGGTTGCCTCCCAAGAAGTGCTCGTTTAAGGTCTTAAGCTTGACCGCAACTAGCTCAAAGTAGAGCCAAATCCTTAGAGGATTGGATTTTTCCTCCAAGGGTGATTGTGTCTTGATCTTCCCTTATCCAAGCTCTTATCGGACATATATACTTTTCATTTTGGTCGGGGCCTCCTTTCATTCCTTACCGGACTAAGTGCTACATCCGGTGACCTCTCATGGGGATAGTGTTGGGATGTATACAATAAGCCTAGCTTTTGTATGAACATCTGTTTTTGAGATATTTTGAAATGAGAATGACTTTCGTCAAATGTCTGCATTTTATATTTATATATATGTCGATGCAATTGTCCATTTAATTTATATTATAGATAACATAGTGTGTGGTGCCATACAGAAGATTATATTATCGATTCCTTATAAATTATAAATAGTAGCTCACAACCAAGATGGATAGGGACAAACTATTGGAACGATTGTAGTGTAATTTATGATCTTCTGTGTGGCACTACACACCATGTTATCTACAATATTAATTAAATAGACAACTGCATCGACATATATATAAATATAAAATGCAGAAATTTGACCAAAGAGATTCTCATTTCAAAATATTTCAAAACATATGTTCATACAAAAGCTAGGCTTATAGTATACATCCCAACAATCTCATACTTATACTAAAAGACTATGCTGTCATAAATGCTGCCATAAATGCTGCCATACATCTGATTCTCATCCCCTCAACATGCTTATCAAACACTCTCGCCGGAAGGGCCTTAGTGAAAGGATTTGTCAGGTTATCTGCTGATGTAATCTTAGTGACAACAACCTCCCCTCATTTTACGATGTCTCGTATCAGGTGGTACTTGTACTTAATGTGTTTACTTGCCTTATGGATTCGTGGTTCCTTCGAGTTTGCTACTGCACCACTGTTATCACAATAAATTGTGATAACTTTGGGCAAACCAGGAATCACATCTAAGTCCATCAAGAAGTTTCTGAGCCATGCAGCTTCTTTGGCTGCCTCAGAGGCTGCCTCATACTTGTTGGTTGCTACTCGGAATACCGTCCTAGTTCCCCTGTAAAAAAATTTGTACAAGCATAGAACTATACTAGCTACCCATGTGCTCTACTAAAGTTAAATTTGGATTGCAAACGATACTTAACATTATTAATCCAAATTGCCCTTCAGAAGTTAAACTTGGATTGGAGACGATACTTAACATTTTTACTCCAAGTTTAATCGATGTGATCTTCCTAAGTTAAACCATATTACAGAAGTTAATCAAATATCTATTTCAAAGTTCGGCTTCCAGGTTAAATATGGCGAGACACTAGGCCTTCTTGGATACGGAATCATCCACCACTTCCAAGATTCGACCACCAACTAACCTCCAAGGGATGATAGACAAGAGAACTTCCTTCTCTTCTTCTTCTCCTTTAAGTAACCGGTCACCAAGAGATCACCAACCTTGATGTCGTCGGCCTCCAAGAGAGAAAACAAAAGGAGAAGAGAAAAGGACAAGGGCCAACCACCAAAGGATTGGAAGATAGGAATAGAAGATGTGTTCTCTCATGAAGCATCCCTCCATCTCTTTTATAATCCTTGGTCTTGGAAAAAAAGGAAAGTTTTAAACATAATTAAAACTTCCTTATATTCTTTGCCAATGAATAAAAAGGAAAGTTTTAAAACAAAAAAATTAAAACTTCCTTTAATGCTTATCATGGCCGACCCAACACATGTGCTCCAAACAAGGAAAGTTTTAAACATAAAATTAAAACTTCCTTATTTGTTTCCGGTAAGAAATTTTAATAAAAAATTTCTCTTTTAAATCCCTTGTTGGTTATAAAAGGAAAATTTTATAAACTAAAATCTCTCTTTTAAAACATGTGGATGGTTACAAAAAAGGAAAATTTTATCAAAAATTAAAATCTTTCTTTTAACTACAAATAAGGAAAGATATCAAACCTTTCTCTTAATCCTTTGTAGAAAGCTATAAAAGGAAATATTTAAAATTTAAAAACTCTCTTTTAAAACCATGGCTTCCACAAAAGGAAAGATTTTAAAATTTAAAATACCCTTTTATTTTAATGTGGTCGGCCACCTAGCTTGGGCTCTAAGCTTGGCCGGCCACAACTTGGCTCCTCTCTTTGGCTTGGACGACCCTAGCTTGGGCTCCAAGCTTGGCTTGGCCAGCCACAACAAGATGGGTAAGAAGATTGGCTTTAAGTGGATATAAGGATTTATAAATAAGAGGCTACAACAGGGGCCGAGAGGAGGAATTGGTTTTGGTCTCCCGATGAGCTTGAGCTTCCCGTGTTTGCCCCGAATACCCAACTCAAGTTCATCAATAATAACTCATGCCACTAAAGAGTTATTATTGCACTACCACACCAATCCCATATTACAATATGGGCTCCTTCTTATTATAAGTGTGTTAGTCTCCCTGCGTTTAAGATATTGAATGTCCACAAATTAAATGAGTTACTGACAACTCACTTAATTAATATCTAGCTCCAAGAGTAGTACCACTCAACCTTATTATCATGTCGGACTAAGTCCACCTGCAGGGTTTACATGACAATCCTTATGAGCTCCTCAAGGGTACATCATCAACCTAAATTACTAGGACACAATTTCATTCTATAATGAACAGCACACCATATAAATAATATCATTTCCCAACTTATCGGGCCTATTGATTTAACGAACTAAATCTCACCCTTTGATAAATTAAATAAATAAATATTAAGTATACATGCTTGTTATTATATCATGATTAAGAGTACGCACTTCCATAATAACAGAGGTTTTGTTCTTTTATGTAGTCAGTATAAAAAGAAACTACCTCAAATGGTCCGCCTCAATATACTCATAGTGTACTAGTGTAATTTTATAGTCAAGATAAACTATTACAAAATTACACTACAACCACTCCAATGGTTTGTTCCATTCCATCTTGGTTGTGAGCTACTATTTATAATTTATAAGGAACTCATAACATAATCTTCTGTGTATCACCTCACACCATGTTAACTACAATATAAATTAAATGGACAACTACACTTAGCATAAATATAGACATTTGACCAATGTGATTCTTATTACAAAATAAATATTTATACAAAAAGCTAGACTTTTAGTATACACTCTAACAATCTCTCACATATACTAAAAGACTATGCTGCCATAAATACTGTCATACATCTTATTCTCATCCCCTCAACATGCCGATCAAAAGCTTTCGCCATAAGGGCCTTAGTGAAAGGATATGCCAGGTTATCTGCTGATGCAATCTTGGTGACAACAACTTCTCCTCGCTTTACGATGGCTCATATCAGGTGGTACTTGCGCTCAATGTATTTTTCTCGCCTTATGGGCTCGTGGTTCCTTCGTGTTTGCTACTGCATCACTATTATCACAATAAATTGTGATGATTTTAGGTAAACCAGGAATCACATCTAAGTTCATTAAAAAGTTCCTGAGCTATACAACTTCTTTAGTTGCCTCAGAGGCTGCCACATACTCAGCTTCCATGGTTGAGTCTGAAACACATTTCTTCTTAACACTCCTCCATGCTATGGCTCCACCTCCTAAAGTAAAACACATAACGTGAGGTAGACTTACTATTGTCTCTATCTGATTGGAAGTCAGAATCTGTGTAACCTACAGGGAGTAAATCATTTGCTTAGTAAACCAGCATATAATCTCTAGTCCTTCTCAGGTACTTTATTATATGCTTTACGGCAGTCCAATGTCTCTGTCTTGGATTACTTTGATATCTACTAACCATGCCCACGGCAAAATAGATATCCGGTCTCGTGCATAACATTGCATACATTAGGCTTCCTACAACTGAAGCATAAGGAATTGCCTTCATTTCCTCTATCTCTTTTGATGTCCTAGGAGACATCTCTTTGGATAAAGATACTCCATGTCGAAAAGGTAGAAAACTTTTCTTGGAGTTTTGCATGCTAAAACGAGCTAGGATAGTATCGATATATAAAGCTTGGGATAAGCACAACATTCTTTTCTTGCGATCCCTTATTACTTTAATCCCAAGAATATGTCTACATTCTCCCAAGTCCTTCATATCGAATTGCTTAGACAACCATACCCTTACTTTTGAAAATACTTTGACATTGTTGCCAATTAACAAAATGTCATCTACGTATAGTACAAGAAATATCACCATATTTCCGGCACACTTCTTGTATACACAAGACTCATCCGGACACTAAATAAATTCATAAGACTGGATTACTTCATTAAACCGGATGTTCCAAGATCTCGAAGCTTGCTTCAGTCCATAAATAGACCGATTGAGCTTACATACAAGATGCTCTTTGTCCTTTGCAATAAACCCCTCTGGTTGCTTCGTATAGATGTTTTCTTAAAAACTTGCGTTAAGGAAAGCTGTCTTGACATCCATTTGCTAAACCTCATAATCCATATGAGCAGCAGTAGATAAGAGTATCCAGATAGACTTAAGCATAGCTACTGGCAAAAAGGTTTCCTCATAATCAATTCCCTCTTTCTGAGTATACCCCTTCGCAACAAGCCTTACTTTGAAGGTTTCCACCTTCCCGTCTATCCCTCTTTTTCTTTTGTAGATCCATTTACATCCAATAGCTTTTACACCATTTGATGGTTCTACTAGCTCCCAGACTTTGTTAGAATATATAGATTCTATTTCTGAATTCATTGCTCTTTGCCAAGATGCTGCATCTTTATCTTGGAGTGCTTCATCATATGTTCGTGGATCAGGTTCATGTTTACCTGGGATCAAGTCCAAAGACTCTCCCAAAAATATGAATCTTTCAGGTTGCCTCACAACCCTCCCACTACGACGAGGCACTGTCTGTAGTTATGTATCATTTGTGATATGTGTTGCAGTTTCTTGTGATATTTCATCTTGCACTATTACTACTAAAGTAGACGTGTCCTCTCTCATTTCTTCTAGAACAATTTCACTCATGGGCTTGTGGTTTATTACATAG
This sequence comes from Zingiber officinale, assembly GCF_018446385.1. NCBI lineage: Eukaryota > Viridiplantae > Streptophyta > Magnoliopsida > Zingiberales > Zingiberaceae > Zingiber > Zingiber officinale. The sequence goes on along the minus strand of NC_056000.1, from coordinate 104,360,257 downwards.
TCCTCTTTTAAAAATCAGGCATTAGTGCTAACAATGACCTTCTTATCTTTAGGACTATAAAACAAACCACCTTTGGTTCCTTTAGGATAACCTATAAACAGGCGAACTTTTGTACAAGATTCCAACTTATCAGCATCTCCCTTTAGCACATGTGTTGGACTATCCCAAATCTGAACATGACTCAGACTAGGCTTACGCTCATTCCACAATTCCATGGGAGTAGAGGGTACTGATTTAGAAGGTACCAAGTTCAAAATGTACACTGTCGTTTCTAAAGCATATCCCCAGAACGAATTTGGTAATTCTGAATAACTCATCATCGATCTAACAATTTCTATAAGAGTCATATTCCTTTGTTCTGCCACACCATTCTATTGGGGTGTACCAGGTGCAGACAATTAGGATTGAATCCCAACCTCTGATAAGTAATTCCTAAACTCTCCTGAGAGGTACTCACCACCACGATTAGACCGTAGTGTCTTGATACTTTTACCATGACGTTTCTCCACATCAGTCTTGTACTCTTTGAACTTATCAAAGCACTCAGACTTATGGTGCATCAAGTAAATGTACCTATATCTCGAATAGTCATCTATAAAAGAGACCAAATATTCGAAACTACCTCTTGCCTGGATAGTCATAGGTCCACACAAATCAGAATGAACCAATTCTAACACATCTTTTGCTCTATACCCCTTGGCCTTAAAAGGTCTCTTGGTCATTTTTCCTTCCAAGTAAGATTTGCAGGTTGGAAAGTTTTCCAACACTAATGAACCCAAGAGTCCATCGGCTATTAGCTTTTGAATCCTACTCAAGTTAATATGACCAAGTCTTATATGCCAAAGATATGTTTGGTTCATTTTTGAAGGTTCCTTTCTCTTACTAGAATTAGAGGATGTGTTAGTAATTTCCATTTGTTACTTTGTGGGAGTTATTGGATTTAGAGTATACAAATTACCAACTAATGTACCAGAACAAATAACTACCCTATTTTTCTTGATAACCACTTTGTCATAAAAAAAATAGTATGCCCATCCAAAAATATTTTAGAAACTGAAATTAAATTCTTTCTAAAACATGGTACATAAAGATAATTTCTCAAAATCAAAGTTCTATTCCTATCAAATGATAAGTGAACATCTCCTACTGCAACAGCCGCCACTTTCGTAGCATTGCCCATGTAGACGGTTATCTCTCCTTCATATAGTTGTTCGGTTTCCTGGACCCCTGTAATGAATTATAGACATGATCAGTGACTCCTGTATCTACACACCAGGTACTGGTAGATAACACCGCTAAACATATTTCAACTACTAGAGAATAAGATATATCTTTATTATTCTCTTTCCTATAAGGATAATCCGCCTTCCAATGTCCAGACTGCTTGCAAATGAAGCACTTGCCCTTCAACTTCTTCACTCCTGCTTTTAGTCCAGTACCTAGAGATCGACTCATTTTCTTTGTCGAGCCAGCTTGTTTCTTCTTCTTCTTCTTCTTCTTCTTCTTCTTCTTCTTCTTGCCTTTCGACTTAGAAGTTGAAACATTTTCAGCAAAGTGGATTTGAGAATTTTGACGAAATCGCCCTTCTGCTCCCTGAAGTTCTATCAGTAGTTCCGCCAATGAATAAATCTTTTTATTCATATTGTAGTTTAGGTGGAACTGCTCAAAACTTTTGGGTAGCGATTGGAGAATAATATCGACCTGGGTTTCCCCATCGATTTCAACTCCAAGGATTTGTATCTCGTTCATGTAAGCCATCATTTTGAGGATATGATCTGTTACGGGTGTCTCCTCTGACATGGTGGCTGTCATTAAGTTTCTCATAACTTCTTGCCTAGCAACCCGATTCTGGTGTCCGAAGAGTTTCTTGAGATTGTATATCATGTTATAGGCAGTAGGCATGTCATGATGCTGATGTTGCAGCACATTTGACATAGAAACCAAAATGTAACACCGCACTATCTCATATGCCTTGACTCATTTCTTATGATACTCAATCTCCTCTTCACTAGAATCACTATTAGGCTCATTAGGGCAGACCTCTAACAGTACAAACTTATAACCTTTAGCAGTTAGGACAATGCCCAAGTTTCTTTTCCAATCTATGTAATTGAGACCAGTAAGTTTGTTCTCTTTCAGAATAACAGCAAGTAGGTTGAAGGCCATTTGAAATCCTAAGAATCACAAAATAGGTTTTGGTCAAAACTTAAGAATTTAGAATAATATTGATTCCTCAAACAATATCATTTAAATTCACCAATACCTCAAAACACTGTGAATTTTGTATGCCACGATAGTGTGGATGTATACAAATTCAAACATTTGTAAGAGGAGGTTTTACCCATTAATTTTATTCTTTTCAACCTAACTTTATGACAAATAAAAATAATAGTTGGTATTCCTTTGGTCACACAAATAATAGAAGTGACTCCGATAGGGAGGATACTATTAAATGTGCCTAAGTGTATACCATTACTTGATACTTAATCCATTAATAGGATTGTGCCCCTTCAGATGGAGAAGATCACGCACTCCTAAATAATTTCCTATAATCATCCATAAAGGAAGTTTGATCTAGTGATCCACAAACAAACTCATCCGATGTGGAGGAAGACACTCAGAGCCAACGCGCAAGTTTATTTGCATCACTTACAAACCAGTAATGGAGACCATGGAATTTATTTATAAATCCCTCTCCCACTTAGTTATTTAAGATGAGGATTTTAACATGCACACACAAACATCACAACAAATAAAAGCAATAAATATGGAAAAATAATTTTCTAACTATTATGGCCTCTTTCGTCACTGTCCTCCGTGTGGTGCCAACCCTAGTAGTCGTTAAAACTAGCCGCCAACCCTAGGGCTCATGTCATCGCGTCCATCAAGCTTCCTTTTCTGTTGTGCCTCTGGTCCCCAAATATCACCACACCTCGTAAGGATACGATCCGCGACAAAAATAAAATTTTATATATATCGATCCTATATTCTACAAAGGAATGTACATAAAGTCTAGATCGAACAAAATGTAAAATCCTAAAACTAATACAGCTCCTGCTGCATTTAATAAATACAATCATGCACACAGATAAAATGCCCACGACATGTCCGACGGTCCAATCACACACAATCACAATAGGTCATAATAGTTGGAGTCTACAACCACAGAGTTAATCTATTTGCACATCCTACTATTATCCTGCCTAAAATATGTATGACATGTGCATAATTAAACTAAAAACCAAACACACAAAGGTATAACCTAGCTCTGATACCAATTGTTGGTTGCTACTCGGAATACCATCCTACTTCCCCTGTATAAAAATTTGTACAAACATAGAATAATCCTAGCTACCCATGTACTCTACTAAAGTTAAATTTGGATTGCAAACAATGTTTACCATTATTAATCCAAATTGTCCTTCAGAAGTTAAACTTTGATTGAAAACGATACTTAACATTTTTACTCTAAGTTTAACTGATGTGATCTTCCTAAGTTAAACCATATTACAAAACTTAATCAAATATCTATTTCAAAGATCGGCTTCCAGGTTAAACATGGCGAGGCACTAGGCCTTCTTAGGTATGGGATCATCCACCATTTCCTAGATTCAGTCAGCAACTAACCTCCAAGGGATGCTAGACAAGAGAGCTTCCTTCTGTTCTTCTTCTCCTTCAAGCAACCGACCACCAAGAGATCACCAACCTTGATGTCGCCGACCTTCAAGAGAAAAAACAAAAGGAGAAGAGAAAAGGACAAGGGCCGGCCACCAAAGGATTGGAAGAGAGGAATAGAAGATGTGTTCTCTCATGAGGCACCCCTCCATCTCTTTTATAATCCTTGGACTTAGCAAAAAAGGAAAGTTTTAAACATAATTAAAACTTCCTTATATTCCTTGCCAGTGACTAAAAAGGAAAGTTTTAGAACAAAAAAATTAAAACTTCCTTTAATGCTTGTCATGGCCGGCCCTACACATGTGCTCCAAACAAGGAAAGTTTTAAACATAAAATTAAAACTTTCTTATTTGTTTCCGGTAAGAAATTTTAATAAAAATTTCCTCTTTTAAATCCCTTGTTGGTTATTAAAGGAAAATTTTATAAATTTAAATCTCTCTTTTAAAACATGTGGATGGTTACAAAAAAGGAAAATTTTATCAAAAATTAAAATCTTTCTTTTAACTACAAATAAGGAAAGATATCAAACTTTTCTCTTAATCCTTTGTAGAAAGCTATAAAAGGAAATATTTTAAAATTTAAAAACTCTCTTTTAAAACCATGGCTTACACAAAAGGAAAGATTTTAAAATTTAAAATACCATTTTATTTTAATGTGGTCGGCCACCTAGCTTGGGCTCCAAGCTTGGCCGACCACAACTTGGCTCCTCTCTTTGGCTTGGTCGGCCCTAGCTTGTGCTCCAAGCTTGGCTTGGCCGGCCACAACAAGATGGGTAAGAAGCTTGGCTTTAAGTGGATATAAGGCTTTATAAATAAGAGGCTACAACATGGACCAAGAGGAGGAATTAGTTTTGGTCTCCCGATGAGCTTGAACTTCCCGTGTTCGCCCCCAACACCCAATCAAGTTCATCAATAATAACTCATGCCACTAAAGAGTTATTATTGCACTACCGCACCAATCTCATATTACAATATGAGTTTCTTCTTATTATGAGTGTGTTAGTCTCTTTGTGTTTAAGATATTGAATGCCCACAAATTAAATGAGTTACTGACAACTCACTTAATTAATATCTAGCTCCAAGAGTAGTACTACTCAACCTTATTGTCATGTCTGACTAAGTCCACCTGCAGGGTTTACATGACAATCCTTATGAGCTCCTCAAGGGTACATCATCAACCTAGATTACTAGGACACAGTTTCATTCTATAATCAACAACACACCATATAAATAATATCATTTTCCAACTTATAGAGCCTATTGATTTAACAAACTAAATCTCACCCTTTGATAAATTAAAGAAATAAATATTAAGTATACGTGCTTGTTATTATATCATGATTAGGAGTACACACTTCCATAATAACAGAGGTTTTGTTCTTTTATGTAGTCAGTATAAAAAGAAACTACCTCAAATGGTCTTGCTCAATATACTCATAGTGTACTAGTGTAATTTTATAGTCAAGATAAACTATTACCAAATTACACTACAACCACTCCAATGGTTTGTCTCATTCCATCTTGGTTATGAGCTACTATTTATAATTTATAAGGAACTGATAATATGATCTTTTGTGTGTCACCTCACACCATGTTATCTACAATATAAATTAAATGGATAACTACACTTAGCATAAATGTAGACATTTGACCAATATGATTCTTATTTCAAAATAAATGTTTATACAAAAGTTAGACTTTTAGTATACACTCTAATAATACTCAACTTCTATGGTGGAGTCTGAAATGTATTTTGCTTAACACTTCTCCATGCTATAGCTCCACCTCCCAAAGTAAACACATACCCTGATGTTGATTCACTATTATCCCTATCTGATTGGAAGTCCGAATTTGTGTAACCCAGAGGGAGAAAATCATCTACATAGTAAACCAGCATATAATCTCTTATTCTTTTCAGGTACATTAATATATGTTTTACGGCAGTCCAATGTCTCGGTCCTAGGTTACTTTGATATATGCTAACTATGCCCACGGCAAAACATATATCCGGTCTCGTACATAGTATCACATACATTAGGCTTCCTACAGCCGAAGCATAAGGAACTGCCTTCATCTCCTCTATCTCCTTTGATGTATTAGGACACATCGTTTTAGATAAAGGCACTCCATGTCGAAAAGGTAGAAAACCTTTCTTGGAGTTTTACATGCTAAAATGAGCTAGGATAGTATCGATGTATGAAGCTTGGGATAAGCATAACATCCTTTTCTTGCGATCCCTTATTACTTTGATCCCAAGAATATGCCCACATTCTCCCAAGTCCTTCATATCAAACTGCTGGACAACCATACCCTTACGTCTGGCAACACTTTGACATTGTTGCCAATGAGCAAATTGTCATCTACGTATAGTACAAGAAATATCACCACGTTTCTGTCACTTTTCTTATATACACAAGACTCATCCAAACACTGAATAAATCCATAAGACTGGATCACTTCATCAAACGGGATGTTCCAAGATCTTGAAGTTTGCTTCAGTCCATAAATGGATCAATTGAGCTTGCATACAAGATGCCCTTTGCCCTTTGCAATGAATCCCTTTGGTTGCTTCATATAGATGTTTTCTCCAAGACTTCCATTAAGGAAAGTTGTCTTGACATCCATTTGCTAAACCTCATAATCCATATAATTAGCAATAGATAAATGAATCTGGATAGACTTGAGCATGGCTACCGGCAAAAAGGTTTCCTCATAATCGATTCCCTCTTTCTGAGTATACCCCTTCGTAACAAGCCTCGCTTTAAAGGTTTCCACCTTCCCGTCTATCCCTCTTTTCCTTTTGTAGACCCATTTACATCCAATGGCTTTTACACCATTTGGTGATTCTACAAGCTCCCAGACTTGATTAGAATACATAGATTCTATTTCAGAGTTCATTACACTTTGCCAAGATGCTGCATCTTTATCTTGGTGTGCTTCATCATATGTCTAGGGATCAAGTTCATGTTCACCAGGGATCAAGTCTGAAAACTCTCCCAAAAACATGAATCTATTAGGTTGTTGAACAACCCTCCTACTACGACGAGGCATTACCTGTAATTGTGCATCATTTGTGACACATGTTGCAGTTTCTTGTGGTATCTCATCTTGTACCGTTGGTACTAAATTAGATGTGTCCTCTCTTATTTCCTCAAGAACAATTTTACTCATGAGCTTATGGTTCATTACATAATCCTCTTCTAAAAATCGAGCATTGGTGCTAACAATGACTTTCTAATCTTTGGGACTATAAAACAAACCACCTTTCGTTCCTTTAGGATAACCTATAAACAAGCGAACTTCTTTACGTGATTCCAACTTATCAGCATCTCCCTTTAGCACATGTGCTGGACTACCCCAAATTCGAATGTGTCTTAGACTAGGCTTACGCCCATTCCATAATTCTATGGGAGAAAAGGGTACTGACTTAGAAGGTACCAATTTCAGAATGTATGACATTGTTTCCACAGCATATCCCCAAAACGAATTTGGTAATTCTGAATAACTCATCATTCATCTAACCATTTCCATAAGAGTCCAATTCCTTTATTCCACCACACCATTCTGTTGGGGTGTACTAGGTGCGGATAATTGGGATTGAATCCCGACCTCTGATAAGTAATTCCTAAACTCTCCTAAGAGGTACTCTCAACCATGATCAGACCGTAGTGTCTTGATACTTTTACCATGATGCTTCTCCACATCAGCCTTGTACTTTTTGAACTTATTAAAGCACTCAGACTTGTGGCGCATCAAGTAAATGCACCCATATCTCGAATAGTCATCTATAAAAGAGATAAAATATTCGAAACCACCTCTCGCCTGGATAGTCATAGGTCCACACAAATCAGAATAAACCAATTCCAACACTTCTTTGGCTCTATACCCCTGTGCCTTAAAAGGTCTCTTGGTCATTTTTCCTTCCAAGCAAGATTCGCAGGTTGGAAAGTTTTCCACCACCAATGAACCCAAAGGTCCATCGGCTATTAACCTTTGAATCCTACTCAAGTTAATATGACCTAGCCTTAGATGCCAAAGATATGTTTGGTTCATTTCGAAGGCTGCTTTCTCTTATTAGAATTAGAAGATGTGTTATTAATTTCTATTTGTTGTATCGTGGGAATTATTGGATTAAGAGTGTACAAATTGTCAACCAACGTACCAAAACAGATAACCTCCCTATTTTTCTTGACAACTACTTTGTCATCAAAAGAAACAAAATATCCATCCATAAATAATTTAGAAACTGAAATCAAGTTCTTTCTAAAACATGGTATGTAAAGACAATTTCTCAAAATCAATATTTTATTCCTATCAAAAGATAAATAAACATCTCCCACTGCAACAGCCGTCACTTTCATAGCATTGCCCTTGTAGACGGTGATCTCCCTTTCATGTAGTCATCGAGTTTCCTGGAACCCCTATAATGAATTGTAGACACGATCAGTGGCTACCGTATCTACACACCAGGTACTGGTAGATAACACCGCTAAATATGTTTCAATAACTAATGAATGAGATGTACCTTTATTGTTCTCCTTTCTATGAGGACAGTCCACCTTCCAATGTTCAAACGACTGCTTGCATGTGAAGCACTTATGATACGATTAGTGATGGAGGGGCCCAAGAGGAAAGGATTAGAAAAGTCCAGGCTATGTGGCGGTCAAAAGTCACGAGGAGGTGGCGGTCAATAGTCATGGTGACTTGGCGATCAAAAAGGCAGGCTGACAGGGCAGTCAGGGCTCAGCATAGGCAGAAGCGGGTTGGGAGCGGCAGAGCTGAGAGGAGTCAGCTCGATCCACAGGCCTGCAGTAGAGGGCCCGGAAACACAGAGCACATAGGCCGGTCAGGGTCGGCAGAGCTGAGCGGAGTCAGCCAGAACCACAGACCTGCGGTTGAGAGCCAGGAAGTACAAAATGCAGGATGCAAGGCGGTATCGGCAGAGCTAAGCAGAGGCCGAGAACTGGAAGTATAGGCCAATGGGTCGGAAGCGGCAGAGCTGATCAGAAGTAGCCCGAACTACAGACCTGCGGTTGAGGGCCAGGAAGTACAAAGTGCAGGATGCAAGTCGGTATCGACAGAGCTAAGCAGAGGCCGAGAACTGGAAGTATAGGCCAATGGGTCGGAAGTGGCAGAGCTGATCAGAAGCAGCCCGAGCTACAGACCTGCGGTTGAGGGCCAGGAAGTACAAAGCGCAGGATGTAGGTTGAAGATCAGCGTAGCTATGTCTAGACAGTTAGGGTTGCAGGTCTGCGAGTGGGAGGCCTGGAAATGCGAACCACAGGTGCAGGCTTGTGAGGGGGCACAATGAATCGGAGGAGCTAAGTAATACGGGAGTGGAGAATCTCAACGATCCGTCAGGGGTAATCATTACATACCAACAATGCGAGCGAAGGCGAAGGTTCCTGAAACGAAAAGATGCCCTCATAGCCAGTAGTAGCCTGCCAGCTGTCTCTCACTACAGGACAAAACCCAAGTGCGAAGGCGGAGGTTCCTAAATAGAAAGATGCTTTCACAACAAATAGCAGCGCGACAGGTGTCCAGGACTAGAGGACAAAGCTGGGCATCCAACGTTTTTTGACAGGAGGGCAGGTTCTAGCAGGAGGACGCATAAAAGGGGAGAAATCCCTCGTACGCAGGTACGCGCACACACTCTCTCGTCACTTTTTTCCACAACTGTTTTTTCTTTCTGCTTCTCTCTGTTCTTTCTAGGAAAAAAGGACCTAACTTGAGCGTTGGAGGGCCTGATTCGGGGACTTTTTCCCTGGGTTTCGGTCTCTAACGTGGAAGGGGGGAGATCGTCTGAGTGTGTGCAGGGTCCTACAGCCGCATCAGCCACCCGTGGGGAGCCTGCACCGCCCGCGACTTTCCGTCAACGTCCAGTCCACCGCGAACGGCCTTCGTCCGACTCAGCTTCCGGACGGGATCAAATTTGGCGCCGTCTGTGGGAACACAACAACCTGTTCCGGAGCGTGAAGATGGAGGACTCCGGTCGAAGCTCTAGCCGGAGGATCAACGTAACTATGACTGCGGGGGAGTACGAGCTTTTCAAGGAGGTTAGGAAGCAGGCCGCCTCCGAAAGACAAGGCACAGTTTCCCGACCTCGCCCAGCCCTCGAGGTATCCAAAGAACTAGCTCCCGCTTCCGATAGGAGCTCAAAGAGGAAGCAGCCGGAAGAACTTCCGCGTGCCTCATTCCGAGAGCCTCGCCGCGATTATCATCGGGCCGGACCTCGCGGGCGTAGTCCAAAGAAGGAGGAGCCGCCAGCCTCAGTGGCGGAAAGCTCTCTACACCCGCCTCGGGATTCAGGAAAGGGGAAGGCCGTGATCATGGCTGAAGATCTGCCCGAAGATCCTGACGATAAGGTACCTTTCTCTGCCCAGATCTTGAAAGAAAGCCTGCCGCGAGGTTACCGAGCCCCAAACATTGGAGAATATGATGGGAGCAAGGACCCAGAAGAGCACTTGAGAAAGTTCAAGAACGTGGCTATATTGTATCAATATAGTGATGCCGTTAAATGTCGAGTCTTCCTGCACACTCTGTCTGGATCGGCGCAAAAGTGGTTCGATGGATTACCCCCAGAATCCATCAGCCGCTTCAGGGACTTCAAAACGGCCTTCCTGCGCCGTTTCGCCAGCAGTCGTAAATACCAAAAAACCGCCCACTGTCTTTTTGCTCTCAAGCAGGAGTCAACAGAGCCCCTGCGAAGCTACATCAATCGATTCAGTCAAGTAGCCAACGACGTCCCCTCTGCCACCTCTGAGATACTGATGAGCGCCTTCTCCCACGGATTGCGAGAAGGGGAATTCTTCAGGGATCTCATCAAAAACCCCGCCCGGAGTTTTGACGATATGGTAGAGAAAGCTTCGTGCTACATCAAAGTGGAAGAAGCGCAGGCCGCCAGGCGGAAAGCCGAGAAGACGGTGGCACCAGGCAACCGACCTGAAAGAAGAGCACCACAGCCAGCCCAGCCCTTCCAGCGCATTCAACCCAGGCCTGCCCCCCAGCCCGCTCAGGGAGCCAGGCCAGCTCCGCGAGTCGCCGCCATACAAGCGCCCAGGCCTGGACCAAGGGGAGCACCATATTGCACATATCATCGGTCCAGGACACACGATCTCAGCAACTGCTTCCAATTCGCCCGGGATTCCAGGCGAGCTGCGGAGCAAGGCTTGCCCCCCCGGCGCTGGCGCCCCAAATACAGAGAATGGAGGAAGAACGGGCTGCAGCTGGACGTGCTCGGCAGGCCCGGCCCGACCTAGCTGGCCCACCTAACCAAGCTGGCCCCGGCGAAGACCGAAGAGACGCCGGAGAACTCGATAATCGGGGCAACGTGGCTGTGCGAGAGATTGGTATGATTTCAGGAGGGCCCACTGACGGAGACTCAGGCCGGGCACGTAAAGCACATAGCCGGCGACTATATGTGGGGGCCGTGGGATGCAGCTACGAGCAAGCATCTGGCCCTGCCCTCAGCTTCGGGCCCCAAGACTTGGAGGGTTTAGAGCTGCCCCACGATGATGCCCTCATAATCAGGGCCGTTATTGCTAATAGCCGAGTGGCTCGGGTCTTTGTGGATACTGGGAGCTCAGTTAACATTTTATTCAGGGCTGCGTTTGAGGAGATGCAGATCGACGCCGCTGAGCTACAACCTGTAACCACTTCCTTGTACGGATTTACAGGTAATGAAGTCAAGCCCATGGGTCAGATCAAGCTGGCCATTTCCATGGGCACTGAGCCATTGGTGCACACGCGGAGGAGCACTTTCATTGTGGTGGATTCGCCTTCCTCCTACAACGTTATCCTGGGAAGGCCAGCCCTGCATAAGTTCCGGGCTGCCGTTTCCACCTTTCACCAGAAGATCAAGTTCCCGGTCGGCGAGCAGGTCGGAGAGGTCAAGGGGGAGCAGAAAGCGTCTCGTAGCTGCTACATAGACATGGTCCGAGTAGAGGCGCGCAAAAGCCGGAGGACGCGAGATGGGGGAGTACACGCTATCCAAGATGAACCGCTATCTATTACTGAAGAATCGATCTCTTGGGAGGAGGTCCAGCTACACCCCGACAGATCAGAGAGCATCACTCGCATCGCCAGTGACTTACCTCCGGAGCTTAAAGCGGAGCTGATACAGTGTCTGAGCCGCAACCGAGACGTCTTTGCTTGGTCACCAGAGGAGTTGCCCGGGGTCAGACCAGAAGTGGCCGAATACAAATTGCATATTATACCCGAGGCTAAGCCAGTCAAGCAGAAGAAGAGAAACTTCCCTGCCGAGCAGAATAAAATTATCCGAGCTGAAGTATAGCAGCTCCTGAAGGCTGGACACGTCCGAGAGGTGCAATTCCCGTCTTGGCTCTCTAACGTCGTGTTGGTAAAGAAGCCAAACAACAAGTGGAGGGTGTGCATAGACTTTCGCGACCTCAACAAAGCCACTCCCAAAGACTATTATCCTCTCCCGCGTATCGATCAGGTGGTGGACTCAACGGCTGGTTGTGAAAGGATATGCATGATGGACGCTTATCAGGGATATCATCAAATACCCTTAGCCCAGGAAGACCGGAGAAGGTCACCATAACGGCCGACTGCTATACCGCCATGCCATTCGGACTCGGGAAGCTGGAGCTACCTACTAAAGGATGATGGACAAAGTCTTCGGGCTCAAATCGGGCGGAACGTAGAGGTTTATGTTGATGACATCTGATCAAGTCCCTCCGGCATCCATCGATAAAGATGTAGAAGAAACTGGGACTCGAGGCAATATGGGGTGAAGTGAATCCTTGAAATGTCCGTTCGGGCCAAGGAGGGAAGTTTCGGCTATCGGTGACCGAACGAGGGATAGAGGCCAACCACGAGGAGGTGCAAGCACTTGAACATGCATCCTCGAATCTGAAGGAGACGAGAAGGTCGGCGGGATAATGACCGTCCCGATTTATCTCCAAATCATAGATAGAGCGCGCCTTCTTCAAAGTGCTCTGGCCAAGTTTCGGACGGAAGAATGCACAGGCCTTTGAAGAGTCAAGCACTGAGTCTTTGCCATCACTGCTCAAGTGTTGGGAGAGCCCTTTGGGTCTATTTGTCACCCACCCCGAGGCCATGGGAGCCGTGCTAGTTAAGGAGCGGATAATATACACGGTATTTTTCACCATTTATTGAAGGGGGCCGAGTCTCGGTATACGGCCCTGGAAAAGTTGGTCTATGGACTTGTTCTCATGGCTCGGTGTCTCCGACCGTATTTCTTAGCGCACCCCATTACCGTCTTGACGAACAGTACAATGGGCCGAGCTCTCACCAAGGTGGAAGTGGCGGGTCGGCTTATCAAGTGGGCAACTGAGCTAGGGGAGTATGACATACAATATCAGCCTCGAACCGCAATCAAAGCACAGGCTCTGGCAAATTTCCTGACAGAAGTATACACAGTGGACTCAGAAGAGGTCTGGAAAATCTACGTGGACGGATCGGCTACCCATCAGGGGAGTGGCATAGGAGCACTGCTCATATCCCCACAGGGAGATATCATGCAGTTGGTCGTGCGGTTAAATTTCAGAGCCACCAACAATGAGGCAGAATATGAAGCTCTACTAACAGGCCTGCAAGCAGCTCGGCATGTGGGGGTGAGCCGAGTCATCATATATTCCGATTCCCAGCTGGTAACGCAGCAGGCAACCGGGCAATTTGGGGTGAATAGCGAGAGGATGCAAGTTTATAAGGAGGCTTATGAAAAGATGAAGGGAGAATTCAAGGAGGTCACAGTCACGAAGATTCCTAGAGCTGAAAATGAAAGAGCGGATGAGTTGGCTAAAATGGCTAGTTCCCTGAGTACATGGACGCTCGACCGATCTATAGCGCAGACCTTCCTTGTAGCCCAGATAGATTTACAGAATAACGCGGGAGAGGTAATTGATTGGAGAGCGCCCATAATAAGCTTTCTTCAACAAGGAGCCATATCCACCAACCCGAGGAAGCACGTATGATCAGGAGGCAAGCTCACTCTTATGCAATGATTGGGGATCAGTTGTACAAAAGGTCTTTCTCCAGACCTCTACTCAAGTGCCTGAATATGGAGGAAGCGGACCAGGCCTTGCGAGAGATACATTCGGGGTGCTGTGGTAATCACGCTGGGGGAAGAACGCTGGCTCGGAAGGTATTGCTGGCTGGTTATTTCTGGCCTACCTTGCAGAAGGACGCACAGAGGTTGGTGAATACTTGTCTATCATGCCAGAAGTACCAGAGCCTGACGCACAGACCTACAGAGCTGCTGAGAACTTCTACAGTATCCTGCCCTTTCGACCAATGGGGTATGGATATCGTGGGGCCTTTCCCGATGGCTACCGGGCAGAGGCGCTTCTTGTTGGTAGCAGTAGACTACTTCTCCAAGTGGGTAGAAGCAGAAGCCCTAGCCAGAATCACTGAAGATGCGGTGATCCAGTTCCTGTGGAAAAACATCTTTTGCAGATTTGGCTTACCCCATAAGTTAGTGTCGGACAATGGCAGACAATTCCAGGGGCACAGGATACAGAATTGCTGCAAGGGGTTCGGCATAACTCAGGCCTTCACCTCAGTGGCTCATCCTCAAAGTAATGGTCAGACCGAGGTGGTCAATCGGGAGATAGTACGCGGGCTTAAAGTCAAGCTGGATCACATGGGAGGCAGCTGGGTGGACGAGCTCCCAAGCATTTTGTGGGCCTACCGAACGACGCCCCGAGAGAGCACAGGTCTGACACCCTTCCATCTGGTCTATGGTAATGAAGCGGTGGTTCTTCTGGAGGTCGGGATACCTTCTGTAAGAAGGATGATGTACGACGAAGAGAACACCGAGCGGCGGCTGGCTGAAGTGGATTTCATCAGCGAAATTCGTGAGCAAACAGCTGCCAGGTTGGAAGCCTACAGACAGAGGATGAGACAGAACTATAATAGGAAGGTGATCCCTCGGTTCTTCGGAGAAGGTGACCTGGTCTGGAAGCAGATAAAGCCCTTAGGGGAAGTGACGAAGTTAGCTCCTCAATGGGATGGGCCGTACAAGGTTATCAAGAGATTGGCATCGGGAGCCTACTATTTACAAGACGCTCAAAGAAGGAAGTTGGATCGACCTTGGAGTGCCAACTACTTGCGGCCCTATCGAGTTTGAGGGGGTTGGCTCTGTGGACGTAGGCTGGATCAGACGAGGGGCGTGGAAACAGTAGGATAGTCAAGTGAAAACTCGAAAAGACATATGTACATGTAACGATTTCCCAGTTTAAGTGGCTAGTACAGATCATTTGAAAGGAGCAAAAATCTCATCCAGAAAGCCTTGAATGATTAGGTTGTGATTCAAGAAGTCTGCTGCGGGGATGGAGCTCAAGAAGCCCTGCGCGTTTAGTTGCCTGATAACTCCCGCCGCCGTATATGGCACGGTCATAGCAAAGCGTGCCCCAGCCTGGGATAGAAATTCAGGGGAAGTCAGATACGACATTCGGCTTCGCAGGCAACGAGCTTCTTCTGCCTCTTGATAGGCTGACAAGGCTGTAGACACTCCCGTCAGAGCCGCCCGAGACTGAGACAGTTCCTCCCTCAAGGCCTGCAGCTCTACTTCCTGGGCTGCCAATTTAGCTGCCTGAACCTCCAGCTTAGTGTCCTTCTCCCGCAGCAGGGTATCTCTGGACTGAGTCTCCCCAACCTGATGGGCGAGCTGTTGCTGATGTCCCCCTCTTGTGCAGCACTTTCTTCATGCACAGCTCGGAGCTCATCTCTGACCTGCGTCAGCGACCTTTTTTGTCGCTCAGTCTGGTTGGTTAAAGCTCGAATCTCGGCTCGCAAAGCGTGGCTGGCTTGATCGGGATCATTCAGTTGTAGCTCTAGTTCAGAGACTTTGTCCCGGAGGTCTTTGCTTTCATGATGGAGGGTGTGGAAGGATTGGTTCAGCACCAGGGACTCTGCGTGAGTCTGGAGCAAGAATAATAGCCCTCAATTAAAACAAACTCGCATTCAGGAGAAGGAACGGGGTACTTACTTTAGCCCAAGACTTCGAGAACCTATCCATTTGAGCTAAGGGCGACAAGCTACCCATTTGATTCATGCTCTCTGCCCACAAGTTGCCAAGGCAGCCCTTCATTGCCAAGACGCTAGTAGAGACATCATGTTGTCGAGCCTGAGCTGCTTCAGAGGGGATAGTGGTCCTATAACAATAGCGGGCAGGTTGAGAAGGGCCGGCGGGTTGAGAAGGGCCTGCGTCTGAGCCAGGAGGAGCAGGAGGCGACTCGGGAGTGGGCTCGCCTGATGCCGGGCCACGTCGCTCACCGGGGCTGTCCTCCTCCTGAGGAATGGGGGTAGAACGAGATGCAGAGGGTCTTCCCCTGTAGGGGTTGGGGGAGGCTGCCAGGGAAATAATGCGACAATAACAAGAGGAAATGTTGTTAGAGCCAGCCAGGAGGACGGCAGGGAACACTGCGGCGATAAGGGAACAGCGTCGAGTCCGCGAGAAGTCAGACCTGGTCTTCGGCGCCGTCTTTGAAGTTGGGGCTGACCATCAGAGCCAGAATCGTCAGAATTAGGCAGACCCTGGGAGGGGGCCGTGGCATTGCCACCCGCAGCGCCTTGACCAGACAAGTTTCGACCCGCGCGATGAAGAGCCGCGCGACCCCTTCGGGAGGCCCGGGGGGCTCCTCGGAAGACCCGCCTAGCTCGATGGCTAGCCTGAGCGTGACCTCGATCCTCGCTCGGGGCGACCTGTGGAGGAGGAGCTTCATGCGCAGCGGGGTCGGAAACGGGTTAGACTGCTGCCCCGGGGGAAACGGGGCCGGGATAAGGGAGTAGCCTCCTCTCCAAGATTACTCGGCCACGTCGCATTATTTCCAGATCGTCTAGGGGCAGGGGCAGAACCTCTGAGGCACGATACAGGGCCTCCGCTGTAGGCGTCGACACGGAAGGTTATCTTTGCAGATAAAACAAGCGTAAGCAGGAGAGAAGAGCCAAGCGCGGATTTACCCAATGAGCGCGGCGCCCCAGAGAAGGAGGGATTCAGACGGAAAAAAGAAAGCATGTCTTCAGATAGCAGTCTCGTCAGATCCAGGCGCCAAAGCTCCATTCTTGTCGCCGCTACAGCATAGGAGAGGTCCATATGATACTCTTCCAACGCCGGGGGCGGAGGAAGTTCAGGTTGCCAACGCATAGGCCAGCCTGTCTCTTCAGGAAACCGGAGAAAAAAGAATTTTTTCCTCCAGTTGGCGTGAGGAGGAGGAAGACGGGAGAAAAAGGCAGTTTGACTGCGAGCTTGAAAGTCAAAAAGACCATCGGCACGCCGAGCGAGGGCGAATAAGCAGTGAAAGAGGGGAGCAGACCAGGAAACTTCGCAAACCTCACAGAGTATCACGAAGCCACATAAAATCTTTATGGAGTCGGGAGTTAACTGACCTAAGGGGATGTTGAAGTAGCGGCACATTCCAGATAGGAAAGGATGTGGAGGTAGACGAAGGCCAGACACAAATTGCTCAGTGAAGAAAGTACACGAACCCGGCGGAGGATCGAAGTAAAGGTTTGCAACAGTGGGGATGATAGGGCGGAAGCTGACAGGGATTTCATAAGTGTACCGTAGGTCATCCCAATCTAACTCGGCGAAGTTCGAAACGCCTGGGAAATGCTCCGCCAACAGAGAGGCCCAAGAAGGAGAGGCCATGGAGGAAGATAACACCTTAGAGGGTGGAAAGGACAATCGCAAAGGAATGCCAAAGGAGAAGGGACGGATCACGGCAAGGTCTCAGAGGAAATTAGTCGGCGGCGGCGACGTTTGAGTGCTCTACTGTGATGATGAAAGAAAGAGTCAGATGATACTTATAGGTATGGTGGGTGCAGGACATTTTCGTAAGTCAGCAACGGACAGTAGATGCAGGGTTTGGAGTAGACGAGGAACGCTCTGTGATGAGCTTCGAGAAGGTAACCAGGGGGCATTAAGGGAACGACAAGGGCTCGATATACGAAGCGCCTCCCTAGGAAGTTGTTCCAAACAGGACAGAAGTGTACAGAGGGGTCACCAGAAGGCGGATAAGTCAAATCAGCGAGCTGCACGGACACGCGAGGTAGCCTTTAGCCCAGGCCAACTCAGTAGAAGGGCAGCGATGGGGGGAGAAGCTACGTAGCGAAGGAAAGTAGACAAGGGAAATCTGATCATCGGAGCTCGGCCGAAATCAACGGACGACTGGCCACAGAAAATAAGATACAAGCATGCGAAGGGGAGCGACACAGTTGTCGGATCGCAGGGGAAATCGGAGATAAGCATACCGAGGTCAGTACGATTACACAAATACCACCAAAGAAGAGCCGGTAGCCACGCGTCAAAAAGCAAGCGGCATAACATAGTTCTAGTTACAATACATTCGGAGAAGGAGGAGACAGGTTATCAGGAGCCGACCGAGGAGAAGTCGGGTCGGTTGGTTCAGCAGGAGGAGGGGCAAGGGCTTCAGAAGCTTCGGGGAGGGCGGCAGGAAGACCCTGGGGAGACATCTCTACGGGGGTTGGAGCGGCAGGACGGAGAGGAGCAGCCTGGAAGAAGAGCCCGTCATCCGCCTCAAAGGAGGGAAGGTGTCCTGCGGCAATTCCCGGGCCAGGCGAGCAATATCCAAGAAAGTGGCGGGGGGCGCTGCACGCAAATAACCTTGCTCGAAAGCTTGTCTCACCCCGCCAGCAGCCCCGTAACTCAGTAGCAGGACCATCCAGCGCCCCAGCTTCTGAAGGAAGAAGGAAGAACGAACATAGGCCAAGCGGTAGGCCTTCAACCGCCCGAGCTCTCCCGCCAGGTACTCTGCCATGGCGTCTTTGTCCTGGGTAGCCTCCGCACGAGCTGCAGCCAGGTCACTCTGACCCTGAGACACTGCCTCCTGGGCCCGCGAAAGCTCCGCCTGCAAAGATTGAAGCTGGGCCTGGCAGGCTCCACTGAGCTCGCAGGGTGGTTTCCCGACCCACAGCAGCACTGGACACGGTTTGGGCTTCAGCCAGCCCCAGCTGTAGGAGCTCCCGACCTTGCTTCAGCAGAGCCAATTCCCTGGACTGGGCAAGCAGCTCTGCCTCTCGGTTTTTCAGTTTAGAGGTCGCCGCCTGACGGCGTTCCACTTCAGAGGCCAGAGAGGACTCACTCGCCTTTAAGGCCGCCTCCAATGCCCGCAGTTTGTTGGATGCGGCGTCAGAAAGGGCCCGGGCAGAGGCCGCTGACTCCCCGGCGGTAGGCAGACAGGAGTCCAGGCCTCCCAGGGAGGGCTCAGAAGGAGCTGTGAAAGATGAAGGGGGTTCCAGTTCCCGGAGACGGGCCTTGAGTGCCACATTCTCCCGTTCTAGCTCGGCCGCTCGTTGGACTACGCTCAGACTCGCCGAGCAGGTCTGCAAGTGCCCATAGGAGGGGAAAGGAGGTTATGGAAACACACACGCACGCCCAGAAAAAGGAAAGAAGGGAAGAAGGGATTCACCGCAACCAGAGAGCAAGCAACCTGATCGAGCTCTTCCAGAGGGTATTTGCTTTCCCAGAACTGCCGATGAGCCGATTGCCAGGAGTTGGCCAAGGCCCCGTGGAAGTCGACCATGCCAAAAAAAGGGGATGAGGTAGCAGCCGGCACGTTCGCCGGGTCAGTCGCCGAAGGAAGCCTCCAGAGGGCCCTAAAAGCCCAGTCCAGGGAGGGTGGTTCAGAAATAGGCACGGTCGAGCTTGTTGGCATCAGAGGGGAGGAGGCTGGAGGAGTCAACGAATCCAAGGGTTGGCCACCAGAAGATGAAGGCGGGGCGGGTAGCACGCTCTGGAGTGGCGCCGTAGTAAGTCGGTCTAACGTCGGGCTTGCCACCTCCAGGTCATAGGCCTGTTCCTGGCCCAAACTTGTCTCCTGAGCCGAGCTCGTGCCCGAAGACTTGGAGGGGGAAGAAAGAATCACCACGCGTTGGCGCTGTGAAGGTGGAGGAGAAGTGGCAGTGATCGGGACCGTCCGTTTGCTATTGCGCGTCACACGCAGCCGCAGAGTAGGACGGAGAGGAGGAGCCTGTCTAGTGGGCGAGGAAGCAGTCGCCGGTTGATCGGAGGTGTGAGACAATGCTGGGTCTGCAGCGCTGGGGGAAGGTAGCACTGAGAGCGGCGGGGCAATCATAACATCAGAGGTCGGGGGGCTGGAAGTTGAGGACCAAGGGCAGCAGCTGGATCAGAAGGTAGGCCTGGTGTCAGCTCCTGATGCAGGGCTTCAAGGACAGCAACTGCGGGCGTCTCTTGGCAGGCGAAGGAACGGAGGATAGCGGCCGCTACAAGAATAAAAAAGAAAAGGCACCTCAGTTAGCGAAGAACGGCGTGCAAGAATAGACAACTTACCAAAGGGAGCTCCGATTTCCGCAGGGACGGGACTAAGACCGAAGGTGTATAAAATGCCTTCCAGCATCAACACAGACAAGCGAACAAGAACACCGGTCAACTTGTCCGCAGCTGCAAAGCAGGCAGATTCATGAACATGTGGGGGAAAAGCCGAAGCCGGGAGGGGGCGCCACTGAGAAGACCCGGCTAAGGGGGAAGGCGGTTTAAGAAAGAAAAAGCGGGACCTCCAGCCCTTATTGGAAGAAGGTAGGCCGTCAAAGAACTTAAAGCCTGGCTTGGCCTGAACGTTGAATATCCCCGCCTCGGCTCGCCGGAAAGAATAGAAGTGCTGGAATAGGTGAGGCGTCAAGGAAATTCGATAGATACGGCATAAGATGACGGTTCCACAGATAGCCCGAAATACATTGGGAGCAAACTGGGAGACGCCGATGCCGCAATATTGGCACAAGTCTGAAATAAAGGGGTGCAAAGGAAAGCGAAGACCGCCCATAATCTGATCTCTAAAGACAGTGATACAACCCTCAGGAGGAGACGAAGGATGTTCATTGGGTAATGGGAGTCGAAGCTCATATGAGGAATCCAATTGCAGAAGGGATTGTAATACCGACAGGTCACGATGGTCCAAATCCGAAAGATAGCATGAATACCAAGGGAGGTCCTTACCATCCATCGTCACGAGGAAGAAGCAAGCAAGAAGGTTGGAGGCGAGAAGGATCACAGGCCAAGAACGATCAGAAGGGCAGAGGGGTCGCGAGCTCAGGCCGGAAGAGGGCAAGTTGCACTAACAAGGACGAGCACGGAGGAGGAGAGGAGGAGAACGAAGCGTTGGAAAGAAAGTGGCAGATGACCTTTAGGGTTTATAAAGCCCATTCGTGCCTGGGAAGCACCGAGAATCGGGCCGAGTATCTTTTTGGGTAACCCGCCCCGCGCCGTCTAAAGGGAAGTAAGCATGGAGGCGTGCGAAAAAGGTATGGAAACTGACGTCAGGAAGCGTGGGCCATAAATGCAACGGACAGGTGTCAGCATAAGAATAAACCTATTAAAGATAGGCACGGCGGGGTAATCATGACAAGGTGTGGCTCTAAAAAAGAGGCATCCCTCGGTAAGGTCAAGCGGGAGATTTTACAGAGCTGCAAAGGACAGGCGATTCAGTAGGGATTGCGCAAGGAGCAGGGCTGATCAGCGGAGGTTAGGAAGGCACGGGTGGGCGGCCAGGGGAGCTGCTTACTCGGAATAGCTAGGCAAGCATCTCGGTGGAGACAGCCCCCAGGCCGGTTCGTTAACCACACCAGCATGCAAAGGCACGCGAAGCTCCCACAAGCTAGAAAAGCGTTGCGTGCCCGGGGCCGAATAAGGTTCAGGTTCCCTCTCTTCCGCCCACATCCTATACTATGCATGATATGCTTGCAGGAAGACGAGGGATGCGGCAGAACGAGCGCAAAACTGGCGAATAACGCCCAGCCCGGTAGAAGTAATTAAGGCGGTGCAGATGAGGCAGATGGAGGCTGAAGAGAGCATCACATTTGTGCTACTAGCGAGGAGGGTCCAGCAGGTCTCGGACCAGCGCCATCGCCACCGGTCTCGGACCGGAATATCATTGCTGGTCTCGGAGCAGCGCCATCGCCACCGGTCTCGGACCGGAATATCATTACTAGTCTCGGACCAGCGCCATCGCCACCGGTCTCGGACCGGAGTATCATTACTGGTCTTGGACCAGCGCCATCGCCACCGGTCTCGGACCGGGGTAACCCAGACTCTCGCCCCAGTGCGAGTTATAAGTGAGCTCTGCCCTCACGCTCAACGACCTTCTTAGGTCGGCTCCCATGCGAGAATTAAAAGTGAGCCCCGCACTCACGCCCAACGACCTTTTAGGTCAGTAGTCCCAGACTCTCGCCCGAAGTTATAAGTGAGCTCGTCCTCACGCCCAACGACCTTCTTAGGGTCGGCCCCATGCGAGAATTAAAAGTGAGCCCGCACGCTCCAACGACCTTTAGGTCGTTAGTCCTGCACTCTCGCCCTCAGCGAGTTATAAGTGAGCTCTGTCCTCACGCCCAACGACCTTCTTAGGTCGGCTCCCATGCGAGAATTAAAAGTGAGCCCTCACGCCCAACCACCTTTAGGTCGGTAGTCCCACACTCTCGCCCAGTCTGAGTTATAAGTGAGCTCTGCCTCACGCCCAACGACCTTCTTAGGTCGACTCCCATGCGAGAATTAAAAGTGAGCCCACACGCCCAACCACCTTTAGGTCGGTAGTCCTGCACTCTCGCCCGGTCACGAGTTATAAGTGAGCTCTGTCCTCACGCCCAACGACCTTCTTAGGTCGGCTCCCATGCGAGAATTAAAAGTGAGCCCCGCGCTCACGCCCAACGACCTTTTAGGTCGGTAGTCCCAGACTCTCGCCCCAGTGCGAGTTATAAGTGAGCTCTGTCCTCACGCCCAACGACCTTCTTAGGTCGACTCCCATGCGAGAATTAAAAGTGAGCCCCGCGCTCACGCCCAACGACCTTTTAGGTCGGTAGTCCCAGACTCTCGCCCCAGTGCGAGTTATAAGTGAGCTCTGTCCTCACGCCCAACGACCTTCTTAGGTCGGCTCCCATGCGAGAATTAAAAGTGAGCCCCGCGCTCACGCCCAAATACCTTTTAGGTCGGTAGTCCTGCACTCGCCCGGTCACGAGTTATAAGTGAGCTCTGCCTCACGCCCAACGACCTTCTTAGGTCGGCCCCATGCGAGAATTAAAAGTGAGCCCCGCGCTCACGCCCAACGACCTTTAGGTCCGTAGTCCCAGACGCCCGAGTCGAGTTATAAGTGAGCTCTGTCCTCACGCCCAACGACCTTCTTAGGTTGGCTCCCATGCGAGAATTAAAAGTGAGCCCCGCGCTCACGCCCAACGACCTTTTAGGTCGGTAGTCCCAGACTCTCGCCCCAGTGCGAGTTATAAGTGAGCTCTGTCCTCACGCCCAACGACCTTCTTAGGTCGGCTCCCATGCGAGAATCAAAAGTGAGCTCTGTCCTCATGACCAACGACCTTTCAGGTCGGCCCCATGCGGGAATCAAAAATCAGCCCCTCTGCGAAAATCATAAGCGAACTCGGTGCATATGCCTAACTACCTTTCCGAGAGATGTGCCTCACCTTGAGCAGAGCGTTTTCCATAATCAGGTCAGCTATATTTGGATTTATTTTCTGCAAATTGCAAATATGCAGCAAATACGCAGGGCAAGGGGTGTGAAAGGCCATCTACCCTACTCCTACAGCGCCAATATTAACTACAAAATCAGGTTTTACACGTTCATCTCAATTGCAGTTTTCAAGCACTACATTGACTTTATTATCCGAAATACATGCATGAAAAGAAATCATGAAGCGACTCTAGGCTCTTACCCAAGGGCCAATTTCTAAAAATGTTTTTGCTAGATGAAAATTGAGCAGGAGAAACTGGGCCAAAAGGGGACGGATCTACGAGCGTAGCAACGCCGTTCAGCAAGAGAGGGATACAGCCTAGGCCACAAGCAGAAGCGCCGTTTGGCAAAGGAGCCACTGAGACAACTATTCCCCAGGCCAGCTTTTACTCGTGGAAAGAATTGGCACGGGGGAATGAACACTTCCGCGGGGAGACCTGTCGGGGGATTCGGGAGCGTTCACAGCTTGAGCCAGCTCCGCGCGCAGAGATCTGATGACCGCTTGCTGCTGAGTGATAGTACGTTGCTTATCCTCAAGGCCTGCGCGGAGGAGGGAGAGCGCTTGTTCATGCTCTTAACGCAACTGTTTTTGGATACCGAGTTGACGCTGCAGGCTAGCCTGGCACTGCTCCTTCCTCGTCCTCTCCACATCCACGCAGTACTTCGCAAGGCGGTACTGGTCTTCCATGGAACGCAGAGCAGCTACCTGGCGATCTCGATCCTGAGACACGCGATTCAGCTCACGCTCTTTTGAGACAAGGAGCGTGGTGAGTTCGTTTACCATCACTCGGGAGGGTGGTTGGTCAACTTCCTGAGAAGAAGGAGGAGAATGCATCGTGTGGAGAAGCGGTTGGCGGAACGCAGGAAAGACAGCGTAAAAAAGAAGCGATAGCACGGAGAAGCAACCTTAAGGCTCCTTATAAAGAGGAATGGCAGCTGAATCCAAGCAACTAAGTGGGCGCGGCGCCCCAAGCGGCTGGCGACACAGTAAAGGAGGCATGATATCCCAAGTAACGTGACACAAAAGCTGATGCGTGACGCAGGAAGCAAGGTGCGCAGAGATATGCTGAGATCATAGAGATACGCTGAGGTAGATACACAGAGATCTGCTGAAGTCACAAAGATAGGCCAAAGTCACAGAAATGTGCAGAGGTCTAGTCAGTCAGACTGTCGTCCTCCTTCGACTAGACTTGTGGGGGAGGCTTGTGATACGGTTAGTGATGGAGGGGCCCAAGACGAAAGGATTAGAAAAGTCCAGGCTATGTGGCGGTCAAAAGTCACGAGGAGGTGGCGGTCAATAGTCATGGCGACTTGGCGGTCAAAAAGGCAGGCTGACAGGGCAGTCAGGGCTCAGCATAGGCAGAAGCGGGTTGGGAACGGCAGAGCTGAGAGGAGTCAGCTCGATCCACAGGCCTACAGTAGAGGGCCCGAAAACACAGAGCACATAGGCCGGTCAGGGTCGGCAGAGCTGAGCGGAGTCAGCCCGAGCTACAGACCTGCGGTTGAGCGGCAGAGCTAAGCAGAGGCCAAGAACTGGAAGTATAGGCCAATGGGTCGGAAGCGGCAGAGCTGATCAGAAGCAGCCCGAGCTACAGACCTGCGGTTGAGGGTCAGGAAGTACAAAGTGCAGGATGCGAGTCGGTATTGGCAGAGCTAAGCAGAGGCCAAGAACTGGAAGTATAGGCCAATGGGTCAGAAGCGGCAGAGCTGATCAGAAGCAGCCCGAGCTACAGACCTGCGGTTGAGAGTTAGGGCTGCAGGTCTGCGAGTGGGAGGCCTGGAAATGCGAACCACAGGTGCAGGCTGGTGCGGGGGCACAATGAATCGGAGGAGCTAAGTAATACGGGAGCGGAGAATCTCAACGGTCCGTCAGGGGTAATCATTACATACCAACAATGCGAGCGAAGGCGAAGGTTCCTGAAACGAAAAGATGCCCTCATAGCCAGTAGTAGCCTGCCAGCTGTCTCTCACTACAGGACAAAACCCAAGTGCGAAGGCGGAGGTTCCTAAACAGAAAGATGCTTTCACAACAAATAGCAGCGCGACAGGTGTCCAGGACTAGAGGACAAAGTCGGGCGTCCAACGTTTTCTGACAGGAGGGCAGGTTCTAGCAGGAGGACGCATAAAAGGGGAGAAATCCCTCGTACGCAGGTACGCGCACACACTCTCTCGTCACTTTTTTCCACAACTATTTTTTCTTTCTGCTTCTCTCTGTTCTTTCTGGGGAAAAAGGACCTGACTTGAGCGTCGGAGGGCCTGATCCGGGGACTTTTTCCCTGGGTTTTGGCCTCTAACATGGAAGGGGGGAGATCGTCTGAGTGTGTGCAGGGTCCTACAGCCGCATCAGCCACCCGTGGGGAGCCTGCACCGCCCGCGACTTTCCGTCAACGTCCAGTCCACCGCGAACGGCCTTCGTCCGACTCAGCTTCCGGACGGGATCACTTACCCTTCGACTTCTTCACACCTGCTTGTGGTCCAGTCCCTTGAGGTCAAATCACTTTCTTTGTTGAACCAATTTGTTTCTTTTTCTTCTTCCTGCCTTTCGGCTTAGAAGCAGAAATGCTTTTAGCAATGTGAATTTGACAACTTTGATGAAATAGCCCTTCTATTGCTTGAAGTTCTGTCAAAAGTTCCGCCAATGAATAAGTCCTTTTGTTCATGTTATAATTCAGGCGGAACTGCTCAAAACTCTTGGGTAACGTTTGGAGAATGATATCGACCTGGGTTTCCCCATCGATTTCAGCTCCAAAGATTTGTATCACGTTCAAGTGAGCCATCATTTTGAGGATATGATCCCTCATGGGTGTCCCGTCAGTCATGGTAGTCGTCATCAGGTCTCTCATAGCCTCCTGCTTGGCAGCCGATTTTGGTGGCCAAAGAGTTCTTTGAGATTCCTGATGCTAATGTTGCAGCACATTTGACATAGAAGGTAAAATTTAACACCCGCCATCTAATCTACCTTGACTCATTGCCTATGTCTGTCAATCTCCTCTTCACTAGAATCGCTATCAGACACATTAGGATAGACCTCAAAAAGTACGAACTTATATCCTTCAACAATTAAAACAATGTCCAAGTTTCATTTCCAATCAATATATTTGGGACCAGTAAGTTTGTTTTCTTTTAAAATAATAGCAAGAGGATTGAAAGCCATTTTGAAATCTTGAGAATCACAAAATAAAATATTTGGTCAAAACTTTAGAATTTAAAATAATATTGATTCCTTGAACAATATAATTTAAATTCACCAACACCTCAAAACAGCGTGAATTTCATATGTCATGATAGTGTGGACGTATACTAATTCAAACATTTATAAGAGGAGGTTTTACCCATTAATTTTATTATCTTGTCAACCTAATTTTATGACAAATAAAATTAATAGTTGGTTTATCTTTGGTCACACAAATAATAGCAGTGACTCCGATGGGGAGGATATTATTAAATGCGCCTAAGTGTATACCATTACCTGATACTTAGTCCATTAATTAGAATTGTGCCCCTTCAGATGGAGAAGATCACACAAACGTAAATAATTTTCTTTAATCATCCATAAAGGAAGTTTGATCTAATGATCCGTAAATAAACTCATCTGATATGGAGGAAGACACTTAAAGTCAACGCGTAAGTTTATATGCATCACTTACAAACCAGTAATGGAGACCGTGAAATTTATTTAAATAATTCCTCTCCCACTTAGTTATTTAAAATCGAGGAATTTTAACATGCACACACATCACACATGCACACAAGCACACAAACACAGCATATAAAGATAATAAATATGAAAATAAATTTCCAACTATTATGGCCTCATCCATCGCTGTCCTCCGTATGCCACCAACCCTAGCCGCCCCCAACCTTAGCTAGGTGAGGAGGAGAAAACCTAGCCGCCGACCCTAGGGTTTATGTCGTCACATCTATCTTGATTCCTTCTTCACCGCGCCTCCGGTCCTCAAGGTAGCAAGCATAGCAAGCTGCAACAATAAAAAATAAAAAAATTATATTTATCGATCCTATATTCCACGAAGAAATGTACATGTAATCTAGATCGAACAAAATATAAAATAAACTAATACAGCTCCAGCTGTATTTAATAATTACAATCATGCACACATAAAATACCCTCGACATGCCCGAGGGTTCAAATCACATACAAACACAATAGGCCATAATAGTTGGAACTAGGATGTCTGCAACCACAAAGTTAATCTATTTTGCATATCCTACTATTATCCTACCTAAATTATATATGAACAGTGCATAATTTAACTGAAAACCAAACACTCAGAGGCAGAAAACCTGCTCTAATAGCAATTGTTGGCGCTGGGAATTCCGTTCTATGTAAATCCCCTGTATAAAAATTTGTACAGACACAGAACTTTTCCTAGCAACCCATATGCTCAATCAGACATGTGTTTGATCAATCAAGCAAGTTCTTGATTGATCAAAGCGCACCTTGATCGAAGCACAAGATTTCTTGCCTCTTGTGTTGGTGTTCAGGATCCATACAAAGAAAAATAAACTAATTGCACTGCGGAATAAGAACTAGTTATACCTTTCTTCGTAGCTAAAAACCTCTTGATCTTCTGTCGTATTCCCCTCCTCTTCTTGGACGTCGTGTGGGTGACGATCTACCAAGACAAAACACTCGAACCTCTTCTTCCTTTCCAAGCCGCCTACCACCGAAGAATGCAAAGCAAAAAGGGGCGCCTCCTTCTTTTTCATTTCCTCCAAACCGCCGGCCACCTAGGTGCTTCTTCTCTTCTTTTTCTTCTCCTCCAAGCCCCGACCACCAAGGGGAGATGGAGCGCCGACCCTAGAGGGAAGAAAGGGAGGAAGAAAGGGATGTGGGGCGCCGACCCTAGTGGAAAGAAAAGGAGAAAAAAAAGATGTGGGGCACCGACCCTAGAGAAAAAGAGAGGGTTGTTGAGTTGTGGAGAAAAACAAAACCTATCACTTATGTTTTTGTGGCACAACTGTCACGCCCCCAGAGGAGTCCCTGTCTGAGAAAATTTCGACAGCATCTCCCCTGTATGGTGGACAATCTGAAGCTTTTCTACATCTCATATACCTCAGCCACAGGCGGCTGGAATAATAACAGAAAATAAAATCAATCACCACGCAGTTTATATATGTATTCAGCCTCTGGCTGTCACAACCACGCAGTTAATAAAATAAACAACATAGTAATACTCTGACTAGAAATCAACCCTACTCAACTACACTCGTAAAGCCCAAATCCGATTTTTTTTCTTACCTCTTCTGTCGTCCAGGCAGGCATGTAGTAGTATAAAATCGAAAACAAATCCATCAACGAGACAAATTATATAATATCTAAGTATTCAACATCCAAATCCAAATATAGTCAAGTGAGAATCAAAAACAATACAAACGATAGCAAATAGCTGGAGGTCTGCAGGGATCTAGCACTACGTGCTGTGGGGACTAGCGACTGGAACTCCCTCCGGACAGCATCAACCTGAAAATAACAACAATGGAGGCGGGGTGAGTCCAACACTCAGCAGGTACAGTTGATATGCAAACTAAAGAAATAACACCTAGCACTAATCATGCGTACAATCTCCTGATAAAAATAAAGGTAAATGCAACCGAAGAAGACAGGAGAGAATCTGTACTAACCAGGACCTGAGTATAAGGACAAACAGTCCGAAAGATATAGAAGACCTGTATGCATGTCAAACATAGGTATCCAAGCAATGTGCAGCATATAAGTGCAACAAACACAAACACAAACAATAAATGCATCATGCATATGATGCCAATGTCATGGTCACCCCTGACGCCAGTCAGCCAACTCACAACAAAAGTGGGACCAAGTGGGTAGGGCTGTGACTCTGCAACACTACTCCTGATGAGTGATCGAGTGGACGGGATGCTGTCGGAGTACATACGTACTCCTACCCCAAATCATAAATGGGGGAGCGCAATGCTCTCATCTCCCGGTACGCTATGACGGGGAAGAATCTCTAACGTGCTACACGCTGCGTCACACTACCCCTGAGCGGATCAACGGAGCACCGGAAGAGTCAAACTGACGTGATACCACATTGTGTCACGCTGCCCATGAGCGTCACAACGGAGCACCGAACAGTGATGAAAACTGGCAAAGTGCTCGACAATAATGGAGCAATCTATCGCACAGCATGCGATCATGCAAATGGTCATTGTCACTAAGCATGGTAATATACTAAACCAACCTCTGGACATATAACAATGGGCACCATAGTGAATAAATCATATCAAGATATACTGATCAATAAGGTATCAAACCTAGGTCCTGAACATGTGAAACATGGTTATATCACTACCCATGAGCATGATAGATCGGGTACAAGATCATACGAGATGCAAACAAACAATCAATCAAACAGGTAACATGTATTGGGCAGTGATTAACCGAAACAAATAGGAAACACAATTAATGTAACATATTATTTTCATTACTAAGCATATCAAAGACAATAAGTCAAAAGTACCCGCCTCCAATAAAAGGATTGTATCCGGTCCAAATTCGACATCGAGATGCTCGTCTCGAACTAGAGTCCTGTAATACATGATATCCAGATTTAGCTAATTACTTATAACTTAATTGGCTAAATCAAATCCTCAAACATATTTAGGATAATCTTAATCGAACACGACTATTGATTAACCTCCCATTTATCAACCTACTACAACATGCCTAATCATCTAAAATAACCAAATCCAACCATGAGCTATATCTGAGATCAAAATCTACATTTAACTAATCAATCACACTAATCATGTATCAACTAGTGATATACTAACCATCTAGTAATCCATATCATCTCCAATTCAACACATATCTAATTCATCAACAATACAAACCAATTACCTTACTTCTTACCTTAATCCCCGGTCCTCCCCTCTGTTGATCCACACAAGGAACCAATGCTGGATCAAAGAACACCATAACAAGACCTCTTTGGAAATTCCTCCTCACTGATGCATGGGGTTGTTGCCGGCACCATGAACACTGTAAACAATTCCAACACCATAAAAACAAAACCTCACCTCACTGATCGAATCAAGAGGAAAGACCACACAAACATCTCAACAATCAAACTAACATGATGCCTTACCAACTCGATACACCTCTTTCCTCTCTGCCAACGTCTGGTGGCGAAGAAGTAAGATCTGGTGGTGAGGTTTAAGGCACGGTGAAGACCTAGGGCTTAGCGTTGCTCTCTGCTCATCCGGGACAAGCGACCGACTGATTCTTGCAACACTCGTCGATTAGGCAGCGCCGCGAGACCGAGAGGAAGAAGAATCGGAAGAGGGCTGGAGAGGATCGGACAACAGTTGGTGAAGCCAATAGCTATCCCTTCACCCAAACGGCTGATGTGGAACAGATCCGACGCCTCTTCACTGCCTCTTGCTGAGACCAAAAGCAGAACGAAGTTAAGAAATCAATGGATACCTGAGAAACAACAAGTTTTTCCCCTCTTCAAGTTTCCAAGATCGACTCCTCGCCGACGACGGATCGGAACGAAGAGGAGTGTCGGCGCTGAAAAAGAGTGAAGGGTAAGGAGATCTGCCCGGTTCCCTCCTTTGCTAAGGCTCTATTTCGCGTGGGAGAGGAACACAAATCGATGCCGGTTAGGGAAGATGGTCGGGTGCGAGGGCAAAGGAAGAAGCCTCGGCGCCGCATAGAGGAGAGGAGACTTCAGGTTGGGGAGATTCGGCAGATGGTTTGGGAAAGAAGAAACGGCGATGTAGGGCGGAAGGCACGGGTCGATTGCAGTAACGGGAAAAAGGAGAGGAAAAGTAAAAGAAAAAGAATATTAAAATTCAACTTTTCCTCATTTAAAGGGGTAGACTTAACAGGCCTTTTCGGGACCCACTTTTATCCCCGTAAACTCGTCCATATGAGCTCCTAAAAATTCCCGAAAAATCTCCAAAAATTCTGGAAAATTCCCTTATTAATATTCGCCTATTTTCCGGTATTTTACATTCTCCCCCACTAATAAAAAAATTTGGTCCCCAAATTTCGTTATCTACCATCAGCAAGTACTAACAACAGACAGAAAGTATAAATGCTGAACGGTAAACTAAATCACATACCTCAAGTGAAAGATGGGGATATCGAGCTCGGTAGTATCCTCGAGCTCCCAAGTAGCATCCTCATCCGAATGATGTTGTCATCCGACTTTAACTAGCCGGATAGTGTTGTTCCGCAACTGACGCTCTTTCCGGTCAAGAATCCGTACCGGAACCTCTTGATAAGTGACGCTAGGCTGTACTGAAACTGAGATATCTGTCAGCACATGTGTCGGTTCGGGTACGTATCTCCTCGGCATAGATACGAGAAGTACGGCGTGAACGCCTGCCAAGGACGGCGATAGTGTCAACCAGTAAGCTACTGCTCCAATCCTTTCCGAGATCTGGAAAGGTCCAATGTATCATGGAGCTAGCTTACCTCTGAAATCCAATCTCTTCACCCCTTTCGTGGGTGAACCCCGCAGAAATACATGGTCGCAAATAGAGATCTCTAAGAGTCTTCGACTCCGGTCTGCATAACCCTTCTGGCGGTCCTACGCTTCTAACATCCTTCGTCTGATAGTACGGACTAACTCTGCCTCATGCTGAGCTCTATGAGGTCCCAACAACAGGGCCTCCCCAACCTCATCCCAAAGGGTGGGTGTCCGACAAGACCTACCATATAACGCATCAAACGGTGTCAACTGGATACCCGAATGAAAACTGTTGTTGTAGACGAACTCTACCAA
Organism: Zingiber officinale; assembly: GCF_018446385.1. Taxonomy (NCBI): domain Eukaryota; kingdom Viridiplantae; phylum Streptophyta; class Magnoliopsida; order Zingiberales; family Zingiberaceae; genus Zingiber; species Zingiber officinale. Next base: position 104,328,334 of record NC_056000.1, on the reverse strand, counting down.
TGGCAGGTGGTCCTCTCAACTGCCTCCAAATCCAATACACACGATCTCAGCAAGTCCTCTAGAGTCAAAATGGTCCGCTTTGACTATCCATCTGTCTGAGGATGGACAGCTGTACCGAAATAGAGCTGCGTGCCCAAGGTCTGCTGCAGTCTCTGTCAAAAACGAGACGTGAACCGGGGGTCTATCCGAAATAATAGTCAACAGAATACCACGTGATCTGAAAATCTCCCGGCAAAACAGATCTACCAATCGATCCAGGAAATCAGTCTTCCGGATCGCTAACGAGTGCGCGGATTTGGTTAATCGATCAATGATTGCCCAAATCGCGTCATGACCTCGTCGTGTCCTCGGCAACCCTACCACAAAGTCCATGGTAATGTGATCCCACTTCCACTCAGGAATAAGAATCCGCTGAAGTAATCCTGCAGGTCTCTGGTGCTCAGCCTTAACCTGCTGACAAACAAGACATCTAGCTACGAAATCCGCGATGTCTTCCTTCATGTCGTCCTTCCTGTCGTTCCACCAATAGAAACACCTCAAATCTTGGTACGTATGGGTACCGTCTGGGTGGACAGCAAATCATGAGCGATGAGCCTCTGGAAGTAACTCCTATAAGACCAGATGAGACTGAAGCACGCAAAATCTGCCTCGGAAGTATATAATACCCTCCTTGTCTCGTGTAAACTCGGTCTGCTGCCAGAAGCTATCTGGCTGCCAATGGACCGTAAACACTGATCTCCAACCTGGGCCTCCTGCATCCTCATCCTGATCAAGGATTGAGCAACCATGGTAACTAGAATACCCTGCTCTGTCTGTCCCTGCTTCGCAAGGCCTAACCCGGAGAAAACCTGAATCAAATCTGTGACCACAACTCGGTGGCAAGCTAAAGTCTCTCTAGACTTCTAGCTGAGTGCGTCGGTAACCATATTAGTTTTCCCCGGGTGATAGTCAATCGTACAGTCATAATCCTTCAGGAATTCCATCCATCTCCTCTGTCGGAGATTAAATTCCTGGGTAAAAATATATATTTGAGACTCTTATGATCAGTGAGAATCTCAAATACCGAACAGATGTTGCTGCTAAATCTTCAAGGCAAAATAATGGCAGCCAGCCACAAGTCATGTACTGGGTAGTTCTCCTTATGCTCCTTCAACTGCCGAGAAGTAGGAGACTACCCTGCCGTGCTGCATCAAATCAACGCTCAATCCTTGAATAGATGCATCGGTGTAGAGGACATATCCGTCCTCTCCCGAAGGTAAAACCAAAATCGGAGCCGACACTAGTCTCCGCTTCAGCTCTTAGAAGCTGGCCTTGCCATCCTCAGTCCAAGTGAACTTCACGCCTTTCCTGGTCAGACGTGTAAGTAGCATAGCAATCCGTGAGAAACCCTCAACGTATCTCCGGAAATATCGAGCCAAACAAAAGAAGTTGCGAGCCTCTTCTATAGACTCCGTCTACTCCCAACGGTAACAACCTTGTCCTCCTGTGGAACCACGGTATACTCCTACTGGTGACCGTGTGTCTCAAACATCTCACAGAAGACAAACAAAATACTCACTACTGATCTTCACATCTAGACGTTTCCATCGAAACATCTCTAGAACTATGCAAAGATGATGTGCGTGATACACCTCAAATCAGGAATAAAACACCACGTCATCAATAACGATAACGAATACTGATCCAATATCCTAAGGATACCCAAATCATCTAGCCCATGAAAACATCTAAGGCTCCGCAAGCCCTAATGGTAAAACCAATACACATAATGTCCGTATCACAGACATTCCCAATCCATAAGATCCTCGACAATATGTCTGAAATATAATCACCACAATACAAATCACCAAGAATAGATCCACCCGTGTGAGAGCAACGCTCCATCACAGAAAACACCACATATGTGGGAGCAACGCTCTACCACAAGAAATCCTCAATATGCAGGAACAACACTCCACTACAAATAATCCATAATATGTATCTGCAATAGATATGGAAGCAATGCTCCGCTACAAGCAATCCGAAATATGTATATGTGGGAGCTCCGCTCCACCACAAACCATCCATAAGTGTCCAAGACACCTAACTATCCAACTAGAGGCTGCACGAGACCACTCAACCACATATCACTGTGGGCAGCCAAAGGTATAAACAACCTAGTAAACAAATCAAATCCATAGTCAACTCTATCATCATCCTAGGGGGTTGGTCTCCCACTAATAGAAGAATTAGTTGACAGGGTTATACAACCAATAACATAATGTAGACACTCAGCATTCTACATTCAACATAGGTAGAATCATCATGATGCTACCCACCATACACCTGGTACACATGCACACACAACATATGTATAATCGACATAATCCTCCAATTTGTACACACCAAACACACTCATAGCACAGGTATAAATCAGTGTGATACCTCCAACAATACCTGTCAAACCCGTGTGCATATATCAACATAGGTATAATCAACAATACACCTCAACAACACTCACATGACATATGTACACCTATGCCAAGAATATAATCAACGTAATACTTCCAACAAATCATAATCGACACATGTATACTCTCAAAACAATCATATAATAAACGAGATACCTCAAATATTATACCCAACACATCTGCACATATCACAACTCATATTAGATCGATAAGATACATCCAATAAAACACTCAAACATATGTGCACATTCCACAACATAGATTTTAATTGACAAATACCTCCAATAAACAATCAGACATGTATGTCTAACCACTCGGGTATAATCTACTAGAAACCCACAATAATCATATGTATAAAGGTATACGACCCAAAAGATAAAGTCAGAATTCAAGAACATCAAGACACTCTCATTTTTTTTTTTATCCTCAAAAATATCAGCCCACATAATATCAGATGAATAAGTCTCTACTCCCCATGCGAGCAAGTTAACATTCAAAACATCAAATCATTATTTATCAACATAATCCAATATCAGAGGAAGTAAACATCAATTTTATCATCCTGTTAACTAATCACATCTAACCGGATTTATTAAAATCTCATAGGCACTCTAAACCATAAACTCTCTAGCACCCAATTTATAATCTGATCACCAACTATAATCATCAAACCTGTGAATATCATATATGACACTCACTATGTCACCATCAATGACAACCCAAATATAAATCATCAAAATAGTTATCCACTAATAGATCATCAAAACAAATATCTAATAATGGATCATCAAACAACCACATAACATTTACTCTCATAAATCATTAGAAATCAACACATCACAATATCTGATCTTCCAATATCCCTCAACCTCAAATCATTCTCAACAATGATCAGACATGATAACTCTCCAATGCCCAATTTTCATCGTATCGGATACCCTATTATCCAAAAGATACGAGTATAAAAACTCTACCTGCTAAGTCCACAGGAATATATAGGTATCATCCATTACCCAGCTAACAATAGCAGAGGCTGATATGTGCCTCCATCTCCTAGTAGTAGTAACTGAAGCTAAAACTATTGATGGTATGATATGAGAAATCACCAGAGACTATAATCCTTTATCTCTATGAGGGTCGACTCAGATCAGTGGCTAACCCATCACATGTAATATGGCTACAACAACCAGACAGGTACTAAAGATAAAGTGCTAATACATGTCATAACTATCATAAAATAAACATCATACCTATTTGCTGTCTGGAGATGTTGCGTCGCTATCCTGTCCCCAACCTTTGACCTCAAACTCCGAACGAGAAACATCGCCGGAAATCCAAATAAATCCAAAACGGAAATCCGAAACATAACCATATCGAAAATCCGAAAATGCCCAGTTTGACTCGCAAACCTGGCTAACCCAAATATCCAGAACACCAACAACAGGTATCCGATAAATCTCCAAAACACCAAAAGCAGGTATCCATAACCTGCTCTGATACCAATAAATTGGTATCAGATAAATCCTGAAAATCCAAAATACAAAAATCCTACAAGTATTATCAAACTTGGCGCTCTGATACCAAGTAAATAAATTGGTATCAGGTTATCCCAAACATCAAAAATACGAAAACAAAAGATCGTATAACCTCGCTCTGATACCACTAAATTGTCACGCCCCCAGAGGAGTCCCTGTCCGAGAAAATTTCGGCAGCATCTCCCCTGTATGGTGGACAATCTGAAGCTTTTCTACATCTCATATACCTCAGCCACAGGCGGCTGGAATAATAACAGAAAATAAAATCAATCACCACGCAGTTTATATATGTATTCAGCCTCTGGCTGTCACAACCACGCAGTTAATAAAATAAACAACATAGTAATACTCTGACTCGAAATCAACCCTACTCAACTACACTCGTAAAGCCCAAATCCGATTTTTCTTACCTCTTCTGCCGTCCAAGCAGGCATGTAGTAGTATAAAATCGAAGACAAATCCATCAACGAGACAAATTATATAATATCTAAGTATTCAACATCCAAATCCAAATATAGTCAAGTGAGAATCAAAAACAATACAAACGATAGCAAATAGCTGGAGGTCTGCAGGGATCTAGCACTACGTGCTGTGGGGACTAGCGACTGGAACTCCCTCCGGACAGCATCAACCTGAAAATAACAACAATGGAGGCGGGGTGAGTCCAACACTCAGCAGGTACAGTTGATATGCAAACTAAAGAAATAACACCTAGCACTAATCATGCGTACAGTCTCCTGATAAAAATAAAGGTAAATGCAACCGAAGAAGACAGGAGAGAATCTGTACTAACCAGGACCTGAGTATAAGGACAAACAGTCCAAAAGATATAGAAGACCTGTATGTATGTCAAACATAGGTATCCAAGCAATGTGCAGCATATAAGTGCAACAAACACAAACACAAACAATAAATGCATCATGCATATGATGCCAATGTCATGGTCACCCCTGACGCCAGTCAGCCAACTCACAACAAAAGTGGGACCAAGTGGGTAGGGCTGTGACAACCGTGCACTCAGCAACACTACTCCTGATGAGTGATCGAGTGGACGGGATGCTGTCGGAGTACATACGTACTCCTACCCCAAATCATAAATGGGGGAGCGCAATGCTCTCATCTCCCGGTACACTATGACGGGGAGGAATCTCTAACGTGCTACACGCTGCGTCACACTACCCCTGAGCGGATCAACGGAGCACCGGAAGAGTCAAACTGACGTGCTACCACGCTGTGTCACGCTACCCATGAGCGTCACAACGGAGCACCGAACAGTGATGAAAACTGGCAAAGTGCTCGACAATAATGGAGCAATCTATCGCACAGCATGCGATCATGCAAATGGTGCATGTCACTAAGCATGGTAATATACTAAACCAACCTCTGGACATATAACAATGGGCACCATAGTGAATAAATCATATCAAGATATACTGATCAATAAGGTATCAAACCTAGGTCTTGAACATGTGAAACATGGTTATATCACTACCCATGAGCATGATAGATCGGGTACAAGATCAATACGAGATGCAAACAAACAATCAATCAAACAGGTAACATGTATTGGGCAGTGATTAACCGAAACAAATAGGAAACACAATTAATGCAACATATTATTTTCATTACTAAGCATATCAAAGACAATAAGTCAAAAGTACCCGCCTCCAATAAAAGGATTGTATCCGGTCCAAATTCGACATCGAGATGCTCGTCTCGAACCAGAGTCCTGTAATACATGATATCCAGATTTAGCTAATTACTTATAACTTAATTGGCTAAATCAAATCCTCAAACATATTTAGGATAATCTTAATCGAACACGACTATTGATTAACCTCCCATTTATCAACCTACTACAACATGCCTAATCATCTAAAATAACCAAATCCAACCATGAGCTATATCTGAGATCAAAATCTACATTTAACTAATCAATCACACTAATCATGTATCAACTAGTGATATACTAACCATCTAGTAATCCATATCATCTCCAATTCAACACATATCTAATTCATCAACAATACAAACCAATTACCTTACTTCTTACCTTAATCCCCGGTCCTCCCCTCTGTTGATCCACACAAGGAACCAATGCTGGATCAAAGAACACCATAACAAGACCTCTTTGGAAATTCCTCCTCACTGATGCATGGGGTTGTTGCCGGCACCATGAACACTGTAAACAATTCCAACACCATAAAAACAAAACCTCACCTCACTGATCGAATCAAGAGGAAAGACCACACAAACATCTCAACAATCAAACTAACATGATGCCTTACCAACTCGATACACCTCTTTCCTCTCTGCCGACGTCTGGTGGCGAAGAAGTAAGATCTGGTGGTGAGGTTTAAGGCACGGTGAAGACCTAGGGCTTAGCGTTGCTCTCTGCTCATCCGGGACAAGCGACCGACTGATTCTTGCAACACTCGTCGATTAGGCAGCGCCGCGAGACCGAGAGGAAGAAGAATCGGAAGAGGGCTGGAGAGGATCGGACAACAGTTGGTGAAGCCAATAGCTATCCCTTCACCCAAACGGCTGATGTGGAACAGATCCGACGCCTCTTCACTGCCTCTTGCTGAGACCAAAAGCAGAACGAAGTTAAGAAATCAATGGATACCAGAGAAACAACAAGTTTTTCCCCTCTTCAAGTTTCCAAGATCGACTCCTCGCCGACGACGGATCGGAACGAAGAGGAGTGTCGACGCTGAAAAAGAGTGAAGGGTAAGGAGATCTGCCTGGTTCCCTCCTTTGCCAAGGCTCTATTTCGCGTTGGAGAGGAACACAAATCGACGCCGGTTAGGGAAGATGGTCGGGTGCGAGGGCAAAGGAAGAAGCCTCGGCGCCGCATAGAGGAGAGGAGACTTCGGGTTGGGGAGATTCGGCAGATGGTTTGGGAAAGAAGAAACGGCGATGTAGGGCGGAAGGCACGGGTCGGTTGCAGTAACGGGAAAAAGGAGAGGAAAAGTAAAAGAAAAAGAATATTAAAATTCAACTTTTCCTCATTTAAAGGGGTAGACTTAACAGGCCTTTTCGGGACCCACTTTTATCCCCGTAAACTCGTCCATATGAGCTCCTAAAAATTCCCGAAAAATCTCCAAAAATTTCAGAAAATTCCCTTATTAATATTCGCTTATTTTCCGGTATTTTACAACAACCTCCTCTCCTTTTATAACCCTTGGTACTAGATAAAAAAGGAGAAAAATTAATAGATTTTTTAAAAATTCTGTTGAGAAAAAAAATCTCCCTTTTATAACTCCCTTTTTTTTCTTTTATTGTGGCCGACCCCTCTTGGGCACCAAGCAAGCTTGGCCGGCCCCTTGCTTGGGAACCAAGCAAGGATGTGGTCGACCCCTTTCTTGGGTAGGAAGTAAAACCAAAATGGGTAAATGCGAGGCTTTATAGAGGCTACAACAGGGACCGAGAGGAGGAATTGGTTTTGGCCTCCTGATGAACTTGAGCTTCCTGTGTTTGACCCAAACACTTAACTCAAGTTCATCAATAATAACTCATACCACTAAAGGGTCATTATTGAACTACTGCATTAATCTCATATTACAATATGGGATCCTACTTATCATGAATGCGTTAATCTCCCTGTGTTTAAGATATCATATGTCCATTAATTAAATAAGTTACTGACAACTCATTTAATTAACATCTGACTTCAAGAATAGTACCACTCAACCTTATTATCATGTCAGACTAAGTCCACCTGCAGGGTTTACATGATAATCCTTATGCACTCCTCAAGGGGTCATCATCAACCTAAATAAATAGGGCACAATTTTCCTTTATAATCAACAACACACCATATAAATGGTATTATCTCCTAACTTATCGGGCCTATTGATTTAATGAATAAATCTCATCCATTGATAAATTAAAGAAATAAATACTAAGTATATGTGTTTGTTATTATATCGGGATTAAGAGTATGCAGATCCATAATAATAGAGGTTCTGTGTTTTTATATAGTCAGTATAAATCGAACAACCACAAATGGTCCTGCTCAATACCCACATAGTGTACTAGTGTAATTATATAGTCATGTCTTACCAAGACCAGGATCTAGTTATGGTCTTAGCTTAGACTTTCCAAATGACTCTAAGCTGGACCAATGCCTATAGTCCTACTGGGACTCACCCTCACTAGATCACTCTTCTCTAATGACTTATCTTCACTTACTATTTGCAGTCACTTAACTTGTCTCTTGGCCCACTAGGTTTTCTTACCAGTTAACAGGTCTGCAGACCCAACTAGACTTCAGCCAACTATAACATCCCGCAGACCCAGCTGGACTTCCTACCAAATATTAGGTCACACCTTGACCTATCTTTATGGTTGTTATCAGGTCCTCGAACCTAACTGGGCTTCAGCCTGATGCCAGATCCTCTAGACCCGTCAATTCCAACACACTTGGTAAAAGTATCAGATCACATAGAATCTAATATTAACCATTTATCATTCATCAAAATTAAAATTCAATTATTAGTGTCAACTGTACTAACAAATTTCATAAATCTAAATCCTCTAGATCCATCAATATGTTTTGACTAAAATCTATTGATGACCTTAGCTAATTCTGATGGGAATCAATCCCAAGTCCGGTAGGTTTATGAGGTGCTTCTCTATCTCACCTTACCCTAAACTCTCATATTAAAGGCCTTTCTAGTTGTACACAGTCTATTTTCTAAGATTTAATCAGTGTGTTAATTGACTCATACCTATAACTTCATGTAAGAAATCCAAAATCAAGATTGAATATCATATCTACCTTCTATACCCTCCCCTCTTCCACTTCATGTCTAAGTTTTAGAATTTCAAATCCTCTAGGTCTAGATAAAACTCATTGATGATCTTAAACAACTACGGTGAGTGCCAATTCAAGTTTAGTTGGTTTTTGCAACTCTTCTTAATTTCATCACGCTCTAAAGTATCATACTCAAGGTATTCCTAGTCATGCATAATATATTTTCAAAAATTCAACCCAATCTGGTAAGAGGTGATGTTTGATGAAATTAACACCAAAGAAATCAGCACAGTAGTAAGGTGATGATGCTTTTAAAAATCATCATCAAGATGGTGATGTTTTGAACGAAATTAGCAGATGGTGATAATTTGACCAAAACAGTAATGAGGTGGTGATGTTTTAATTAAAATATCACCAAAGAAATTTTATTTTATTTTTAGTTATTTAATTTTTAAATTTTCGTTTTTTTTTAAATTTTATTTCGTAATTAGCTAGTAAAGATAAAATAATAAAAATAATTTTTTATTAACATTCTTTCAATTTTATAATTATTTTATTAACCTTCGTATTTTTAAAATTTTAATTTTTTATTAAATATAAATTTTTAATATATATATCTTTATATTTAATTAAAATCTAGAACTTTAATAATAAAATTTGGTAAAATCTAAAATTAAATTATGTTAATGTCCTTTTTTTTTCACATTAAAAATAAATTTAAGCTTTATTAGTAATTTTCTTTGATTATTTTTTATTAGTAATTGTCATGATTCTTTTTAGTCTTACATCTTAAGATTGAACATCATGAGCAAAGAAGCTTTTATAAATATCTTAGGCTGACGATGTTAGAAAACATACCTTTCTCGACCTTTTGACCAAGATCAAGTATAGTATTTGTTTTTATCAATTTAATATATGATATAAAAAATTAAATTTATTGTTTATGAAAGAGAGTACATTACAAAAGTGTCATCAGGTTTATCTAGCGTCGCTCTTGCGTTACACTACTACATGAGTCTAGTGCACCAAGATCAGATCCTCTAGTCCATAATCCCCGGTCCTTTCCTGGTCCCTTCTGTAATTTGCACGTCAGATCGCAGCTGGAATCTGACATATATAGTACCGATATGTTGCGGGTTATATGCCACGCACTCGTGCACGCTACAGTGTCCAGGCGCTTGGATTCAATCCAAGCACTTGGATTTTTTTTTTTAAATCAACATTTCCTTAAAGAAAAATACTATATCCCGTGAGTATCTAAAATTTTTAATCTTGAACACTATAACCCAAAAGAGAAGTCTGAATCCTAGAAAAAAAATTTTTATTAGCTTAAACTATTATAATCCAACTCCTAAATCCTAAAATCTTAAAACCTAAATATATATAATATACCCTATGAGTATCTACCATTTTTAATTTTGAACACTATAATCCAAGAGAGAACCCTGAACACTAGAGGAAAAATCTTATTAACTCAAATTCATTATAACCCAACTCTTAAATATTAAAATTTTGAATTCTAAATATATATAATATACCTAAAACATAAATAAAAAAAACATTCTGCTTGAATACAGGTGCCTTGATTGAGGTCTAGATGCCTCGATTCAATTTAGGTGTCCTAGCTTCGCATAAGCATGTGACATTTCATCTGTAGCATAGTAATTTTATAATTTCGTGATGAAATATTTAGTCATCGAGACTATGCAGTGGCAGGACATTCAGGTTGTCATCTAGATATCTATGATTTAATCTCTAGTTATAGTGAATTTGTAGATTTTTTTTAAATGAGGTGTGTAACCAAAAATACTGACTTCTTGGTAGTCGATGAGGTTAATTGGATTTATTCATTCGTAAAATAATTTTTTTCTAATTTGATTGGGTTCTTGATAAATAACAAAATATTTTTATTTTAATTTAAAGTTGAAAGATCATAGGGGTATTATCGAAAATAACAAACCGTGGTGATCATTTGATAATTTTATAATTTTAAATGTTTTTCTTTTTTTGATAAATTACCGTAATGTATTGTTCTTATCGTGATTGCAACTGGATTTTGAAAAAACAGTGCGAGACTGACTGTCAACCACAGGTTCCCTCCTGGTTAAAAGTTAAAAGCATACGCCCATACAATGCCAAAGGATGCTTTCATTGTTTCATCTTTAATTAGATACAAAAGTTTATGGGGAAGTATGAAAAAAAAGAGATACATAAACAAATGGAGGCAGACTAGCTCCTCTCCTTACTCGTACCCGTGCAAGTTGCTATCCGAAATTATTCAGTAAATTTTTTTTATCAGAATCTAATCAGTTGGAAATGAATTGTAATATATATATATATATATATATATATATATATATATATATATATATATATATATATATATATATATATATATATATATATATATATAATTAATATATAAATATAATATTATTAAAATATTTTTGATAATAATTCATAAAACATATTTTAACTAATCAAATTCTAATTATTTAATAATATCTAAAATTATTATACTTACTTTTATCTTCAGGTACAATGGAATGTGAGAGGGTAGTAGCTATACTAAGTTGGGAAATGTGCCTTCTGCCCTCCGTGTTTGTGCCATCCACTTTCACATCGCCAGCTCATGGGAAGTAGTGCAACGGCATTTAACCCTTTTTATTATTTTAAGGCCAATCCTTCCTCTCTTTGCAGTTGCAGTGATCAAACGTCTTGAGGTCAGCCGGGCCAACTTTGCATGATTGCCTAGAGTGGGGGCGGTGGTGATGGTGATAGTGGTGGTCAGGGCTGCACGTTTGTGTCTGCGTGAATGCATGTGGGTGGGATCATCAACCAAAGGCCATGCACGCTTTTTCTGAAACCTTTCATGTTTAAGGGACACATAAAGAAGGTGTGATATGACAAGTAACAGGTAGGGGTGAAGATGGATAGATGCATCATGCAGTGTAAGGATCAGCTAACTATAAACAAAGCTTGGCGTCAGAATCAGCGGAGGAGAAAGTGATGGATACATCACGTGGAAAAGCAAGGGCAATGGGTCACTTTGGGGGGTCCTTAAGGCCTTTTGCTCTGTCTCTATGTGTTTAGACAGGGGGAGTCTCAAGGCAAGGCAAGGCAAGGTGGGGGTGTCTCCCAGCCAGCTCCGTAGGTGTTGGGGCTATTAATATTCGAGACCCAATGGAGCATGTTGAATATCCTACACAAATGCTGCACTTGGGTAATCATGCAAAACAATGCATCACATCACTTTAAGAGGAGCTGGGTCTGTCCCGAGAATCCACAGTTTGTGCCGGTCGGCTGAGTAATTAAATAAACTAGCAACCAAACAGAAAGCAATTATATCTGGCAAATGAAATCTAGCAAACTCATGTTTCTTATCTAGAATCAAATAACATGGTTATTTGCAGGCCTCCATATATCTACTTCTAGGATGTCATGCCTATCCATCTAATCATACAAACTGTCCTGTAAAAGTGATAACTAGTACTATATATTTGTTATTATTTTTTCCTTTAAAAAAATTGGTCCGGGAGCAAATACTCATAGCGCTAATCCGTGAAGGCAAAACTGTAGTTATTATGTCAAAATGCTTTTTATCTTTTGATACAAAAATATTTATGGTCTCCAGCGATTCGACCAACAATTGATCCCCTCAGAAAAAAGCACCTAACGTTGTGCTGTTTAACTGATTGCTTGATCACCCAATAGATGTGGCACCAATATTACTGTATTTGAGAACATTGAATTACAACAGCTGTATCTTGAAGCAGGTATTAAATTTTTTTGTTAGGTTTGATGATTTATTGTTAATTAATATGGTCGTATCAAGCATGTTGTGGTCCATACGTGATAAGTTTGTTTGTGTTTGCTAAGGTAATTAAGGGAGTTTGATCTTTCTTAATGCATATTGAGCGGTTTTATTTATTGTTTTAGGATGGTCCCAATCTGTAATTTAAATCCGAGATATCGATTTGCTAGTGTAATATTCTATAATTTAGCTTGTTCTCTTCGGAATCTCCTTTGAAAAGAACATGTGCTTGGGGTCATATTGGTTGGGTATCGGTGCCGATTACTATAAAATTCTTTTATTCGCATTTGAGTTCCCAATCTATTTGAGTTCTTCTGCCAAGGAAACACATGCATTGGACATAATTTAACTTGACTGCCTTAGATTTTATGTCTCTGATTACTCATCGTGTTGTTATTTGACTAATTACGATGAGAGACCAGTTGGACTACCCAGATAGAAAGTAGCCTAACACGATACGGGTTGTGCATGGCATGGTTGGAAATTAAACTTTATTTTAGTGATAAAAATTATTGATAAAAGTTTGTGAAGAGAGACCGTTCATGTGGTAAGTTTGACTAGACTTCGTGATAGGATAAAATTGATGAGGTAACTATTATGATAAGAATAAGAAGTTTCGTAGAGAGAATAATTCAATTGGTGTCTATCCATTAAATCTATAAATATGTACCTTCTTTCATGAATGAAGCAAGTTGAGTGTTTTATTTTATTTCTCCTCTTTTTCCACGTAAAGATTCTCCTCTTAATTCCTCCATATTTTTTTTCTTCTATAATCCTTTTTATTTCTTCTCCGATAATTCCTTTTCCAACAAAATGGTATCAGAGTCATGTCGATGTTTCCTATCCCTCATCTTGCTGATTTGAAGTATGGTAATTGGAGTATCCAAATGAGTATCTTACTGGAGAACGAAGGATTGTGGGATATTGTTGAAAGAGCCTATAAAGTGCCTTAAGAAGGAGTTGGCCAAACGGAGGCATAGAAGACGGCAATGGCGGAACAAAAGAGAAAAGATAAGAAATCTCTTTTCTTTATCTATAAAGCTCTTGATGAAGATACTTTTGAGAAAGTAGCCAAAGCTACAACTTCCAAAAAGGCATAGGAGATCCTACAAATAACATACAAAGGTGATGAAAGAGAAAAAAGTATTCGCCTTCAAATCTTGAGAGCGGAATTTGAATCGTTAGGGATGAAAGAGTCCGAAAGTGTATCAGACTACTTTACAAGGGTATTGGTTATTGTCAACCAATTGAGAAGAAATGACGATGACATTGAAGATAGTCGCGTCGTAGAGAAAATTTTATGCTCGTTGGAGCCAAAGTATGACTATGTAGTTACGGCCATAGAAGAATCAAAAGATGTGAAAGAAATAAAGGTATAAGAACTATTAAGATCTCTACAAGCTCATAAAGCAAGAATGCAAAGAAGACGGAGAGAACCTATGGAGCAGGCTCTACAAACCAAGCTCGCCAATATTGACCAGAAAGAAGAGTCAAAGATCGAAGGTTTGCAAGAAAACGACAGTGGCCGTGGTAACTTCCATGGTCGTGGCTAAGGTAGAGGCTGTGGAAGGGGCTTTACTCGAGGCCGAGGAAAAAGTAAAGACAACAATAAAGGTAGAGATCAAAGGTATGACAAAAGAAATGTAAGATGTTATACTTGCAATAAATTTTGACATTATGCATCAGAATGTCATTCTAACAATGTGCAAGGGAATGCTAATTACGCATCAAAAGAAGGCAATGAGAATGATATAGTTTTGCTAGCAAGAAAGGATGGAGATTCTGTTGGGCTTTTCGGGCCGCGAAAACCGCTTTTTCGCGTCGCGGAAACCCCCATGCCACCGGATCCGTGCGAAGAGTATAGAACAAAAATTTACATGTACGAGTTTACTAACTAGATCTACACTTAGATCTACATGTTTAGAAAGTTACCCTTGTTGCGTGCCCTTTGCAAATCTCGCTCGTCCAAGGTACGCCGGATCTCGAGTGTGTTCAAATGTACACACCTCTAGTAGTATCCACACGAACAAGAAGTGTTCTCTAACACTCAAGGATCGAGAAGAGAACACCACAAGTGTGCTAGCACTTCTTGATGCTCTTGGATAGGATTGTAAGATGAAGAAAGGAAAAGAAGAGAACACACTCCTCTAAAAACTCTATGTGACTTTCACTAACCTTTCTTCTTGGATTAGATTCACTCTCCTTTCTTCTCCCTTGCTTGAAACCCACAACCAAGAGAAGAGAAGGAGCAAAAAGAGAGCTTGAGAAAGAAGATGATGTGAATGTGAGTGAATGAAAAATTCATTCTCATTCAAAACCAAAAAGGTAACCCCCATTCTCATTAAATGTGGCCATTAAAGAGAATAGATTTGTAACCCCCATGGGGCGGCACACTTTGATGATGTGCCACATCATCATTAGTCCTCCTAATGCCAAATCACTAATGATGTGGCAAATAGTCAAGTCAAACTTGACTCTTCCTCTTCCTCTCAAGTCAAGTCAAACTTGACTTAATCTCTCTCATGGTTGATCTAATCCAACCATTTAATTCAAGCCAATTTAATATAATGAATCTAATTCATTTAATTATTAACTTGAGTCCAACTCAATTAGCCCAATTAGGATTACTCTTAATCTAATTTGATTCATCACATGAATCTAATCCTCTTGGTTCATCATATGAACCTAATCTCCATCCACTTGTTCTTTGTGTGTGACCCAATAGGTTCTTGTAACGTTGGCAATGCCCCTAAACCCATTTAGGACCATAAGTAATGAGCGGTATCTAGCAATACATCATTACTACCCAAGTTACAAGAATGTTGAGATCCAACATCACCTTGTGACTACTAATTGTGACTCCTCATAATATATGACAAGTGTCCTTCTATCCAAGACATCTAGATTGATCAATGTGAGGCATAGACCGTGTCATCCTCTAATCAATCTAAATCTTGAACTCCAAGTAGACTCACTAAAACAAATGAGCTCAATATCTCATATTGACTCATTTGGGCATGGCCATGCACTTCGTGGTCTCACTCTATCAAAAATATCGATGTCTCTCCCGTCATATAGGAGGGATAGATCCCATCTACATCACTCACATCCCTCTGCATAATTCGTTACATACCCAGTAATCGCCTTTATAGTCCACCCAGTTACGGGTGACGTTTGACGAAACCAAAGTACATAACTCCTTATGTAGGAATCCATAGTGATTTCAGGTCCAAGGACTAGTAGTCATACTAATAGCCACATGAGAAAGTATATGACACTCATATAACGATCCATGATACTTTCTCATGGCGGGTCATTCAGTATACATTCTCTAATGCATACCCATGTGTCAACTTGATATCTCTATATCCATGACTTGTGAGATCAAGTCATCGAGTTGACCTACATGCTAGTCTTATTGCATTAACATTGTCCCTGAATGTTAATACTCGACTAGGAATGATTAAGAGTAGTGTTCCCTATATCATCTCACTATCGGTTCAACTAACCGATTGATATATGTGAGAACCTTCTACTCAAGGACGCTATTATACTTAGTTTATTTGGCACTAATACAAGTAAGTATAATAACCAAAACAAATGCCTTTATTTATATAAGAATATGATACAATAAGTCCATAATACAATCATCAAATGATTGGCTCTAGGGCTCTAACTAACAATCTCCCACTAGCACTAGTGCCAATCAGTGTAAGCTCTAAGCCCCAATGACCTAGTGTGACTATCATGCTTCTTCTGTGCCAAAGCCTTGGTCAAGGGATCTGTGATGTTAGCCTCTGTAGGTACTCTGCATATCTTCACATCTCCTCTCTCGATAATCTCTCGAATGAGATGGAAGTGTCGTAGTATGTGTTTGGTCCGCTGGTGTGAGCGAGGTTCCTTCGCCTGTGCTATAGCTCCATTGTTGTCACAATAGAGCTCAATAGGGTCAGCGATACTGAGAACCACCCCAAGTTCAGTGATGAACTTGCGGATCCAAACTGCCTCCTTTGTTGCCTCTGATGCAGCAATGTACTTGGCCTCTGTCGTAGAATCAGCTACTGTGTCCTGCTTCGAACTCTTCCAGCTCACAGCACCACCATTAATGCAAAATACGAACCCTGACTGCGATCGATAATCATCCTGGTCGGTCTGGAAGCTAGCATCACTGTAACCCTTTACAGCTAGCTAATTATTGCTTCCATATATCAAGAAATATTATTTAGTCCTTCTTAAGTACTTAAGAATATTCTTGACCGCTATCCAGTGACTTTCACCTGGATCTGACTGGTATCTGCTCGTCATGCTCAAAGCATACGATACATCAGGTCGAGTACATAGCATGGCGTACATGATAGATCCTATGGCTGAGGCATAAGGGATCTGATCCATGCGGTCTCTCTCCTCTCTAGAAGAGGGACCTTGAGTCTTCGAAAGACTCACGCCATGTGACATCGGCAGAAATCCCTTCTTGGAGTTCTGCATGGAAAACCGAAGGAGTACCTTGTCAATATATATACTCTGACTTAGGCCAAGCAATCTCTTAGATCTATCTCTATAGATCTGTATCCCTAGAATGCGGGATGCCTCACCTAAGTCTTTCATTGAGAAACATTCCCCTAGCCAAGTCTTGACAGACTGTAGCAAAGGGATGTCCTTCCCAATGAGTAGTATGTCATCCACATACAATATGAGGAAGACAACTATATCCCCTATAACCTTCTTGTAGACACAAGGCTCATCTTCGTTCTTGATGAAACCAAACTGTTTGATTGCATCATCGAATCGAAGATTCCAACTCCGAGAAGCTTGCTTTAGTCCATAAATGGACCTATGCAGCTTGCATACTCTGCTAGTATGCTGTGGATCTACAAAACCCTCAGGTTGTGTCATGTACACATCCTCGAGCAGGTTTCCATTCAGAAACGTGATTTTGACATCCATCTGCCATATCTCATAGTCATGGTAAGTTGCAATAGTAAGCATGATCCGAATGGACTTAAACATCGCTACTGGAGAAAATGTTTCATCATAGTCAATACCATAACTGCTTGAAACCTTTAGATACCAAGCGACCCTTATAGATAAGTCCATCCATGTCAGTCTTTCTCTTAAAGACCCACTTACACCCAATGGGTTTTACCCCTTCAGGTGGATCAACCAAAGTCCATACTTGGTTGGTGTACATGGATTCCATCTCGTATCTCATGGCCTCTAGCCATTTCTCGGAATCTGGTCTCATCACAACTTCCTGATAGGTGGTAGGCTCATCCTCTATGAGCACAACGTCATCATGGTCAGACAAGAGAAATGAGTATCTCTCAGGCTGACGACGTACCCTATCAGACCTGCGAAGAGGTATGTCTATTTGAACTGGTTGTTGTTCCTCAACTCTTTGTGGAACAACATCATACACAACACTTTGTGGTTCCAGTTCAACTTCCATCGAGGCTTCAGTGCTATGGTCCACATCTTGAACTTCTTCAAGTACGAACGTGCTCCCACTAGTCTTTCTAGAAACAAAGTCTCTTTCTAGAAATACCCCAGTCTTTACCACAACTACCTTGTGCTGACTGGGAATGTAAAAGTAATATCCCTTAGTTTCCTTGGGATATCCAATAAAGTAGCACTTGTCGGATTTGGGTCCTAATTTGTCTGAGACTTGACGTCTAACGTAAGCCTCACAACCCCAAATCCTCATGAAAGACACCTGGGCATCTCTCCCAGTCCATATCTTATATGGTGTCTTTATCACGGCCTTTGATGGAACTCGGTTGAGTATAAAAGCTGTCGTGTCTAGAGCATAGCCCCAAAGGTATGTCGGAAGATCTGTGTGACTCATCATAGATCGTACCATATATAATAGGGTACGATTCCTCCTTTCGGATACACCATTCCACTGTGGTGTTCCAGGAGGAGTGAGTTGGGATAGAATCTCACACTTAGCTAGGTAGTCACGAAACTCATGGCTAAGGTATTCTCCACCTTGATCTGATCGAAGTACCTTAATACTCTTGCCAAGCTGGTTCTGTACTTCATTCTTGAATTCTTTGAACTTTTCAAAGGATTCTGACTTATGTGTCATCAAGTACACATAACCATATCTACTGAAGTCATCAGTAAATGTGATGAAGTACCTATAACCGCCTCTAGCAGCGACATTGAAAGGGTCACATACATCACTATGTATGAGTCCTAATAAATCAGTCGTTCTTTCGCTGTGCCCACTAAAAGGTGTCTTGGTCATCTTGCCTAGTAGGCATAACTCGCACGTATCATAAGATTCAAAATCAAATGAGTCCAGCAAACTATCCTTATGGAGTTGGGATAAGCTCTTGTCATTTATATGACCTAAGCGACAGTGCCAGAGATAAGTTTGGTTCAGGTCATTTGACTTGAACCTCTTGGTATTTATGTTATAAATAGGGCTTTCAAGATCTAGAATATAGTGTCCATTTATTAGAGGTGCACTACAATAGAACATATCATTTAAATAGATGGAACAACATTTGTTCTTTATTGTAAACGAGAAACCTTTCCTGTCCAAACAAGAAACTGATATAATGTTCTTAGTTAATGCTGGCACATAACAACAATCATCTAATTCTAGTACAAGTCCAGAGGGCAGAGATAGATGATAAGTTCCTACAGCAACAGCAGCAACCCGTGCTCCATTGCCTACTCGTAGGTCTATCTCACCCTTCGTCAATGCCTTGCTATTTCTCAACGCTTGTACATTAGTACAAATGTGTGAAGCACATCCGGTATCTAATACCCACGATGAAGAAATAGAGAGGTTGACTTCTATAACATGTATACCTGAAGTAGAAATCTTATTTCTCTTCTTCTTAAGATCTTCCAACTATTCTTTGGAGTTCCTCTTCCAATGCCTTGCTTGTCCTTGATATTGGTGACAAAGATGTTCAACCATATCGTAAGCACTCATCAACTCATGTTGCTTCTGAAGCTCAGAGTTCATGGTCACGAGCATAAGACAGGACACATCTAATGCGTCATCTTGATGTTTCTTATAAGCATCTTTGTCAGCTCGCATGGCAGTGGTAGGAGGTGCCTCCGGAATGGGCTGCTCCAGAACGTACAGTTTACGTTCCTGAGTGAGAACTATTCTCAGATTCCTGTACCAGTCCAGGAAATTTACTCCGTTGAGCTTGTCCTTCTTAAGGACAGAACGCAGAGAGAAGATGTTCGTGTTTGACGTCATGGCAATTCTACAACAGAAAAATACAGAAAATAAATATCATATTCTTTTTAAATCATTTAATTAGGCCTTTAACTAAATGATGCTCCCACTGAATTCTATAATTCATGTGGGACAAGATCTACATCATACTAACCCTTGAGTTAGCTTTGGCTAATACGCCCAAGTTTTAGTATGATCGGTAGGTAACGATTACCAATTACATCTCTATGCAACTCTTGTTTATAGGATCAAGATCAGCATTGATATTAAAACTCGAGTTAGCTTTGGATAATACGCTCGAGAATTAATATAAATGTGATTTTGTCCTACCTTTCCAACCGTTGGAAGAATGCCTATAGTTGTACTCGATCCAACCGAGTTAACTAGTTACTCAATATAATTGAGTTGTACTCACCCATGCGTTGATAGGCGGGACCAAGATTGTCCCTCCGTACCCTACCAAGATAGTATGCGTTGCTCTGCTTTGGCAGATTCAACAACAACATGCGATCGAGGTAGTGGTAGGTATCACGGCATGGTAGGCATTACGAGTTGACGCGATTGAGATCTAATCTAATCGTCGAGGTGTATCATATACTCGATTTAGATCTAATCTAATCATAGAGGAGGTGCATCATGTGCGCGACTTAAATCTAATCTAATCGTCGAGATGTATCATATACGCGATTGATCGAATCAAATCGTTAAGGCGCTAATTAACTACTTTACTAGCAAGCATCAAATACACACACACAAGCAATTAATTATTCTATTTGTGATTAGTCATGGCCCTACTACGATCTTCTCAAGCCAATGAGAAGAACGGATGGTCAACCTAGGTCAACAGCTTCTCAAGCTCCTCCCTTTGACCACCTTGTGTTGCTCGCGCCCTCCTCGTAACTCCGTCTCGTGTGGACCTTCCACGGCTCCAATTCTGTACATTACAATTTTGAAACTCGAGTTACATTCGAGTCTAAACTAATTTACAACAAGAATAAATGTAGAAAGGCACGACGCGCAGGTCGCGTATCAAGAATACAACACACATAATCACATAACGGCACGCAAGCGGTATTATGAATTACAACACAAATATATACCAATCCAATTGGATTTTTTTGGGCCATGATTATCAAAAATTATACATAATTCTAAATTATGTAATTTCCATAATTTTCTGTAATTTTAATACTAATATTTTACAATTTTTACGAGTAAAATTTTTCGGCGGTCTCGTTTAGCGATTTTCGGGCACAATCGCGGAACGAATCCCCTTGCGGGACCAGGGGCAGCGCCCCTACCCACGATCTAACCATCGCGAGTGTCCCTAAGCGATCCAACAGCGCCTTAGCCCGCTGTCCCAAAAAGTTTTGGGGCGTAACCTTGCCGTTTCGGAAAAATCTTCCCGGTAGTCGAAGCCTACAAGTGTCGAAACACTTGTGCTTCGCTTCTACGAGAAAATTATCCATAAAAACCATAAAATACCAAAAATTACAGAATGTTACAGAATCTATATTTTTAATAAAAATACAAACTAAACTCGTACAAGACTTCGTACGTGGCTCTGATACCACTGTTGGGTTTTTCGGGCCGCGAAAACCGCTTTTTCGCGTCGCGGAAACCCCGAAACCCCCATGCCAACGGATCCATGCGAAGAGTATAGAACAAAAATTTACATGTACGAGTTTACTAACTAGATCTACACTTAGATCTACATGTTTAGAAAGTTACCCTTATTGCGTGCTCTTTGCAAATCCCGCTCGTCCAAGGTATGCCGGATCTCGAGTGTGTTCAAATGTACACACCTCTAGTAGTATCCACACGAACAAGAAGTGTTCTCTAACACTCAAGGATGGAGAAGAGAACACCACAAGTGTGCTAGCACTTCTTGATGCTCTCGGATAGGATTGGAAGATGAAGAAAGGAAAAGAAGAGAACACACTCCTCTAAAAACTCTATGTGACTTTCACTAACTTTTCTTCTTGGATTAGATTCACTCTCCTTTCTTCTCCCTTGCTTGAAACCCACGACCAAGAGAAGAGAAGGAGCAAAAAGAGAGCTTGAGGAAGAAGATGATGTGAATGTGAGTGAATGAAAAATTCATTCTCATTCAAAACCAAAAAGGTAACCCCCATTCTCATTAAATGTGGTCATTAAAGAGAATAGATTTGTAACCCCCATGGGGTGGCACACTTTGATGATGTGCCACATCATCATTAGTCCTCCTAATGCCAAATCACTAATGATGTGGCAAATAGTCAAGTCAAACTTGACTCTTCCTCTTCCTCTCAAGTCAAGTCAAACTTGACTTAATCTCTCTCATGGTTGATCTAATCCAACCATTTAATTCAAGCCAATTTAATATAATAAATCTAATTCATTTAATTATTAACTTGAGTCCAACTCAATTAGCCCAATTAGGATTACTCTTAATCCAATTTGATTCATCACATGAATCTAATCCTCTTAGTTCATCATATGAACCTAATCTCCATCCACATGTTCTTTGTGTGTGACCCAATAGGTTCTTGTAACGTTGGCAATGCCCCTAAACCCATTTAGGACCATAAGTAATAAGCGGTATCTAGCAATACATCATTACTACCCAAGTTACAAGAATGTTGAGATCCAACATCACCTTGTGACTACTAATTGTGACTCCTCTCAATATATGACAAGTGTCCTTCTATCCAAGACATCTAGATTGATCAATGTGAGGCATAGACCGTGTCATCCTCTAATCAATCTAAATCTTGAACTCCAAGTAGACTCACTAAAATAAATGAGCTCAATATCTCATATTGACTCATTTGGGCATGGCCATGCACTTCGTGGTCTCACTCTATCAAGAATACCGATGTCTCTCCCGTCATATAGGAGGGATAGATCCCATCTACATCACTCACATCCCTCTGCATAATTCGTTACATACCCAGTAATCGGCTTTATAGTCCACCCAGTTACGAGTGACGTTTGACGAAACTAAAGTACATAACTCCTTATGTAGGGATCCATGGTGACTTTAGGTCCAAGGACTAGTAGTCATACTAATAGCCACATGAGAAAGTATATGACACTCATATAACGATCCATGATACTTTCTCATGGTGGGTCATTCAGTATACATTCTCTAATGCATACCCATGTGTCAACTTAATATCTCTATATCCATGACTTGTGAGATCAAGTCTTCGAGTTGACCTACATGCTAGTCTTATTGCATTAACATTGTCCCTGAATGTTAATACTCGACTAGGAATGGTTAAGAGTAGTGTTCCCTATATCATCTCACTATCGGTTCAACTAACCGAATGATATAGGTGAGAACTGTAGGACCGATGCGGCCGGGTAGAAAGGGGGGGTTGAATAGCCCTGAAAAATCAAACACAACCCTTTCTCGTACGATTAAGCTGACACATAAAAAGTAGATTAAAATAGAAAATAAAGCATAAAACCGAGGCACCGAATTTGACTTGGTTACAACCGGGGAGGTTGTTAATCCAAGGATGAAGATCGCACTAAGAGCTCCTTCAGGCGGAGAAGCCTCGTTTACAGCAGTGTAAGCACAGAAAGACAGAAGCTAATCTAAACAGTGAAAGCACACAAGTGTTGTTTACAATTTCTGAACTGATGAAAAGCTTCTGGACCAAGGCTATATTTATAGCCTTGGTCGGGGCGCCTGGAAAGGTTCCGGGCGCCCTGGGGGGGATAAAATTTATCCCCCAACGTTCAGATCGAGATAATTCTCGATCTGGTCAAACTTACTGTTCCGGGGGCCCGGATGGATTCCGGGCGCCCCGGACCTCGAAAGTCAACATAGTTGACTTTTTCATCCGGGACCGCTTCTCTGGTTCAGTCCCGCTTCGGTCCGGTTCTTCCGCTCCGGATCCGCTTGATTGGGTGATCTCTGCTATCCGGAATAGGGCTCACCCGAACCCTACTTCCGGTCTTCTCGAGCGGGCTTCCCTCCGGCTTCTCGTCCCTCGGAACCGCCGCGTGTTTCCTTCTCGTCCGCCAGCGTACTCATCCGCAGTCTTCGTCCCTCGGATCGCTAGCTGCGTCTCTTGCTCCCCGAGCAATCTTCCGCTCCGGCTTTCGTCCCTCGGAACCACCGCACGCTTTTCCTTCTCGTCCGCCGGTGTACTCTTCCGCAGCACCTCGTCCCTCGGACTACTGTCCTTCTCGCTAGCTGCGTCTTCCGCTCGAATACCTGTGTTCCTAAGCTCCTGCTTACTTAGACACAAGGTTAGAAAACAACAGAACCTAACTCAACTTGTTGATCACACCAAAACCAACCTTGGGGTTCCAACAATCTCCCCCTTTTTGGTGTGATCAACCCAAGTTAAGCTAGGGTTATCTAGACAAAAAATAAAGTAACTAAATTTACAATTTAGTGCACAAAGATAGAAAAAAAAAATAGTTTTAGGCTACCTCCCCCTAGACTTGTACTTATCCTTCTCCCCCTTTGATCACAAAAAAAATGGGGTTCCAAGGAAAAATCTAAGGGTTAAAGACTTAGAAAATTTTGAAAAGCTACCTGAAAAAAAATTTCTAAGTCAAAAGATTCTAAGTTAGAAAAAGAATTTGCAATCAATAAAACTTAATTAACTGTTTTAAAAAATATTTTTGAATCAAAAGCAGAAAAAATTCTAAGTAAAAGATTTTTATTATTATTTTTTTTTAAAGATTTTAACTTAAGAAAAAAAAATTTTTGAAAATTTTTTTCTAAAAACTCTAAGTAAAAATTATTTTTGAAAATAGAATTTAAAAAAATATTAAAAAAAAAATTAAGTCAAAATTTTGAAACATGTTTGAATAACTTTTTTTTTTTAAAAAAAACATTAAGTAATTCTCGTATTAATGCTTTATTAATTAATCATTTATTTCAATATTGGCTTCTAGGCAGTGGCGAGGCACTAGGCCTTCTTGGTTATTGGAGCAACAACCACTTTCTAGTCAAAGCCTATAAAGAAATTTTTGTTTAATTTTCTCACTTAAAGCGCTAACTTTGATTTTAGAATTTACACTAAGCAAGATTTAGGAACCCAATAAAGGTTCCAACCTACTGGATTAACTAAAAATTTCTTAGGGACATATTTTCTAGAGATATTTTTAATTTGTCCCTGGTGATATCTATAATACCAATTCAAATTATTGAACCTTCTAAAATCGGTTTTAGATGAGCAAGCAAAGTTTTTCAAGTTTTCTACTTGAATTTTTAAATTTTGAATTTCTAATTTTAATTTTTCATTTTCTAAATTTGATTTATCTAGCATTTCTAACGGACAAGATGTAGCTAATATTGCTTTTAAATCTTTATTTTCATTTTCTAATTTGCAGCAATCTTTTGTTAAAATTTTAATGAATTTAAACATTTTATCAGGAGGAAAAGATCGTACCTCACTTACCTTGTCGATCTCGTTGTCGGTTTCTCCCCCTGAACTGCTGCTCTCTTCGGACGTGGCTCCCCCTTCATCGATGCTTTCGATGCTCATTTCGGAAGAGCTTGACTTGCAGTCGTCGTCTTGATGACTCGCCATTAACGCGAGCCCGGAGAACTCCTCGACTTCCGATTCCGACGACGTATCGTCCCACGTCTCTTTTAAGGCCTTGCGCTTTTGGATAGGCTTCTTACCCTTGTCCTTTCCTTTGTTCTTCAGTTTAGGGCAATTGTCCTTGACGTGCCCTTCTTCATCGCAATGGTAGCAGCGGATGGTTCTTTTCTTTCTTCCCTGCGGATGGTTAGATTTCCTAGATTTACAAATATTTTTAAATCGTCTTACCATCATTACCATTTCCTCGTCGTCGAGAGAAGATTCTGACTTAGGTTCGTCTCTCGAAGCTTTAAGGGCGACATTATTCTTGGGCTCCTTCGGACCTGCACATCTTGACTCATGCACTTCAAAAGTTGAAAAGAATTCGTCTAATGAAATTTTTTCTAGATCTTTTGAAATGTAAAAGGCATCTACTAGTGATGCCCATTTTGAGTTTCTAGGAAAGGAATTTAGGGCATACCTTAGCGAATCTCGGTTACTTACCTCTTCTCCGAGATTCGTAAGTCTAGTGATGAGTTCCTGAATCCTCGAGTGTAGATGTGCAATTGTTTCACCTTCTTCAAATCGGAGGTTTGTAAGCTGGTTACGAAGTAAATCCCGTCTTGCAAGTTTGGCTTCGGATGTTCCTTCGTGTAACTCAAGGAATTTCTCCCAAAGCTCCTTTGCCGAGTTGTAGGTACCGACTCGATTGACTTCTTGTGTTGGAAGTACACTTAGCAGATGGAATTCTGCTTTCTTGTTTGCCACGTGGTCAGCCTGCTCCTTCTTTGACCATTGATTTCTTGCTTTGCCCTCTGGTGCTTCATAGCCAAATTCCATTGTTAGTAATAAATCATAATCTGTTTCAAGAAATACCTCCATTCGCTTTTTCCAGCTAGCGAAGTCCCCTTCGAATTTTGGTGCGTGGATGTTAGATCCGGCCATCTTGTTGCTTCGTTCGGCGGTTAGTCCTCCTGAAGCGACTCGGCTCTGATACCACTTGTAGGACCAATGCGGCCGGGTAGAAGGGGGGGTTGAATAGCCCTGAAAAATCAAACACAACCCTTTCTCGTACGATTAAGCTAACACATAAAAAGTAGATTAAAATAGAAAATAAAGCATAAAACCGAGGCACCGAATTTGACTTGGTTACCACCGGGGAGGTTGTTAATCCAAGGATGAAGATCGCACTAAGAGCTCCTTCAGGCGGAGAAGCCTCGTTTACAGCAGTGTAAGCACAAAAAGACAGAAGCTAATCTAAACAGTGAAAGCACACAAGTGTTGTTTACAATTTCTGAACTGATGAAAAGCTTCTGGACCAAGGCTATATTTATAGCCTTGGTCGGGGCGCTTGGAAAGGTTCCGGGCGCCCTTGGGGGGATAAAATTTATCCCCCAACGTTCAGATCGAGATAATTCTCGATCTGGTCAAACTTACTGTTCCGGGCGCCCGGATGGATTCCGGGCGCCCCGGAGGGGTCCGGGCGCCCCGGAGGGGTCCGGGCGCCCCGGTCAGTTCCGGGCGCCCCGGTCAGTTCCGGGCGCCCCGGACCTCGAAAGTCAACACAGTTGACTTTTTCATCCGGGACCGCTTCTCTGGTTCAGTCCCGCTTCGGTCCGGTTCTTCCGCTCCGGATCCGCTTAATTGGGTGATCTCTGCTATCCGGAATAGGGCTCACCCGAACCCAACTTCCGGTCTTCTCGAGCGGGCTTCCCTCCGGCTTCTCGTCCCTCGGAATCCTTCTTCGTCCCTAGGACTCATCCATGTGTCGTCCCTCGGATCACTAGCTGCGTCTCTTGCTCCCCGAGCAATCTTCCGCTCCGGCTTTCGTCCCTCGGAACCACCGCGCGCTTTTCCTTCTCGTCCGCCGGTGTACTCTTCCGCAGCACCTCGTCCCTCGGACTGCTGTCCTTCTCGCTAGCTGCGTCTTCCGCTTGAATACCTGTGTTCCTAAGCTCCTGCTTACTTAGGCACAAGGTTAGAAAACAACAGAACCTAACTCAACTTGTTGATCACACCAAAACCAACCTTGGGGTTCCAACAAGAACCTTCTACTCAAGGACGCTATTATACTTAGTTTATTTTGCACTAATACAAGTAAGTATAATAACCAAAACAAATGCCTTTATTTATATAAGAATATGATACAATAAGTCCATAATACAATCATCAAATGATTGGCTCTAGGGCTCTAACTAACAGATTCCACAAACAAAAATTTGTAGTACTTAGACTCCGGGGCAAGCAATCATATATGCGGGCGTAAAGATATGTTTGCTGAGTTGGATGAAATCGTGAATGGGCAAGTCTCATTTAGAGACGCATCCAAAATCCAAGTAAGAGGCATTGGTAAGATTCTCATCAAACTTAAAGATGGAGCCCACACATACATCACTAATGTTTATTATGTGACTGACATGAAAACTAATATTATTAGTCTTGGACAATTACTTGAGAAAGGTTTTAATATGCAACTAAAAGATGGTAGTCTTCGTTTGAGAAAGCAAAGCAAACTTATTGCTCATATTCCTATGTCTAAAAATAGGATGTTTTCTCTTGATATTAAGCATGTTACTACAAAATGTTTAAGTGCATTCATAAAGAATAGTACATGGCTATGGCATATGAGGTATGGGCATGTGAACTTCAGTGCTCTAAAGCTTCTCTCAAGCAAAGGAATGGTGAATGATCTTCCTCATATTAATACCCAAGATGATATTTGTGAAGGATGTGTTCTTGGCAAACACCCTAGAGCAGGTTTTCCAAATAAATCGCACAACCGAGCTAAGAAGCCTCTTGAACTCATTCATACAGACATATGTGGGTCAATCACTCCGAGCTCCTTTGGAGGTCGTCGATATTTTCTAACCTTTATTGATGATTTCAACAGGAAAACTTGGGTCTATCTTTTGATGAATAAAGACGATGCTTTTAAGAAGTTCAAGGAATTCAAAGGATTGGTATAAAATCAATCCGGTTATACTATCAAGGCAATGCGGTCAGATCGTGGTGGTGAATTCACCTCAAATGTCACGCCCCGAGGAGTCCCCGCCAGATGAAAATCCGATAGCATCTCCCCTGTACCAGTGACAATATGAATCCTAATACATATATCCATATACTCGGCCCACACGGCCGGAACAATACAATACAGAAAAAGAAAAAAATCCACGCAGTTATAATGCAACCTCCGGTTGACAACAGATATTACTAAAAGAACACAACGATATAGAAATCATCACAGATAACCTACTCCACTACAATGAGGAAAACAAACTCCATGACGTAATGTAAGTACCACAGCAGAAAACAAGAGTAGCAAACCCAAATGCTTGACATAAAGTCCACAAATACAACCACACAGTCTATAGTACAACAAAACTCAACAAGAAACTAAAAGTATAAAAACTAGAATCCGTCACGATAAAAGGGGCTAGAGACTGAAATCTCCCGACGACCGCAACCTGAAATGGTAATATCAACGGGGTGAGTTCAATGAACTCTGCAGGTAACCAATAGATATGTACAATAACATATAACTACCAGCAATAACCTAAAGTACGGTCTCCTAAATCATATAATAAAATGCATAACTGAATAAACTGTAGAAACCAACAATAGGCATATAATACAATTTCATGAAACAATAATAAGAAATGCAAAACTAAAATAAACTATACTCACCAGCAAGTTCTATCTGAGCATATAACTGTGAACATACAACAGGTAAAGTTAGTTAGACCAAATAAGAATGTATCATGTATGCATGTCAATAATATGCAGTCATCAAAATGCATCATCCAATATGTAACAATCAGATACAATAAATGCAATCTGTGCATATGATGTAATATGACATGGTCAACCCTGACGTCAGTCAACCATCTCACATGCGATGGTGAGATCGAGTGGGTAGGACTATGACAACCGTGCACTCTGCCATCACTACTCCTGAGTGACCGAATGAACGGGATACTGTCGGAGTACACCTATCCTCCTACCTCAAACATAGTGAGGGAGCACAATGCTCTCATCTCCCTAAGATAATCCAGAGGAGGGATCCCAGTCCGCTACCACACTGCGTCATGGATTATGATGAGCCGTCCGGCTCCTGAGGAACCACTGATGATGGGCACGATGAGACTTGGAGTGATTGCGATTGATTGAGTCATGAGATTCCTTAGCCATTTTTTCATCTTCATGTTTAGAAAATCCTACAAGGGAATTGGGAATTGGGTAAAGACAGATTACGAATATCATACATTAGTTCAATCTTTGTGTTTCCTATCAAATTACCACCTGCATGATGTATTGCTCAGCGTATGTACCAGTTATTGCAGAGCTCTGTCCAGAGACTAACAATGCAATGGCATAAACAGTTGAACTAGACTTTCCAAGGACATCCTGAAAAAAAATGGAGCAGTGTTGAAATTGACACACTTCTTCTAAAAATGGTGGAAAAGTTAGTCCTTCACAAGATAGTAAAAAGGAATGAACAACGAAAGATCAGTAATAAAGATCATCATCTCTGACATGTAATAAAAAAATTATTCTTTTTGACAATCGCATATATAGTTTCAACCTAAAAACTCAGTACGAACAAAAATACGTATTTTTGTTTATATTGACAAAAATACTACATCATTATTCTATTGATTGACAACAATTCAAGGGAAAATCTAACATGTAAGTATAATTATATAAAGAAGCTATTGTAAAACTTGAGTCAAATTGCTAACTTGGATATTGAACCTTTGAATGACTGCAATAATGTCCCTCTTTAGCACTATAGTTTCTTCAATAAAGCTACTTGTTATATATATATTTAAATACACACTTTAAAATTTAAACAATGTTAAATAAGGTCCAATGCATTATAAACCAAAAATTATAACAAGTATGAGGTCAAAAAAATATTGAACAACAGACATAAATCTTAAATGAATTTCATATGCTAAATAAACTCCATCAAGAAGCTACTATTTGATTAAAGGATAAAATTTCTAGTCTTAGTGAAAGTGCAGGCTCAACTTGCAACTTTAATCAACTTATTCAAGCAATAGTGAATACAACTTGATCAAGGGCTTCATGTAATTCCCACTAGTGGGTGATTCTTAATCAACAATTATTATCTCAAAGGAGGGATCAAGGGATTCTCGGATAAATCTATTGTAGCATTGCATAAACTAAGCTCTGATAGGTCTTGTTTCACCATCAAGTTTCTGGAAACAAAATAAAACCATTAGTGTGTTTAAGAAAACAAAGATTTCTAATCTACTTATTTGTCAAGCGCCCAAGAGGTATGAGTTTCATCAAGACTAATAATCTGTGAATAAAGTCAATAGGAGATGAAGGACTAAGATTAAGGACACTTTCAAAGAGGAACAATTATAACGTCAAGCAGAGGGAAAAATATAGAATTAAGTATTCAAATTATACAGTAGCCCAGCACAAGTGACACAATAGACTTCTTCCGAGACAACTAAGATATTAACAGACTTATTTTGCATTCATTTCTATCTTAAGAATGTTCCATTAAGAGGGAAAAAGCTAAACTAGATGCAAACTAACCTTTCCATTTGTCATTGCAAGTATTTATTCAATCCGCTCGATCTCTATGACTAGTAAAATGAGAAGACAATCAGAAATAATCATAAGAAATCTAATACATAAAAGAGTATAAAGGAATCTGACAATGTTTACTCGCATTGGAAGAATAAATTATATCATTGGATTATAGCACCAGAAAAACATGCTAATTACATCAATTTTCAATCTCTAAAGTCAACACAAGGATGTGCTTACCAATCTGGAACCACATAGTATACAACCGTAAATACTGGGATGACTCTACACCACAATTTAACAATCCTCGACAGATGGTCAAAGATCTTGCTAGTCTTCTAGGTATGCATTAGGGGGCAAGTTGCACACATCTATATTGAGACCTTGTTCTAAGACAGCACAAAAGTGCCCATGAACGTAGGTTAGGCAACTATGTTTAGGGTTTTGAGACATGGTCAAGTTTTGCAATAGGTCATGGTTTCCATCATTGAAACCTGCACCTTGTGTCCTAATATTTAGTGCCTCATGCAATCTTTTTTATTAGGGAAGATAGGTTAGACAATATTACACGTTGAGCTACTAACTCAAAGTTGATAAAAGAAACAAGAGTCTAAATTTTCTAGCCAGAGATATCCAAAATATATCATCATACGCTTGATTCATGATCACATACCCAACCACACGAAGTATGATTTCTATCTTTCAGACATGTAGTTTTTGTTGTTATTGATTAAAAACTAACTTTGCTTCTATAAAAAAAGTTGGTTTTTAGTCATGATCATGAAGCTGACTTATCAAGTGAGTAGCCATTTTGAATGGAATTGCTCCAACTCAGTTAGCTAAACTCTAAGTCATTGATGAGCATAAGGGAAACTATAGAAGTTAAGGTACACCACACCCATAATCTCACATGGAATAGTGGGATTGTGCTGATTATATTGAGGAAGTGCTCTCTCCCAAATTAACAAACATTTTTGGATGGCTAGGTTTTTCCTTGCTTCAACAACAATGCATGTTGATATTTTTCACAAGTCGCTTCACTAAAAAAGGGTTAATAACCATTCTCTAGCAACTAGATCATAGTACAACTCGGAGGAACCAGTAATAGAAAACAATATTACTCACTGACCCATTGCAACTTCCATTACTCACTGACCCATTGTAATAGAAAACAATATTACACCACAATGACCAGTCACTATCATTTGAGTTGCCATTTGCACTCTTACCTCTTCTCAAATTCAACAGCAGTCAAACAAAAATGGGACCTCATAAAAGCTCAATATATGTAAGTTTACTCAGATAATTTATATTTGCAAGTGATAATTAATAGAGTAAATGACTATATATATTTGCTGTGTAGATCATTGTGGTGTCATGGATTCTTGGTTTGCTTCTGGTAGCAATCAACATCTACTTCTTAAGCACCAGCTTTGTCAGTTGACTCATTGATAGAAGCCTACCAACAGTTGCTAACGTTCTCATCAGCATCATTGTTTTCCCTCTCATGGCAGTGTACATTCTTGCTGTGATCTACTTAACCTTCAAGGAGACTGAAGTAACATTCGTCGACCCATTTAATTCTTCACATGTTAACATAGAGAGTGGTTGTTCATTTCAAGTTGATGGAATGAGTAGATCTGAAGTTGCACCCGTCAGAGAGGATCGTGCAGATATTCCCCTCCCTGATTAGATAATTAAGGTTCCAGTTACTCGGATGTTGGTACTGATTCCTTCATAAGTTAGTTCTTCTTCGGCACCAACTTCATATTGTTCATTAGTTGTAAATAGAGTTTATTTGTATTGGGATAAATTTTATTTGAACATGAGATATGTTTCCTCTTTTGTAATTGTAATTCTTGTATAACTAACATTTTGAATAATATTGATGTGGGGAATATTCTTTCTTGATTATGATTCTTTATTATATATTAAAATTGAAATATGATATATTGGTATTAAAAGATAATAATTTAAAAGATAACGGCTTAAAATCATTATTGTTGTCTATCACCCTCAAAGACAACGGTTAAAAACCGTTGTCGTAGCCCCAAAAATGGTTGTAATTGGTAGAAAAATGCTCTAAAAACAACAGTTTTAAACCATTGTCTTTTCATTCAAGGACAACGGTATAAAACTGTTGCAAAACCGTTGTCTTTTCATTCAAAGACAACGGTTTAAAACGGTTGTCGTAGCCCCCCACTTTTAACAACACTGTCAATTACAACGGTTTTAAAGGGCCTACGACAACAGTTTTTAATCGTTGTCTTTTAATATTTTTGTTGTAGTGAGCGCAAGTACCACCTGATACGAGACATCGTCAAGCGAGGAGAAGTTGTCGTCGCCAAGATTGCATCAGCAGATAACCTGGCAGTTCCTTTCACAAAGGCCCTTCCAGCGAAAGCTTTTGATCGGCATGTGGAGGGGATGGAAATCAGATGTATGGCAATAGATATGGCAGCTTAGTCTTTTAGTATAAGTGGGAGATTGTTAGAGTGTATACTAAAATCCTAGCTTTTGTAAACATTTATTTTTTGAAATAAAAGAAATCACATTGGTCAATATCTGTATTTATTTGTTAAATGTAATTGTTCAATTAATTTATATAGTAGATAACATGGAGTGTGGTGTCACACTCAGAAGATCATGTTGTCAGTTCTCTATAAATTATAAACAGTTGCTCACAACTAAGATAGAAAGGAACAAACTATCAGAATAGTCGTAGTGTAATTAAGTATTAGTTTATCTTGACTAATAAATTAAACTGATACACTTTAAGTGTATTGAGTAGGATCATTTAGGTAAGTTCTTTTTGTACTGACTTAGTAAAAGAACTAGACCTTAGTTATTATGGAAGTGTGTGTTCTTAATCCTAATATAATAACAAGCACATATATTTAATATTTATTTCTTTGACTTGTCGAAGGGTGAGGTTTAGCTCGATAAATCAATATGCCCGATAAGTTGGGAAATGATATTACTTATATAGTGTGTTGTTGATTATAGAAGGAATCTGTGTCCTAGTTATCTAGGTTAAGAATGCCCCCAAGAGGAGCTCATAAGGATTGTCATGTTAAACTCTGCAGGTGGACTTAGTCCGACATGACAATAAAGTTAAGTGGTACTACTCTTGGAGCTAGATATTAATTAAGTGAGTTGTCAGTAACTTACTTAATTAGTGGACATTCGTAATCTTAAACACAGGGAGACTAACACACTTATAATAAGAAGGAGAGCATAATGTAATTTGGGATTGGTGCGGTAGTGCGGTAATAACTCTCTAGTGGAATGAGTTATTATCCATGAACTTGAGTTGTGTGTTCGGGGCGAGCACGGGATACTCAAGCTCATCGGAAGGTCAAAACCAATTTCTCCTCTAGATCCCTGTCGTAGTCTCATTATAGCCTCAAGTCCATCCAAATGTAAGGCTCTTCTTGGTGTCCAAGAATTGGGCCGGTCCAATGCTTGGTGACCAAGCAAGGGTCGGCCACATCCTCTTTATAAGGGCCGACCCTTTGCTTGGTGACCAAGCATGAAGGGGCCGGCCACAATATTCAAACAAGAAGGGTTGTTTTTGAATTTTTAAAATCTTCTCTTCGTAGAAAACTATAAGTTTTAAAAGAGAGATTTTAATTTTAAAAACTTTCCTTATTTGAATTTGGCCACATGTTTCAATAGAGAGTTTTAAAAGTTTTAAAACATTCCTTTTTTAACCATCCTCATGGTTTAGAAAAAAAGGAAGATAAGTTTTAAAATTAAAATTTTCTATCATCATGTTAAAAAAGGAAATTTTATAAGAGAAGTTTTAAATTTTAAAACAAGGTTTTAATTTTTAGAACTTTCCTTTTTTAACTCCTACTTTAGGAAAGAGAACTTGTAAATTTTATAAGAAGATTTCTTCTTGTAAAATTTTTAAAAAATATATTTCCTTATTCCTATTGATGAGGTGGCCAGCCACCTTGCTTGGTGCCCAAGCAAGTGGCCGGCCATAATAAAATAAATAAAATCGTCACAAAATCAAAATTGGTGATTGATTCAATCAAGAGGAAAGAAAAGGAAAAATAAAAAGGAAAAAGGAAAAATTATAGAATGATTTTAATTTTTGTAAAAAGTTTTTCCTTATTTGCCTTGGGAAAGTAATATAAAAGAAGGGGTGAGGGGGCTTCATGAGATACAACTCTTATTCTTTTGCTTGGAGATCTCAAGTGGCTGGCCCTCTCTCCCTTCTCTTTTCCCTTTTGCTCTCTTCTCCTTGGTGGTGGTGGTGGCCGGATTTTAGAAGAAGAGGAGGAAGCTTTTGGTTGGTGTTCATCTTGGAGGATCGTCACCCACACGATGTCCAAGGCGAGGCGAGGAATACGACAGAAGATTTTGAGGTCATTAGCTTAAAAAGAGAAGGTATTGTAGGACCGTTGGGCCGGCTAGAAGGGGGGGTTGAATAGCCCTGCAAAAATCAAAACACAAACACCCTTCTCGAACTCTTAAACTAACACTTGTAAAATAAGAGAAATAAATAAAAGCAGAAAAGTAAAAGGCACATCGAGATTTACTTGGTTACAACCGGGAAGGTTGTTAATTCAAGAAAGCGTAGCACTAGTATCTCCTTCAGGCGGAGAAGCCTTTTACAGCAATGAAGCGCACAATAGAAGCTTAAAACAGAAAAGCGTACAAGTGTAGAAAGAATGCTTGAGTTCTCAGTTGATTAACAGCTTCTAGACCAAGGCTATATTTATAGTCTTGGTCGGGCCGCCTGGAAGGGTTCCGGGCGCCCTGGGGGGAAAAAACTTTATCCCCCAACGTCCAGAACGCGAAAGACGTGTTCTGGTCAAACTTCACGTTCCGGGCGCCCCGGACTGTTCCGGGCGCCCCGGGCTGCACCGGGCGCCCCGGACAGTTCCGGGCGCCCTGGAGGAAAAAGTCAACTCTGGTTGACTTTTGCGTCCGGGACCTCTGCTCCGGATCCGCTTACTTGGGTGATCTCTGCCATCCGGAAAAGGGCTCACCCGAACCCAACTTCCGATCTTCTCAAGCGGGCTTCCCTCCGGCTTCTCGTCCCTCAGAATTGCCGCGTGTTTCCTTCTCGTCCGCCAGCGTACTCATCCGCAGTCTTCATCCCTCGGTCGTCGACCTTCTCGCTAGCTGCGTCTCTTGCTCCCCGAGCAATCTTCCGCTCCGGCTTTCGTCCCTCGGAACCACCGCGCGCTTCCTTCTCGTCCGCCGGTGTACTCTTCCACAGCACCTCGTCCCTGAGACTAGCCTTCTCGCTAGCTGCGTCTTCCGCTCGACTACCTGTGTTCCTAAGCTCCTGCACACTTAGACACAAGGTTAGAAACAACGCAGGACCTAACTTAACTTGTTGATCACACCAAAACAACCTTGGGGTCCAACAATCTCCCCCTTTTTGGTGTGATCAACCCAAGTTAAGCTAGGGTCAAAACTAGACATAAAATTAAAACAAGTTATTGCAATAATGTGCAACAAAATTAAATTTCAAAAATTTTCAATTTTCAATTTCTACCTCCCCCTAAACTTATACTAATTCTTCTCCCCCTTTGATCATAAAAAAATGGGGTTTAAAAAGAACTAAGGGTTAAAGACTTAGAGTAAAAAAAATTTCTTAAAGACTTTAAGCATAATTTTTCAATTTCAAAATGGTCTTTTAACTTAAACAAAAATTGTCTTATGAAAATTTTTCTAAATTAACAAAAAATGAGAATTTTTCTAAATTACTTAAGCAGAAAATTTTTCTAAGTGAAAACTTTAAGAATTTTTCTAAGTGAAAATTTGACTTTGCCAAAAAGTATTTTTCTAAGTATAAAAATATTTTGAAAAAATGTTTTTTTTTAAAAACTTTGAAAGCATTAATTAATTCTAATTTTAATGCTTTGATAGAAAGTTAATTAAACATTTATTTCAATATTTTGGCATCCAGGTCGTGGCGAGGCACTAGGCCTTCTTGGTTATTGGAGCAACAACCACTTCCTTAGACAAAACCTCATAGAGAAATTCATTGTTTAATTTTCTCACTGAAAAGCGCTAATTTTAATTAAATTTTAAAACTTAGACTAAGCAAGATTTAGGAACCCAATAAAGGTTCCAGCCTACTGGATTGATTAAAAATTTCTTAGGGACATATTTTCTAGAGATATTCTTAATTTGTCCCGGGTGATATCTATAATATCAATTTAAATTTTTAAATTTTCTAGAATTAGATGAACATGCATGGTTTTTCAAATTATCTACTTGAATTTTCAAATCATTATTTTCAAGTTTCAATTTTTCATTTTCCAATTTTGATTTATCTAATTCTTCTAGAGGGCAGGATTTAACTAAGATTATTTTTAAATTTTTTATTTCTTTTTCTAATTTACAGCAGTCTTTAGTTAATAACTTAACAAATTTATAAAGTTTATCGGGAGGAAGTGAACGTACCTGACTTACCTTGTCGAGTTCGTTTTCCGTGTCTCCCCCTGAACTACTGCTTTCCTCTGACGAAGCTCCCCCTTCATCGATGCTCTCGATGCTCATTTCGGAAGAGCTTGCCTCGCAGTCGTCGTCTTGATGACTTGCCATTAGAGCAAGTCCGGAGAATGCCTCGACTTCTGACTCCGACGACGTATCATCCCACGTCGCCTTTAGGGCTTTTCGCTTTTGGATAGGCTTCTTACCCTTTTCCTTGTTCTTGTTCTTCAGCTTGGGGCAATTGTCCTTGACGTGCCCTTCTTCGTCGCAGTGGTAGCAGCGGATCGTCCTTTTCTTCTTCCCCTGTGGATGGTTAGTAGATCTGGATTTACAAAGCTTCTTGAATCTTCTTACCATCATTACCATTTCCTCGTCATCGAGAGAGGATTCCGACTCTGGTTCGTTTCTCGAAGCTTTGAGGGCGACGTTATACTTGGGCTCCTTCATTCCTACACATCTTGACTCATGCACTTCAAAAGTAGAAAAAAATTCTTCTAACGAGATCTTTTCTAAATCTTTAGAAATATAAAAGGCATCTACTAGTGATGCCCATTTTGAATTTCTAGGAAATGAATTTAGTGCGTACCTTAGCGAATCTCGGTTACTTACCGTTTCTCCGAGATTCGATAGTCCGGTGATGATCTCTTTGATTCTCGAGTGCAAGTGCGCGACTGTCTCATCTTCCCCAAGTTGCAGGCTGGTGAGCTGATTCCGAAGCAGATCTCTTCTGGCGAGCTTGGCTTCGGAAGTCCCTTCGTGCAGCTCGAGGAACTTTTCCCAAAGTTCCTTTGCAGAGTGGTATTGTCCGATTCTGTTAACTTCTTGAGGTGGAAGAACGCTTAGCAGATGGTATTTTGCTTTGCCGTTCGCCACGAATTCAGCCTGCTCCTTTTTTGTCCATTGACATTTTTCCTTACCTTCTGGAGCTACAAAACCGGATTCCATTGTTAAAGTTAATTCAAAGTCTGTGGTAAAAAATACCTGCATCAGATTCTTCCACGTAGCGAAATCTCCTCCATATTTCGACGGGTGGATGCTTGGTCCGGCCATTATCTTTGCTTCGATTGGCGGTTAGTCCTCCTGAAGCGTCTTGGCTCTGATACCACTTGTAGGACCGTTGGGCCAGCTAGAAGGGGGGGGGGGGTTGAATAGTCCTGCAAAAATCAAAACACAAACACCCTTCCCGAACTCTTAAACTAACACTTGTAAAATAAGAGAACTAAATAAAAGCAGAAAAGTAAAAGGCACACCGAGATTTACTTGGTTACAACCGGGAAGGTTGTTAATCCAAGAAAGCGTTGCACTAGTATCTCCTTCAGGCGGAGAAGCCTTTTACAGCAATGAAACGCACAATAGAAGCTTAAAATAGAAAAGTGTACAAGTGTAGAAAGAATGCTTGAGTTCTCAGTTGATTGACAGCTTCTGGACCAAGGCTATATTTATAGTCTTGGTCGGGGCGCCTGGAAGGGTTCCGAGCGCCCTGGGGGGATAAAACTTTATCCCCCAACGTCCAGAACGCGAAAGACGCGTTCTGGTCAAACTTCACGTTCCGGGCGCCCCGGACTGTTCCGAACGCCCCGGGCTGCTCCGGGCGCCCCGGACAGTTCCGAGCGCCCCGGAGCAAAAAGTCAATTCTGGTTGACTTTTGCGTCCGGGACCTCTGCTCCGTTTTAGTCCCGCCTCAGTCCGGGTCTTCCGCTCCTGATCCGCTTACTTGGGTGATCTCTGCCATCCGGAAAAGGGCTCACCCGAACCAAACTTCCGGTCTTCTCAAGCGGGCTTCCCTCCGGCTTCTCGTCCGCCAGCGTACTCATTCGCAGTCTTCATCCCTCGGTCGTCGACCTTCTCGCTAGCTGCGTCTCTTGCTCCCCGAGCAATCTTCCGCTCCGGCTTTCGTCCCTCGGAACCACCGCGCGCTTCCTTCTCGTCCGCCGGTGTACTCTTCCGCAGCACCTCGTCCCTCGGACTACCGTCCTTCTCGCTAGCTGCGTCTTCCGCTCGACTACATGTGTTCCTAAGCTCCTGCACACTTAGACACAAGGTTAGAAACAACGCAGGACCTAACTTAACTTGTTGATCACACCAAAACAACCTTGGGGTTCCAACAGGTATAACTAGTAATTTTCTTCCGCATTATACTAGTTATTTTCTTTGTAAGAATTCTAAATACAAGAGGCAATTAGATCTAGTTTATCGAATTTATTTTTCGAGTTTGTGTTTTCTTCTTTTTTGAATTTTTGATTCAATTGTTCTTTTTGGTTAACCTAGAGTTATTTAAGGAAATTAAATATTAACTTTCCTTAAATGGCTTTGCCTAAGCGGTGGTGGTTGCTCCCATATCCAAAAAGGTCATGTGCCTCGCCATGTAGTTCTAGAAGCCAATTTTGGAAATTAATATTTAATGGAATTAATAACATAGTTGGATTTGAATCAATAGTGTTAAGTTTCGCTTGCGATTCAAATCTAAACCATTAAGAACAGATAAGTTAAATTTAAAATCAATGATGTTAAGTTCCATCTGTGATGCCTAATTTAACTTCTAAAGAACACAATAGGTTATTTAAGGAAAGGTTCGACACTTGTATAAAAATTTTTGTACAGTGAAACCGATATGTTTTCCTAAGATTAACCAACAAAACCCTCGATGAACCATCTGTAATATTCGGTCAGTCCCAAAAATTACGGATCTCCTAAACTAATTTCGATTGCTTCCAGCTGGTGACAGCCTCGATCTTCTGAGGGTCTACTGAAATACCTCGGCTAGACACCACATGTCCTAGAAAATCAACTGAGGGTAGCCAAAAAGTACACTTGCTGAACTTCACGTATAGACGATGTCATCGAAGAGTCTCCAAGACTATGCGAAGATACTGTGCATGCTCCTCCTCGGAACGCGAATAGATCAATATGTCGTCAATAAAGATGACAACGAACTGATCTAGATACTCTATAAATATACGGTTCATCAAATCCATAAACACTGTTGGAGCATTGGTAAGCCCATATGACATTATCAAAAATTCATAATGTCTATATCTAGTGCGAAATGTTGTCTTTTGAATATCAGATTCTTTGACTCTCAGTTGATGGTATCCGAACCACAGATCAATCTTAGAATACACTGATGTATCTCTAAGTTGATCAAACAAATCCTCGATCCATGGTAAAGGATACTTATTTCTGACAGTTACTGCATTCAGCTACCTATAATCGATGCACAACCTCAAAGTACCATCCTTTTTCTTGTCGAATAATACCGGAGAACCCCACGCAGATACACTAGGGTGAATTAATCCCCTATCCAATAACTCCTGGAGTTGAACCTTTAATTCGTCCAACTCTTTCGGTGCCATATGATAAGGAGCTTTCGATGTTGCCGCAGTTCCCTGAATCAACTCAATAGCAAACTCCACTTACCTTCATGGAGGCAAGTCCGGTAACTCGTCTGGAAACATATCCGGATACTCTCGAACCACTGGGATGTTTAAGAACTTAGAACTACTACTGTCGTCAACATTAATCAATGATAATAGAAATCCCTGACAACCATGTGACAATAGCTTCTGAGCCTGAATCGCAGAAATGATCGATATATCATCATCCTTGATGCCAGTGAAATCCCACGAGGGTTGGTTCGGAGGTCGGAAGGTGACCACCCTCGTCTGGAAATCAACCATAGCATGATATGCTGATAGTCAATCCATGCCAAGGATAATGTC
This sequence comes from Zingiber officinale, assembly GCF_018446385.1. Taxonomy (NCBI): domain Eukaryota; kingdom Viridiplantae; phylum Streptophyta; class Magnoliopsida; order Zingiberales; family Zingiberaceae; genus Zingiber; species Zingiber officinale. Next base: position 104,287,295 of record NC_056000.1, on the reverse strand, counting down.
AAACTCAATCATTTCCAGTACTAATAAATCTACCGTGAATATAATGTTGCCAAAGTCTAAGGGGTAACCTCTAACCTCCTGAGTGGCATCTAGTGTATCACCGGACGGTAAGAAGATGGTCAGTCGCTGCGGTCTATGAGTAGGTAGTCTACCAATCTCCCTCATAAATGCATGAGAGATAAAGGAATATAAACTACCAGTATCAATCAACATATCAGCAGAAAATGCATAGAGTAAAATCATACGGTAGAAAATGGATCTGTCGGCCTGTTGTGCAGCCTCTCTGGTGACCGCATAAACTCGTCCAATATCTGGCGGGGGTAGAGGTGGTAGCACTGCGAAAGGCTGTTGAGTCTGAGTCTGAGCCTGAGCCTGAGCCTGCCACTAAGTCGGTACTGGATACTAAGCTAGAGATGGACATGTGGGCTGCAGTAGGTACTGAACCAGTGGTTGGGGCTGCAACTGATACTGTACCAATGGCTGAGGCTGCAACTGATACTGCACCAGTGGTTGAGGTTGCAACTGATACTGCCCCTGTGTCAGATACTGAGGTTCCGAAATAGAACTCTAGGACTCCATAAGGACATCGGAATGCTCTTGTTTGTGCATGTCATATGCAACTGCTGTAGGGGGAGCTATCCTTTATTGACAATGCAAAGATTGGGCTTTCGACCCCCCTCACTGAGTCCCAGACTGACCAAACTGTCCTCCCGAAACAAAATCCCCGGAAGCTACATGCTGAGCCTTCAGCGAATAGTCTCGGCTCATGTGCCCAGGTAGTTTGCAATAATAGCAAACTGACTGTCCCAGGGAGCATGCTGAGGTGATGTGATCTCTGGATCCACATCAGGTGCAGTGAGGGTCACTGGTGGACTGTTTCCGATTTTGCTGAGAAGATAGGGAACATCCTGATGAAGATCGTCCTGACTTCTGAGGTCAGCCAAATGACCCAGAAGTACCCTGACCCGATTGAGTGCAACTGCTCTACTACTGTCCGGTAGCCTGTGGCTACTGGATCTGTTCGGAAGTCCGATCTATCTACTTTCTATTCTTATCAGCATTCACTCTTTACTGAGATGACTCAATCATAAGAGCTCTATCTAGTGCCTCTGTGTATGATGAAGTACCAAAATCGGCAATCTTCACCTGAAGATGCCCGTCCAGTCCTTGAACAAACTGGAGCATACGAGATCTATCCTCAGCAACCAACTCAGGACAAAATCTGGCCAACCGATTAAATTCGGCATTGTATTCCATTACTGAGGGTTATTCTACCGAAGACTCAGAAAATCCTGCCGATGTTCATTTGATATGCACGGGGAAAATACTAACTCTCAAATGCCTCCCTAAATCTCGCCCATGTAATATGCTGCTCACCTATAATCGAGCGCTACATGTCCCACCAGATTTCTGCCTCGTCTTGTAAGTGAAAAGCAACCAACTCAACCTTCTCCCACTCGGAGCAAGTCATATAAAATAATGTCCGCTCCATAGCCTCTATCCAAGAATGAGCTATGATCGGATCAGTCTCCCCGCGGAACAGTGTGAATTGACTTTTCACCGACTCTGCCAAGGCTGGGATCCGTGCTCGTGCCGTAACCATATCAGTAGGGATCGCGGCGGAACTAGGCAGAACCACTGAAGCTGATCCTATGGGTGGTACTGCTGGATAGGTCGGAAGAGGTATCCCAGATGCTGCTGCATAAATTGGGGTAGGTACTGTTGGTGGAACTACAGAATAGACATAAGTAGGGACGACTGAAGGTACAATGGGTGGTACCGGGTAAGAAACAACTGGTATTGTTGGTACGGGTGCCGAGTATGTAGTAATCGGCATAGGTATCTGTGGTACCGAGTACGTAGTAGCACAGGCACGACTAGAGGGGGGTCGGGTATGCCGCAAATACTGCTGATGGGGGAGGCGTCGGATATACCGACGGTGGTACCACTGGTGGTACTTTGCTAAATTTTTCAAAATTTACACTTTCCTAAACCTTGCATATTTTTTTAACCATTTCTTTAGAGGTTTACCTTACGAAATTTTTTCAAGTCTTACCTTTACTTAATCTTTTCGAATACTCACAATTGTTCCTTATTTTGAAAACTTTACTTTGCTAAAATTTCAAATGTATTTAAAATTTTTTTCTCTTATTTTTGCCTTTATAAATTTTCAAAATCAAGCTTTACTTATGTGTAATTATTTCCCCTATTTTTGATGTGTGGCAAAGGGGGAGAGATAGTGAATTCAGGAGGAGATGTTTAACTTAGGGGGAGACTTAAAGTGCTTGCTTATTTATTTTTGCATATTTTAACTTAACTTTGAACCTTAGTTGCCAAACATCAAAAGGAAGAGATTGTTGGTGCAAGTTGCACTAGAATCAAACCTAAGTTTTGATGTTGTCAAAGGTTCAAGTTAAGTCTTGTTATGATCTAACAAGTTGACTAAGTGTGCAGGCTGTTTACTCAACCGAGAAAGACCTAGTTGGAGGCTAGGAAGGAAAAGTCTTAGCAGATTGTGGAACCCAGGTGGAAAGACCAAGTGGGTCCAGAGGACCTGATACTTGATAGTGAGATTGAGAGGTCTAGAGGACTGAAAATAGAGAGAAAGTTCTGGCGAGCCGATCAAGGCTAAGTGAAAAGTCCAAACAGATCTAGAGGATCAAAATTTGCTGGTAGGCTGAGGTAAACAACTGGAGGAATGACAGTGAGGTCGTGTTCTTGAAGGGAACAACCTAAGGTCGTTGATCTAACTGAAGAAACCGGGAAGGTTTCCAAGTTAAGATCAAGACAGTTGAACTGTCTATTTTTTTTAATCATGCATTTTATATATTACTGTGCTAAGCTCTATTTTGTAGGAATATACTGTTTAACTCTGTTTTACAGGTTCAGCTTAATCGGTCGATCGAATAGGAGGATCGGTCAACCAAACCAGACTAACTCAGAACAAACACAAGTTCAGATCAAACCAGAGCGAAATTCGATCAGAGCTTGATTGGTCAATTGAACCAAAGGATCGGTCAACCGAACCCTGACGATGTGGCACAGATCAGTTCGGTCAGAATTAGAGAAGGAAGCTAAGTTGATCGGTCTACCAAACCAGCAGATCGGTCGACTGAACAATACCTCATCAATATAGCATTAAGTACGAATCTCAGTGAATAGGGAAACTCTCTGTTCAATCGACCGAAAAAAATGATCAGTCGACTGAACACTTTAATGACAGTAAATTCTGAAGATCGAATCAGCGTCAGATCTCAACAAAGATGGAAGGGAGCTGGTTCTGTCGACCAAACCTAGGGATCGGTCGATCGAACGTCGACAACTCTTATAAAAGAGAGCTCGAGGTCTGAGGTTAATCTATGGATTTTGGTTGATTGGAAGATCATCTCTGTGAAAGCTGCTCATGTTACTGCTATTACAACTTGCAAGCAACTACATCATTCAAGTGTCAACTGAGCTTCAACTTTAACATACTGTCGGTATACTTTTATTTTATTGTTTGCATTGTACTTAACTCAAGTAAGATAGTAGGTTGTTACTATCTTACTTGATCCGGCGGTAAGAATGGGGGACCCATTTTTTGAAGGGTCTCAGCTTGAGGACCGATGAAGGGCTGACTAAGCGGTTAATGGCCACGCCGAGCAGCTGAGTAAGTCCGAGCGGAGCTAGACATAACCCATCCAAGGGTTTGGGTTTCCGACGCCAAGGCAAGAGGATCGAAGGGCCGAGCGGGATGCTGCTCGGCTGGAAACGAGGGGCCGAGCGGGTCGTCCATTCGGCCAAGATAAGGGCGAGGGCACAAAGGGGGCCGAGCGGCCTATGCGCTCGGCTCGGGATATGGGATAGCAGCTAAAGCATGTCTGATGATTAGGCCGTACACAAGATCGCACGATGGAGGACCTTGCCGTCACATCATGGAAAGGTTGATACAGTAGCAGTATGGCCTCATGGACATCTTCCTGACATATCCATATCTGGGCATGGCCCTTCTGACAGACCCATACCTGGGCATGATCAAAGGCAGGTGGTTACTTTGATTGGTGCGCCCAGGCTTCTTCGGGAGGTCTATATAAGGCCTCCATTTCTTCACCGGAGGTATGAAAAATCTTGATCTGGAGACCACCTTCTTGTTATTCCTCGCCTGACTTGAGCGTCGGAGGGCCGTCGCCGGGACACCCCTCCCGGCTCGGTTTTGCTGCAGGTTCACCGGAGCCCTCGAGGACCCAGCAAGGAGCGCCACATCCCCAGCGTTCGTTGACCCTTGGTTCGAACAGGATCAAATTGGCGCCGTCTGTGGGAACGCTCCTGCATTCGAACAGGAACAATGGACGAGGCTGGACGACAACACACCGTGACGCTTTCAACAGAAGAACTCGATGCTCTAGTCGAGATGAGGGCCACCAAACTTATGGAGCAAAAACAAAAAGCATCAGCCGAACGGCCGGAGCAACAAGCAACATCTGCGTCTGGTGGCCGAGCGGAAGCACCTCAAGCCACCGTCGCATTCCATCGGGCCTTATTTCGCACCCCTGAAGCCGCACCAGCTCGAAGAGATAAAGGCTCTTCTTCAGACGAAATGCCAAGGCGGGATGACAGGAAGGGGAAAGCTCCCCGAGCGGACTCATCTCCCGAGCGGATCAATCGTCAATTCTCGGAGGTTATTCTACGAGACCCTCTACCCAAGCACTACGTGCCTCCGACGATCGGCGAGTACAACGGAACAACAGACCCGGATGATCATCTGGGTAAGTTTGATAACACGGCTACGCTCCATCAATATACAGATGGAGTAAAGTGTCGCGTCTTCCTTACAACTCTCTCGGGATCGGCTCAACGGTGGTTTCGGAGGTTGCCGGACGGATCCATTACTAACTTCAAGGACTTCCGAACGGCCTTCCTCCACCACTTCGCTAGCAGTCGGCGTTATCAGAAGACAAGTGTCAGCTTGTTTGCCATCAAGCAAGAGTCGAGAGAATCGCTTCGAGCCTACATCCAGCGATTCAACCAAGTGGCGATGGATATCCCAATGGCCACATCGGAGACGATGATGAATGCCTTCACTCAGGGCCTTGTGGATGGGGACTTCTTCCGGTCGCTCATCCGAAAGCCGCCCCGAGATTATGATCATATGCTACATCGGGCCAACGAATACATAAACGTGGAAGAAGCACAAGCTGCCCAGAAAAAGAAAACTCCTATCGAGCGGGCACCTATTCATGCCGAGCGGAAACAGCACGCCGCTCAGCAGCCACCTAGAGGATCGAGGGCCGAAGCAATCCGATCCCCCCACGCCAGGTCGCACGTACAAGAAGTGGCTGCCGCTCGGCCCAAGCCAAAAAAGAGGTGGACCCCTATGTTCTGCTCCTTCCACCAGACGGATACGCACAACACGAAGGATTGTCGAAGTCTTCCTTTCATGGCCAATCCCATTCCCAGGAATGCCGAACGACGGTCTCCTCCCATCGACAGAAGACAAAGGACCCGTGAAGCCGACTGGACCCGCATCGAAAGGCGACATCAACAGACACCCGATCGGCACCGATCTCCGAGACAGGAGAATCGCCGGGCGTCCAGAGAACGGTCACGACCGTCCGCTCGGGAAGAGGAAAACAGAAGCAATACTTCCCGGGGCGAGATCAACGTTATTGCTGGCGGGCCGACCGGAGGAGACTCCAACCGAGCCAGAAAGGCGGGCGTTCGGCAGCTACAGATCCACGCAGTCGGCTGTAGCCAAGAGCGGGCAAGTGGACCGGAAATCACTTTCGGTCCCGGAGACTTGGAAGGAGTAGAAGTGCCCCACGACGACGCTCTGCTCATTAAAGCGGTAATAGCAAATTATACTGTTCACCGCATATTTGTTGACACAGGGAGCTCGGTCAACATCATATTCAAGAAGGCGTTCGATCAGCTGCAAATTGATCGTGCCGAGCTACTGCCCATGACGACCCCAACGAGGTTCAGCCGGTCGGACAGATCCGACTGGCTACCTCACTGGGAGAGGAGCCGCTCAGGAGGACCAGGACAATAAACTTCGTGGTGGTCGACTCTCCCTCGTCCTACAACGTCATTTTGGGACGACCGGCGCTCGGCGAATTCCGAGCGGTTGTCTCAACCTTCCACTAGAAGATAAAGTTCCCCGTGGACGACAAAGTAGGAGAAGTACGTGGAGATCAGTTAACAGCTCGGCGGTGCTATATAGAGATGGTCCGAGCAGAAGCTTGCTCCGCTCGGAAGGTGCCCCGAATCGAGGTACACGCCATAGCCGAGAAACCTCCTGCTTTAATTTATGATGAAAAGGAGGAAGTTCAAATCCATCCGACCCGATCGGAGGCCACGACTTTTATCGCTTCTGATCTGGAGGGGCAGAAGGAGGAGTTGATCCAATGCCTCCAACGAAATCATGATGTTTTCGTCTGGTCGACACATGAGTTGCCCGGAATTTCGCCGAGCCTAGCGCAGCATGAGTTGCATGTCCGACCGGAGGCTCGACCAGTGAAGCAGAGAAAAAGGGACTTCAGCGCCGAGCAGAATGCCATTATCCGGGCGGAAGTAGAAAAACTTCTGGAGGCCGGCCACATACGCGAGGTGCAGTTCCCGAGCTGGCTGGCCAACGTGGTATTGGTCTCCAAGCCGGGCGGCAAGTGGAGAGTCTGCATCGACTTTCGGGACTTGAACAAAGCATGCCCCAAGGATTTTTATCCCTTGCCCCGAATAGATCAGCTGGTGGACTCTACAGCCGGTTGTGAATTGATTTGCATGCTCGACGCATACCAAGGCTATCATCAGGTGCCGCTCGCCCGCGAAGATCAAGAAAAGGTTAGCTTTGTGACTGCCGACGGCACGTATTATTACAATGTGATGTCGTTCGGATTAAAGAATGCTGGGGCCACCTATCAACGCTTGATGAACAAAGTGTTCAGGGAGCAGATAGGGCGAAATCTGGAAGTCTACGTGGACGACATTCTTATTAAATCCGCCCGAGCGGCCGATCTTTTCAAGGATATGGAAGAAACCTTCCGAACGCTGCGCAAATACGGAATCAAGCTAAATCCCCAGAAATGCCTGTTCGGAGCCAAAGGAGGGCGTTTCTTGGGGTACATAGTGACCGAGCGGGGAATCGAAGCAAATCCCAGCAAGGTGAAAGCTATGCAAGACATGCCGCCCCCAAGAAATACAAGAGAAGTGCAAAGGTTGACCGGTCGGATAACTGCTTTGTCTAGATTCATCTCCAAAACCGCCGACCGGAGCCTTCCATTCTTCAAGATTCTGCTCAAGGCTACCAAGTTCCAGTGGGATGAAGAATGTGACCGAGCTTTCGGAGAATTGAAGACATATCTTAATTCTCTGCCAGTGCTAGCCAAGCCGATCGGGGGTGAGTCACTGTATATTTATTTGTCGTCAACTGAGCATGCTGTAGGCTCAGCACTTGTGAGGGCAAGCGGCGAAGAGCAGCCGGTTTAAAAGATGCTGAATCTCGTTACACCGGGCTCGAGAAGTTGGCCTTTGTTTTAGTTCTAGCCGCTCGGCGCCTTCGACCGTATTTCTTGGCTCACACCATCATTGTCCGGACGAACAGTCCACTCGGAAGAGTACTGTTGAATCCAGAAGCGTCCGGACGGCTCATCAAGTGGACGACAGAATTAAGTGAATTTGACATCCAATATCAACCCCGCTCGGCGATCAAAGCCCAATCCCTGGCTGATTTTGTGACCGAAGTGCAAAGGCCAGAGCCGGAAGCTATGTGGAGAATATATGTGGATGGATCCTCTACTCGGCTCGGAAGCGGGATTGGAATATTGCTGCTCTCACCTCAAGAAGAGAAGATGCACCTATCCGTCCGGCTGGATTACAAAGCTACCAACAACGAAGCAGAGTATGAGGCCCTCATAACCGGATTGCAGGCAGCCCGGCATGTGGGTGCCGGTCGGGTGACTCTCTATTCGGACTCACAGTTGGCCGCTCAACAACTTTCTGGCACCTTTGAAATCAACAGTGTTCGGCTTAAACTCTACGTTGAGGCCTTTGAAAAACTCAAAGCTACTTTCCGAGAGGTTCTTATACAGAAGATCCCCCGAACGGAGAACCAGGCAGCAGATGACTTAGCCAAACTCGCAAGTTCAATAACACCAGTTGCCATTCAGCAACCAATTGAAAAAGTACTGCTGGTGGCACACGTCGATCGGATGCAAGGCCTCACGTTTCCAAGCGACTGGAGGACACCTATTATAGAATTCCTCCGTTCGGGCACCACACCCTCCGATGAATATGCAGCCCGACTCCTCAGGAGAAGAGCCGGTCGGTTTACACTCATTGGAGATCAGCTTTACAAGAAAGCTTTCTCGCGCCCATTGCTGAAATGTGTAAGCTCGGAGGACTCAGCTTACATCCTCCAGGAAGTACATCAAGGATCATGCGGGGGTCATCCGGGCGGGCGCTCATTGGTCAAGAAGATCCTCTTGGCCGGATACTTTTGGCCAACTTTACAAACAGACGCCGCTCGGACAGTATCTACCTGCCTTTCATGCCAGAAGTATCACAACTTCTCCCACCGACCGGCCGAAGAAATGAAGGCGTCAAGCGTTTCATGCCCGTTCGACCAATGGGGAATGGATATTGTCGGTCCATTTCCGATGGCGTCCGGACAAAGGAAATTTTTACTAGTGGCGGTCGACTATTTCTCCAAATGGGTGGAGGCTGAGCCGCTGGCAAAGATCACTGAACAAATGGTTAAAAAATTCATCTGGCAACGCATTATTTGTCGTTTCGGCATCCCTCGTCGACTAGTGTCCGACAACGGGCGGCAGTTCACAGGGAAGATGTTAGAGGATTGGTGCAAGAGCTACGGCATTGAGCAACATTTCACATCCGTGGCCTATCCTCAGAGCAACGGTCAAGCTGAAGTGGCCAACCGGGAAATTCTCCGTATTCTGCGCGCTCGGCTCGACCACTTGGGAGGAAGTTGGCCAGATGAAGTGCCGAGCGTTTTATGGGCCATCCGAACAACTCCTAAGGAAGGAACGGGCGTTACACCTTTTCATCTGGTGTACGGAGGTGAAGCGGTCATTCCGGTTGAGGTCGGCGTTGAGTCCATCCGGGTCCAGTGTTATGATGAAGGCAATGCCGAGCGGAGGAATATGGAGCTGGATTTGGTCGACGAAGAGCGTGCCAAGGCATCCGTTCGGCTGATGGCGTACCGTCAACGGATGAAGCAAAACTACAACCGGCGCGTCATCCCCCGATCATTCCAGGTCGGCGACCTTGTCTGAAAGAAAGTCAAGCCGGTCGGTGACGTCGGCAAGCTTGAAGCTCCGTGGGCAGGTCCCTTCAAAATCGTCGAAAAGCATCGCTCGGGCGCGTATTATTTGGAGGATGAGGACGGTCGGCAGTTAGATAGGCCGTGGAGCGCGAACCACCTCCAGCCTTACCAGGCAGGGTGAAAGGTGTGCCAATGTAAATCATCCTATGTACTTTTTTCAACTAATACTGGAAATGCAGAAATGAAGAATCAAGAGAACAGATATAAGGCATTGGCAAGAAACGAAGGCCACGAGCCGCTTAGCCGGAGGTAAATGGGTCGAGCCAAGCGCTCGAGGATCAAAGACCCAGTACCTTCCGGATGGAGATAAATTATCCAAGCCAAAATGCTCGAAGCAGACCCTGAGCCGTTCAGCCACGAGTACGTTCTCCAAGCTAGGTAAAAGGGGCATATGGATTATCCGAGCCAAGCACCCGAATAAGTGAAGGCCTCCCAGCCGATTAGGTTCGCAAGCAAATGACCCATGCCGTTCGGCCGGGCACAAAGATTGTTCAAGAGCGAGATAAGTTATGAAGGCCAAGGTCGCTCGACCTGGTAAGGAGTTAGCCTTGAAGGCCGTCTAGCCCAGACGTTAAACCGTAGAGCCGCGCCGACCGGCTATAAATAACCGCGCCGACGAGCACCGTCGTTAAAGATCGAGAGCCGCGCCGACCGGCTATAAACATCCGCGCCGACGAGCACCGTCGTTAAAAATCAAGAGCCGCGCCGATCGGCTATAAACATCCGCGCCGACGAGCACCGTCGTTAAAAATCGAGAGCCGCGCCGATCGGCTATAAACAACCGCGCCGACGAGCACCGTCGTTAAAGATCGAGAGCCGCGCCGATCGGCTATAAACATCCGCGCCGACGAGCACCGTCGTTAAAAATCGAGAGCCGCGCCGATCGGCTATAAACATCCGCGCCGACGAGCACCGTCGTTAAAGATCGAGAGCCGCGCCGATCGGCTATAAATAACCGCGCCGACGAGCACCGTCGTTAAAGATCGAGAGCCGCGCCGATCGGCTATAAACATCCGCGCCGACGAGCACCGTCGTTAAAGATCGAGAGCCGCGCCGACCGGCTATAAACAACCGCGCCGACGAGCACCGTCGTTATAGATCGAGAGCCGCGCCGATCAACTATAAACATCCGCGGCGACGAGCACCGCAAAGATAGAGCCGCACCGACCGGCTATAAATAATCGCGCCGAAGAGCTAGGTCGTTAAAGATCGAGAGCCGCACCGATCGGCTATAAATAATCGCGCCGACGAGCACCGTCGTTAAAGATCGAGAGCCGCGCCGATCGGCTATAAACATCCGCGCCGACGAGCACCGTCGTTAAAGATCGAGAGCCGCGCCGACCGGCTATAAACATCCGCGCCGACGAGCACCGTCGTTAAAAATCGAGAGCCGCGCCGATCGGCTATAAACATCCGCGCCGACGAGCACCGTCGTTAAAGATCGAGAGCCGCGCCGACCGGCTATAAACATCCGCGCCGACGAGCACCGTCGTTAAAAATCGAGAGCCGCGCCGACCGGCTATGAACATCCGCGCCGACGAGCTCATGATCATTCACAAGTACCAGATTGATTAATGCCGGTCGGCCGTCGGTTTGCCAATACTTCGCGTGCACTGAATGCAAGCAGTATGGTTAAGCGCTAAGTGCAAACAATATGGTTAAGCGCTAAGTGATTTTGAGGAAGCGAGTCAATTGATTAACCCGATCGGTCGTTTAGTAGGAAACCCGGGGAGCCCAACAGATTATATGAATGAGCAGCAATGCATTAAAAAGGGGCAATGAAAGGCAAACAAAAAATACAAGGCCCATAAGGGAGCCGAACGGCACGTACAATAAAGTTTTTGCATCCGCCGAGCGGATGAAATACAAAAAGCACTTGAAAGAACTCGCCTCACTCCGGGTCTTCAAAATTAAAAAAGGCGTCCGGGATGTCATCAATCATGGCCGCCAGGTCGGAGGCGGGAATATGCATTCCCTCGGGAAGGTGGCCACCCTTCTTCAGGTACGCCAGGGTGACCTTGACCGCTTCGGCGAATGTAGAAGAGACATTGTCGCCGAATTTCGCGCCGAACCGCTCCGAGTGGAGATATTCTTGGCGCGCCGCTGCTAAGCGACTCGGCTCTCCCTCCTTATACCTTTTAAGCACTGCCCGGGAGGCAATTAGGGAATCTTGGACTGCCTTCAAGTCCATCGCAGCTTTTGTGTGTTCGGCCGAACGGATCTCCCGTTCGGCATTCAGCTCGGCCTCTAGCTTCTTAGACTGCTGATCTAGGGCCCGGACTTCGACTTTCATTTTGTCCAGATCAGCAATCGCCCGCCTCTTCCGGCCACTGGCGCGTTTCACGTCCCCGTCCTGCTTCTTCACCAAGTCTTCGAGTCGGGCCACCTCTGCAGCCAGATCAGCAGCCTTCTTCTGTTCGGCCTCGAGAGTTTGTTTCTCCCGCTCGGCCAATGGAGCCCCTGATACTTGGAGTTTTTCCAGGAGATCCTCCAGCTCGGCCAGCCGGTGGCTGGTGGCGATTTGCTCAGCCCAACGCTGTAAGGAAATAATAAAATCAGGAGTCAAACAGTAGCATGGCACAGGAAGAAAGATGAATTCACCTGTGTGGCCTGCTGCATATTGTTATCGCCGAGCTGCTTGGGCGTCATGAGGGCAACCTGAATCTGGGCTTCCTCAAAAAGCTTGGCGAGCGGACCCGTCAAGGTTATTTCGTGAACAGGGCTCGATGGCCGATCGGCAGACAGTAAATATTCCTCCGATGGGAATCGGAGGGTGGTCTTGATGGTCGGATGGCCGGACGGCGCTTCTTCAGTTGTAGCTGCTTGTTGCGAAGACTCCCCTATGGTGGAAGTTTCGCCCAACCGACGTAAACGGCGACGAGTCCGGGGAGGAGAGCCGGAAGGCTGTGCGGTAGGCGAGGCCGCTGGAGTCCCGATCTGTGATGGCGTACTAGCAGGCGAAGTTACGCCGATCGGCACCTGTGGTGCTCCCTCTTGTGGCGGCGGAAGGCTGGAGTCTCTTCGACGCTTTCGCCGAACTTCCAGTGGTGGATCCCCGACCTGAGGGACCCCCAGCTCGGCGGGGGCTGAGGAAACAGGATCCGCCTCAACCTCTGTTGAAGCGGATGGGGCAGCATCTGTTTCAGGGGCGGACTGCGCTCGAGACCCCGCTCGGCGAGCTCCTTTTTGGTGGCCGCCTCAATTTCCACGGCCTTGAGCTTCAAATGAGCGGTAGCCTTGGCGCCACATGACTTCAGCTGCAATGAACGAAATTAAAATCAATTAGACAAAAAAGACTAAGAGAGTAAAGAATCCTTACTCATGCGGACGGGGAGATTTGCCCGAACGGGAGACAATCCGAAAATATACAACACCCCCTTGAGCAGCAGCTGATCGATCTTGTATCGCTGACCGGACAACCAGTTCGCCGCATGAAGATAGGCTGGATTGCTTCTGAACTTGCCGAGCTCCGGCTGAGTCGGCACAGCGGTCTGCCATTTGGTTCGGAATGCTGGCCGCTCGGGAAGTCGGATATAAAAGAAAAACTCCTTCCAGTGTTTGTTGGAGGTCGGCATATTGTCAAAAAATTTAAAGCCTATTCTACTTTGGAAAATAAAAGTCCCCAGCTCGGATTGTTTGGGGTAGAAGAAGAAGTGGAATATTTTAGGGTCAAGAGAGGACGACCATCCCGCTCAGCAGCCTAAAGGAATTCGGCACAAGTTGGCCGAGCGGGATGCGAAAATAGTTACAAACCTCTAAAATAAAGGGATGGGTAGGAAATCTAAGGCCACCCTGGAATTGGTCTAAAAAGAAACAGATTGTGCCGATCGGCGGGTCATGTGGTCGGTCGGTCGGGTCGGCTACGACTATTTCATAGTTATCGGGAATTCCATACGTCCGAACAAGACGCCGAGCACCCTCCTCATCAAATCGACTCTCCATGGTCATGTACCAAGGGCCATGAACACCAACAGCGGGTGCAGAGGAGCTTGCCATCTCGGAGAAGCGAAAGAATGGCAAGAAATCGAAGGAAGGGAAACGAAAGGGGCGAAATGAGCAGAGAAGATCTAGTAAGTGAAGGAAGAAGACTCACTGGGAAGGAAACGGGTGGAAAGAATCACTGATGAGATGATCGCCGCCTAAAAACAGACACTAGATCGCCGGAGACCGCAGAAACAGAATGAGGCAGAAGGCAACGCGCGAGCTAATATGCGGCCAAAAAAGGGAAGGAGACTTTATACGGCCGAGGACAGCCAGCCTTCGCCGTCCGATCTAGGTCACGAGAAACGAGGACGCCCTCGGGCCGTCCATTTCAAACGGGGGCGTCCCATCGTAAGTGACGCCGCCGTCACACAATAGTCGACACGTGGCGCCCTGTCGCCAGGCACAATTAATGCGCCCATACCGCGCATGCTTCGACTTAATGGAGGAGATTTGCATGATTTTCGAGAAGATCTAGACAAGCAAACATCCATGTTGAGCGACAAGACAACCGGAATGAAGAGCCGAACGGCTGAATTTGACAGAAGGGCCGAACGGCCCCAGGGATATTATAAGCTACGGAGAGGCGGCGACCGCCCGCTCGGACACATATAGTCCAGTCAGTCGGACTCACTGCCTCCTTCGACTAGACTTGAAGGGAAGGCAAGTGATCCGGCGGTAAGAATGGGGGACCCATTTTTTGAAGGGTCTCAGCTTGAGGACCGATGAAGGGCTGACTAAGCGGTTAATGGCCACGCCGAGCAGCTGAGTAAGTCCGAGCGGAGCTAGACATAACCCATCCAAGGGTTTGGGTTTCCGACGCCAAGGCAGGAGGATCGAAGGGCCGAGCGGGATGCCGCTCGGCTGGAAACGAGGGGCCGAGCGGGTCATCCGTTCGGCCAAGATAAGGGCGAGGGCACAAAGGGGGCCGAGCGGCCTATGCGCTCAGCTCGGGATATGGGATAGCAGCTAAAGCATGTCTGATGATTAGGCCGTACACAAGATCGCACGATGGAGGACCTTGCCGTCACATCATGGAAAGGTTGATACAGTAGCAGTATGGCTTCATGGACATCTTCCTGACATATCCATATCTGGGCATGGCCCTTCTGACAGACCCATACCTGGGCATGGTCAAAGGCAGGTGGTTACTTTGATTGGTGCGCCCAGGCTTCTTCGGGAGGTCTATATAAGGCCTCCATTTCTTCACCGGAGGTATGAAAAATCTTGATCTGGAGACCACCTTCTTGTTATTCCTCGCCTGACTTGAGCGTCGGAGGGCCGTCGCCGGGACACCCCTCCCGGCTCGATTTTGCTGCAGGTTCACCGGAGCCCTCGAGGACCCAGCAAGGAGCGCCACATCCCCAGCGTTCGTTGACCCTTGGTTCGAACAGGATCATTACTCATTTTCTTGTATGCACTGTTTCTTTCCGAGGTTTTTGGAAAGAAGAGTTTTAGTGATTTGCCCATCAGTGCGATCAAGGATCGCGGGCCTTGAAGTAGGAGTCGACCTAGGCTCCGAACCAAGTAACCGAACTTGTTCTCTACTTTTCCGGTGCACAACTTTGATTTAAATGATTAAAAGAAAAGTTTTAAAAGTGCGATATTCACCCCCTCCTCTATCACACTCATTCAATCCTACATGATTCAGCTATTTTTTTGGGTTCTATCTTTGAAATTAGGGATATTTGACTTAAGTGATGGATCGAAAGCGCTAGAGGGGGGGGTGAATAGCGCTCGTGGCTATTTCGTTTTTCGAAATCGTAAAAGCTTGTTAAGAAATAACGCAGCGGAAAGTAAATAAAGTAGACACGAAGGATTTACTTCGTTCGGAGCCTGTGACGACTCCTACTCGAAGGCCCGCGATCCTTGATCGCTTCCGGTGGGCAACAACTATAATTCGTAAAAGCTATTACAAGCTAAGTACAATTTAAGTAGAAAAGAATATTGTACCGACAATAAAAAGACTAAAACTGAAGCTCCGGGTTGTCGTTGCAGCACTTCTGAGTCGAGACGTTAGCAGCTTGTCGCACGGAGAATGCTTAGTAGATTGTGTCATTTAAAGCTGCACCTCAACCCTCCTTTTATATGAGGTTCCGGGCACCTGGGACCTTTCCGGGCGCCTGGAGTGTGATGTGGCCAGCCAACCAGGTTGCTCCACGTCGCGAAGTCGCGCAGGGGATAAAAGTTGGTCCCGGGCGCCCGGACCTCCTTTTTCCAGGAGTCGCTTCTCCTGCAAAACAAGGTTAGTCCGAGTAATTGCATACCCTGCAAGACAATGTTAGAATCTGATAATTCATAAGTGAAAAAGAGCTGACAGTCTTCGGACTGCCCCAGGTTTCCAACCGGAAACCCTAGGTCGACCCGACGCCTACTGTTCCCTCTACGGGGAACGCGTCCTCACCTACTCCACTCAGGAGATTTACCTGATGCCAGTCCGATCCTCCAGACCGACTGGACTTTTCGCCTAGGGTTACCCCCCCAGGACGTAGGGTTACCGCCCCCTAGGGTTTTTCTCCACCTAAGGTTACCGCCCCCTAGGACCTAAGGTTACCGCCCCTTAGGGTTTTCCTCCACCTAGGGTTACCGCCCCCTAGGACTTAAGGTTACCACCCCTTAGGGTTTTCCTCCACCTAGGGTTACCGCCCCCTAGGACCTAAGGTTACCACCCCTTAGGGTTTTTCACCTGCCTAACCGCAGCTAGGACTTTCCTGAAACACTTATTCAAACATGTTAGATCACACACTAACTTAACTTTGAATCCTTTGCCATTATCAAAACTAAGGTTCGATCGTCGGATGCTTCCCGCACCAACATTAAGTTCCTGAAGGATGACCTAATCTGAACCCTTAGGTCTGGGTCATCGATTATTTGGTCAATTGGATAATCTGGGTTGACTCTTAGGGTTCTGGGAGGTTTATTCACTCGAAACTGATCTTCTTCTTCATGAATTAGGTTTTCATTAGCTCCCCCTTGACTAGTGTTACCTTGAATAAAATTAATTGGTTGAATTTAGGTTTGTTCTATGTTTTGATTGGTCTTTTCAAATTTCACATTTGAGGTTTCTTTAATTTTCAGTGTGACATTATTATATATTCTGTAACCTTTACTGTTTAATGAATATCCTACAATATTCCATTTTATGTTTTTGAGATAAATTTTTCTAAGTGTTCTCTTGTATTTAGTATGTATGCTGGACATCCAAATACTTTAAAATATTTAATATTAGGTTATTTATTATAAAATAATTCAAAAAAGGTTTTATTGTGAGTTTTATTTATTGTAGTTCGATTTTGTACATAACAAGTTGGACTAATAGCTTCTGTCCAAAAATATTTTGGTAAGTTATATTCGTTCAGTATTGTCCTAGAAGCTTCAAGTAGATATAGTAATTTTTAAGTTACAGTAATTTTTAAGAAATTATTTTTAAGTTTAAATAATTTTTATGTTAAATTAAATTTTAAAATAATTTTTAAGTTAAATTAATTTTTATTTTTTTTTATTTTTTTAAATAATTGAAATTAAAATTTTAATTTAATTTAATTTAATTTTGGTCCTTAGTCATCTCACCCGATCTAAGTTTTCAATCAGGAAATCTTATAATTTTTATGAGATGAGTCAACTTCAATTTCAGGGTTTGGTTTAACTTTGTGTTAGATTCAAGTTCATATTTGGGCTCAACAAATAGACATTTTTTGGATAAACTTCTGGGTTATGGTGAGTCACTTGAACATCATTAGAGTAACCATGCCTTCAAGGTTTTCCAAATAGTCCTATCAATTGAACTTAATACAAAACCTTGGTCTAACTGGTTAAGATCCGTAAGGGGTAGCTTCAGTTAGTTCCACTTAGCGAAATGCACTAGGTCGAAGTCATATCTTCCTAGACATGCATAGACTGAGCTCCCCTAACCTACTATCATCTAAAACTTCACCAGTACCGAAGGTCAAGTTAAACTTAGTCCTTTTTAAGCTAATTCTAATTACCCTGTTGGGTAGGTTATTTTTGGAGGTGCTAACTAATTTGGAGCCTCCCCTTGAATTATTGATCTAAATTTTAGTTCTGGGTTTATGTCGATTACTTTTATAATTATAATATACTTGATTATAATCTTGATTCAATTGGTTTTATGGTTATTTCTATTATTTAATTTTGGTTTAGTTGATTTAATTTTATAGTTAGAATTATGAATTGGGTTTTTGGATTTCACATAATATATTTTATTTTTAGGTATATAATATTGATTAATTCCTACTTGCGTTGTTAAACATTCTTTCAGAACCCAAGCTTTGGTTTTTTTTTATTTTGAGATACAAGTGAAATAAATGCTTTATTTGTTGAGCTAGACTTGTATCCATGCCCAGATTTGTTGTATACTCCTTTTTGATTATTGAATATTAGGTCCAAATTTTTGGATCTAGTTGTGAACTTTTCTAATAACCCTTTAAGTTTGTTAATTTCAATTTTTAGTGTTGAATCTTCCTCCTCAAGTTTTACAACTTGATTTCGATTTGATTTTTCAATTTGTTCCTTAAGTTGTTGGTTTTCCTCAAGGAGCAATTTATTTTGATTTTCTTGTTCAATTATTTTTCTATTTAAACATGAAATTACTTTTAAAAACTTTTTGCTTAAATTAAAATTTACCTCCTCGGAACCTTCAGAAACGAGTACGAACTCATGGCTTGATTCGGGTTTAGATCCGTCTTCCGATTCATCCTCTGATTCTAATTCAAGGGCCATCATCGCGAGGTAGCTCCAGTTCTTCTACTCTTTGACTTCTGATTCCTCTGAAGACAATTCATCCCACGTTGCTTTGAGTGTCTTCTTCTTAGTTGTCTTGGTTTTGTTATTCTTCAGCTTTGGGCACTTGTTTATGTAGTGACCCTTCTTGTTGCATCCGAAGCAGATCACATTCTTTGGTTCGGTAGTGGAGCTGATCTTCTATAGGTCTTTTTTGCTAAAGTTCTTCTTTCGCCTAGTGAACATTTTTCTTACCAAGTTCACCAGGCATTCTTCATCTTCTAAGTCTTGGTCTGACTCACCTTCATATTTAGGAACGATTCTTGACTTTTCTTTGGAGGAACTTGCAAAAAGAGCAACATCTTTCTCAGTTCTGGTGTTAGTTTGCTCGTGTAGCTCAAGTTCACAAAATAGTTCATCTAATTTTAACTTTGAAAGATTCTTCGAAATCTTGTAGGCATCCATGAAGGATCCCAACAATGCATTTTGAGGAAACATGTTTAGGGCATACTTTATTAAATCGTGATTCTCCATTTGGTGGCCGATGGTATGAAGCTCATTGAGGATGTCTTTGATCCTCGCATGGAGTTGACTCACGGATTCTCCTTCCTACATCTTAATGTTAAATAATTTATTTAAATAAAGATCTCATTTGGTTATCTTTGTGTCGCTAGTTCCTTCGTGCAGTTCGATGAGCTTGTCCCACAGTTCCTTCGCATTTTTATGTGGGCCCACTCGGTTCAGCTCCTCCTTTGTTAGCCCACATTGTAGTGTATTGAGTTCCTTGAAGTCAATCTGGGCTTTCTTCTACATTTCTGGATTCCAGTGTTTCGGGTCCATTGGGGTTTCAGAGTTGTCGACAGACACTTTGTAGCCTCTGGTGATGCTAAAACATCGGTCGAAATCGATCTTTAAGTAGACTTCCATTCGTTTCTTCTATTATGGGAAGTCATCGCCACTGAATAGGGGAGGTCAGACGGTGCTGTAACCCTCAGTCTGGGCCATGAATCCTACACACAAAGAGAGAAAAAGAAAGAGGGTCCTAAGACTTGGTCTTGGATTAGTAGTGTGGGAGAAAGAAAGGTATTACAACTGAAATAGTGTTGTACTAGTTCAGTTTAATTTGCTACGAAGAAAATGTTTCCAAAAAGGTAATAATACCAGTTTGGATTATATAAAAAAACTTAAAATCGAAAAAGAAACAAAAACTTTCACCCCCTTGCCTAATTGGTGGTTGCACCAAATCAGAGCAGTACTGGCTCTGATACGACTTGTTGGATCGTGAAAACACTAGAGGGGGGTGAATAGTATTAATTGAAAATCATTTCGAGTAAGCGACGGAAATAAATACAAAAGCAACACTAGAAAAACACGAGTGATTTTTACTTGGTTTTGAGCCTTCGGCGACATCTACTCCAAGGCCCAGGTCCTGCGGACCTATTGATGGGCAATCCATTAAAAATCTCTTCTGGTACCCCTGGAAGAGAGAATCGAGTACAAGAAACTTAGGTCAAGTGCAACACACTGTACTTGTCCTTTTGTAGAAATTAAATAAAGAAAATAAATGTTACCAACACTTTTATAAATCGTAATGGAGCACTTCGTGTTGATGTCTGTCTGCCGGGCGTGATCAAAACTCCTAGGAGAAGTTGTCGGACTCAGCAGCTTCACTATCGAGTAGCAGCAGTAACCAGAAGCAGTCGGAAGCTCGAATGTATGTGTAGTAGCTCGAATATTCTTGATGTCCCAATGCCTCCTTGAAACTGCCTTATAAAAGGCTTGGAAGGTGCCTTCCATAAGCATGGAAGGCGCCTCCAATGAAGCAAAATGCATCCCGAAGTGATCAGTGCTTATCCTTGACTTGACAAATTTCATCCAGTGGAATGTGCCTTCCATAGCCATGGAAGGCGCCTTCGGGTATTGTTCACCTGAAGACAACTTTGTTCCTTTACTTGCTTTCTTGCCCTGCAACAAATGTGTTAGTCCAAAATACCCTGCAAGACAAGTGTGTAGCATAATATAAAGAATAAAGTAATTAGTTCCTGTCCTCCTAGGATCACGAACTAGTCAAGGTCTCAATCTAGGCATCCTAAATGGTCCTAGACTGGACCGACACCTACTGTCCCTCAATTGGGATGCATCCTCACAGACACTCTCCTCTAGTGATTTACCTTTAGTTATCATTTGTCAGACATCCAGTCAACCCGTCGACCAGTCTGGACTTCGTGCCAGCTATTCAGTTAGCCCGTCGACCTAGCTGGACTTCGTGCCAGCTATCCGGTCGGTCCGTTGACCAGCTAGGCTTCGTGCTAGATGTCAGGTCAGCTTGTCGACCTATCTGGACTTCATGCCAGCTATCCGGTCGACCCGTCGACCTAGCTGAGCTTTGCACCAGCTATCCTGTCGGTCCGTCGATCTAGCTGAATTTCTCCTACACACTCAGTTAAAATGTTAGATCATAACATAACTAACTTAATTTATTTTGTCATTCATCAAAACATAAGTTAGACCGTTAGTGCTAACCACACCAACATATAATACTGTATAACTACACCTCGGTATGTTATCACTAACATATGGTGTGAACATAAATATCAACAAATCTGAGTAATGTAGTAATAACCATATCTAAGAGTAAAGCTCAACAATATATACTATGGTATTGTTAACATATACAAACATAAGTATAAATAGTAATAAATAACGTCGATAATAATGATACTACATGAATATCAAATAGATCAATTATGTACAAGCAACTAAATATTAACTCAAGAAATAACTAGAATGGAGTCATGATAAACAAGTAAATGCTACCTAATCAATATATAAGAAAATATAATCATACACTAAAATCAAAAATCTAAAGAGACCAAGTAAGAACTATCCATCTTGAATGCATAATATAGTAACCATCTTTTGATTAGATGCTTCGTCTCACCTCAACTCCTACCAATACAGAATATAAATGAAATCTAAGTACTAGAGTAATCATAATCATAAAGTCAAATTTGTTTATCATCTTTATTGGTTAACTCATATGTTAATCTTTTAATCTGCCATCAATTCATATGTTAATTAATCAATATTAATTAATCTAAAATTATTTAAGCAATTTGATTAGAAATTTAGTTAATTAAATTAACTTATTAATTTTTAATTGAAATGTAATCATCATCAACTGATTAATCATTTAATTAATCCTAAGTGAACTAATTAACACTTTATTAAACCCAATTAAACTTGATTAATTAAAGGACATTATTCAATTAATCAATACCTCTAATTATTTATTAATTAACATATCTTAATTAATTATCTAACCTTAAATAATTATTAAATAAGCTTTAATTTATTAATACAAGCTTTAATCAACCAATACCTAATAGTTAGCCCTTAATTAACTCGTACGATTATGCTTGACTCTTCCTCAGGAGGTGGCGGTGAGCAGGATGGTGGCAGTTGTGAGTAGGAAGGGGTCGCCATGGGAAAAGTAGAGAAACCCAACAGGCGGTGGCTATTCTAGGCCAACGTTGATGGCAACTTAGACTCGATCACGCAACGACAACAAGACATCTACTCATGGTGGCTGGCAGGGATTTTCAATGTCGCTAGTGAAGCCAATCACCGGTGTAGCGATCGGTGGTGATGCGTGAGTGTCCAAGAAGTGGTGGAGGAGCACTTCATCATGGTCAGGCCGATGGCTGATGGAAGAATCAAGGGATGAGAGGAAAGGTGGCGCCTACGTCGACTGCCTGTGTAGACAGAGGGTGGCACTAGTAGTCAGCCACGCAAGTAGCAGCAACGGCGAGCACACAATCCAGGTTTCTTGCGTAAGGGGCAGCGCTGGGTTGGTCGCACGGTGAAACAATGCCACATGGCGCGTGTAAGATGGGTGGTGGCTGGCCTTTGGGATGGCCGCAGGACTACGAGATGGTCGGTAGCGGGGGAGAGCGGATCCTTGCAAATCAGAAGACGGTCCCTATATGAGATTGAATAATTTAGATGGACCTTATTTATTTACAGATGAGATCTATTTAAATCATCTAATCCTATAAGAGGGAACATCCCCTGGTCTACAAATTGTGGACTAGAAGATCCCGTCTGATAGTAGAGAGGCGATGGTGAGGTGTTACACGTATGCGAGGATGAAGCGATAGCTACTATATATTCATACGTCAAATAAATTAGAAATTCAATCAACATCCACTTTAATTGAGTATTTTAAAAGAGTTTTATCTCTACACATTTATCCCCATAAAATATAAAAAGTTTCATTTAAAATCCAAAAAATATCCATAATTTCTATTAATTCACATTAATCTATTTCTTATTAATTATCAATTTTTTATTTTATTATTTTCCTAAATAATTTTTTTTTATCAAACTTGTAATTGTTTTAATCTTTCTATATATATATATATATATATATATATATATATATATATATATATATATATATATATATATATATATATATATATATGATCATACTTTCCACGGTAAGACCTGAGCTAGTTCCAATAGAAATCAGATATTCCTATTCTAGCTACCTAGTCAGATCTTAATTCCAATAGTTTGAGTAGTTGCATGCAAAATATAGTTTGTTGATTTTAACCTTATGTCTCACCTTTATAATCTTAAATCTTAGTCATGATTTTCTTTTATTTATCTTTAATTAGTTTAGTTTGGGTTCCAAGAATTATTTGACCTTGAGTTTGATTCAAATTTAATCATCAATTAATTAAGTGCATATTTCGGGCATCAACTTCCAAGTCATGGTAAGGCATAGTAGTCTTCTTGGATATAGAACAATGACCACTTTTTTAGACAAAACCGATTCAAGAAAATGAACACTTAGATAATATATTGAAAAACCCTAGTCTAACTAGTTTAGGATGTGTCGTGGTAGTTTCACTTAGCTAAACAAACCAAGTAGGGTACTCCTTTCCCAACTTGACTACCTAGACTAAGCTTCCCTAAACGTACTATCTTGTCCCGCCCTAGAATTATGTTGGGAAAGTGTCAACCAAGCCTATATCCTTATTTAATCGTTCTAACTTTAGTAGAAAATAAACTAAGCATGCATAATAAAAGTAATAAATCAGGCAATCAACATTTTATCTAATAGAAAATATTATTTTTTATTGGTTCCCCTTAAATCATAATCTCGATAAGGTCAATCAATCTAGGTAGTGAATCTTATTCATGGAGATCCAATATTGATTTGGTCCAACTTAATTGCTCAAGCTTGATTTAAGGACCTATGCTTGGACTCATTTTCTAGCACTTCAATTCACTAAAGAGTCATAGCCTTTTATTCAAGTTCAAATTGATTGTATATGACCTTCTTAGTTTCAAGTATCATATGAAGGTACTTGGAGCTTGAAGTGAATTATTCTAATGATCCTTTAAGGTCTTTAACTAGAACTTTCAAAGTGAAATTCTCTTCCTCAAGTTGTTGAACTGGAGTTGAAGTTCCACTTTGAATTACTTCAGTTGAAGAACTTGGGTTAGTCCTCTCCATAAAGACTTTTACCTCCTTTTAGATTGACCTGACCTTGCATTGGATTTAGGTAGTTCTCAAGTCAGATCATAAATCAAAGCATATAATTTATTAACTAAGGGAGAATCTACCTCAGGTTTTGGATTGTCTAAAATAGATATGGATTTATGGCTTGTCTCAGACTAAATTTTAGATTCAAATTTGGACTCGAGCTTGGACTCTGTCTTGGCCACTTGTGCTCTTGCCGATAGTTCTAGGAAGCTTACTTGAGCTTGTTCTTTCTCATCTGACTCTTCCGATGAAGACTCATCTTATGTTGCTCTTAATGCCTTCTTTCTTTGTTGCTTCTTGGTCTCCTTTGGGTTTGGATATTCTTTCTTGAAATATCCCTTTCTACTGCACCCATAGCAAATCAGATTTCATTTGTGTTTTGACTTTGTCCCATGTTCTTGTTCTTTGACTAGATCACTTTCTTGATCTCATACTTAGTGAATCCCTTCTTTCTTTTGAATATTTTTTGAACAAGATTTACTAGTTTGGAGGTAATCTCCTCATCGTCTTCTAAATCTAATTCATCTTCGGATTCATGTCTGATTTGGGACTTGGGCATCGACTCCTTTGTCTTGATTTTATCTACAATTAGAGAAATACCTTTCTCGATAGGTATAAGATTAGATTATTCATACAGTTTGAATTCAGAAAATAGTTCATCTAGTTTTACCTCTTTGAAAGGTCCCTCAAAACTTTGTAGGCACCTACCTTGGATGCCCAAAAGTTGTTTCTTGGAAAAACTTTTAGATGATACCTTATCATGTCACAATTTTCGATTTATTATCTGATTGCATGAATTCTATTGAGGAGGTCCTAGATCTGGGCATGTAGTTAACTTGCTGACTCTCCTTCCTATATTTATATGTTTTACAGTTTATTTAGAATTAAATCATGCTTACATATCTTGGTGTTAGAGCCCCCTTTATGTAGTTTGACTAATTTATCCCATAGGTCCTTAGAGATGACGAAAGGTCTAACTCAGTTGAGTTCCTCCTTAGTCAAACCACACTGTAGGAGGGTCTGAGTACCTTTAGCATCAGCCTCAATTTTCCATTTAGTCATGGGGTCCCACTTGTCTCATCCGAGTGATATTCCTTCTTCATTGGTAGGGAGCATGAATCCATTTTCGATCATGATCTACAACTTGACTTGGGTCTTTAGATGGTACTCCATTCGACACTTCCAATAGCTGAAGTCTTCTCTAGAGAAGAGAGGCGATCGTGTCATGTTGTACCCTTCTTGATATTTAAAAAAAATCTTACACACAAAAAAATGAGAAGAATGTAAATGTTAGAACCCCAAGGTTGTTTTGATGTGATCAAACAAGTTAAGTTAGGTTATATTGGTTTTTGATCCCTGTGTCTAAGTGTGCAGGAGCTTAGGAGCACAGGAAGTCAAGCGGAAGACGCGGCTAGTGAGAAGGAAGACACGGGAGAGAGCCAGCGGGCTTGGTGCGTCTGAGGGATGAGGTACCGCGGAAGAGTACACCGGCGGACGAGAAGAAAGTACGTGACGTTCGAGAGATGAGAAGCCGGAGTGGAAGTTTACTCGAGAAGAAGGCCAAAATTGGGTTCGGGTGAGCCTTATTTTGATTGGCTGAAATTACCCAAGCGAGCAGAACTAGAGCGAAAGACCCGAACCAAGGTGAGCAGCACCGGAGTAAAGGGTCTAGACCAAAAAAGTCAACAGGGTTGACTTTGAGGGTCTGGGTGCCCGAACCCATTCCGGGCTCCAGGAACCCTTCAGGGCGCTCGGAACCCAAAGTTTATCACCATCGACATGGATGTTGGCCGTTGCATTGGGGATAGATTTCTATCCCGCTTCAAGTGCCTGGAACGCTTCCATGCGCCCCGACTAAGGCTATAAATACAACCTTGGTCCAGAAGCTTTACAATCAATAAGCATTCTTGCAACAACACTTGTACACGCTCTAGTTTTCATTTAGCTTCTAATTTTTTGTGCTTACACTGCTGTAAAGAGGTTTCTCCACCTGAAAGAGAGTTAGTGCATTTCACTTCCTTGGATTAACAACCTCTCCGGTTGTAACCAAATAAATTCAGGTGTCTCTTTCTTTTTAGTTCATTTTCTATTCTATCTTTATGCAAGTGTTCTTTTAAGTTAAAGAAGGGTTTATTTTTATTTTTGCAGGGCTATTCAACCCCCCTTCTAGCCGGCTAACCGGGATCCAACAGTAATAAGACTTGGTCCTAGATTAGTAGTGCTTGAGAAAGAAAATAAATAAAAAATAAAGCAAAGAAAAAGTTTCTTAAATTGTAGTTGCACCAATTTAGAGCGTCTCTGCTCTAATACCAATTGTAGGATAAAAAATTATTAGAGAGGGTGAATAGCATGTCATTAACTCTAGTTTTTTGAAAACTCTTTTTGGTTTTTAGAACAGAATAAATAAAATCAAAGAGCAATAAGAAAACATTTCTTTTATTCTTGGTCCATAGCCCGACAGCTGCTAGTCCAAGGCCCACAGTCTTTAACCGTTTCTGATGGGTAATTCACTAATGCCCTCTTTCTCAAAAGAAAAGAAGTTCATCTTTACAAAAGTAGGAACAGTAACAAGTTTACCGTTCCTTTTCAAAAACCAAGTATGACAAGAAATTTCAAGAATACAAGAATCCTGACAATAAGAATTCGAAGATTGAGTGCACTTGTCAAAGTAGTAGGTTGTTGTGTCAACCACATTTTGGAGCAAGGTAATAGTTAGAGCACTTGAAAACTGTTGATGGAGCTTTAGCATGAGGTCTTCTTTTAAAGGCTTGGATTGGTCTACCAATTTTCCTAATCGATATATTGATCAGCATAGAAACCAGATCTAAATCTTCTAGATCGGTCTACCAATTCGGCCTTGGCCACTCCTATTCCACCACATTAGCATGTCGATGAGATTCTTTCACCATGTCAGCAACTCGGTCCTTATCCTTGATCGGTCTTCATTCCACGTCATCCAATCAATTCTTATCCTTTTGACACATGAGCCAGGTCGTCCTTATCCTATGCCACATCAATAATCTGGAACTCAACTAGTCCACGTCAGATGCCATGTCAACACACTAAAGGACTTGTCTGACATGTCATTTTCGCTCTACTAATCCAGTTGATTGGTCTATTGATCCATCTTATAGGTCTACCGATACTTGTAAAATAGAGTTAGCATATAAAATAGTAATATCAAGTTGCAATTAAGTTTGATAGTCACCTAATTGTCTATTCTTGACTTCGAAATTCGAGTGAATCCCTCGGTTGAATCGACACCTAAGGCTGTCCCACAAATGGGACTCGTCCTTACCTGTTCTTCCTTTCAGAAGAACCACTCCACTTTAGAAGAATTTAACTTATGCCAAACATCTGGTCCTCCATACCCATTTTAGACTTTTGCTCAACATCCGATCCTTGACCCCTAGGTCTTCCTTCGATATCTGGTCCTCACTGACCCATCAACTTGCTAGATGTCCAGTCCACTAACCCATCTTTCGCCTGGTATCCTTGATCTGTGAAGTCTTTCTTGCCTAGTCTTTCGTCTAGCTGACCTACTAGAGTTTTACTTGTCTAGTATTCAGTTAACTTGACCAACCAGGACTTCCGAGGTTGAGCCAACTACACACTTAATCAATCTCATTAGAGCACACTTAACCTAAACTTTGAACATTTCTGAATCATTAAAATATAGATTTGATTATTTGGTGCTCCCTACACTAACATATTTCATGAATAGTTTTTTGTATTATTTACATATATTTATTTTATCACATTAGCATATTTTACATACTTTTATCTATTTTATATTGTTTTCACTTTTTTAATTTAGAGAAATGTTTTTTACACATATTTATTAATAGGATGTGAAGATCTTAACATTTGGAGCAAATTTGGAGACAAAAAGCCAAAGGAATTTGCATTACAGCATGATCCAAGGCCATCCCATGCTGCCCAACACGGTCATGGATTATCTAAGAAGAAGAGGCACCCAAAAAGCATTAAATTGGAGCATACATAGTGGAACAAGGTTCTGCCATGTTATTTGACATGACATGATGAAATGATTACATATAGCAGACCAATATTCAAATAGACATAACTTTTGATTCGAGATGAATCATAGGGCCAACAACATATCAAATAAAAGCTAATTCCAAAATTTACAAGTTGGTTATAGTGTATTACATGTAAAAACCTAGATTCATGCCCCAAAAATGTTGTTTTCAAGGGGTGTGTGACAGTGACTGATGAGTTGTAACCACAAATGCATGGTCGTCATCAAGTAGTAAATTTATCCATCCCACGAGGATTGTAGATCAAGTACTGATTGAATTTGTGAAGCAAGTTATCTAGATAATCACAAGTTATAAGAATTTAAGAGAGAGATAGAGAGAGTATAGAGCACTAAACACAAGAAATTGAGGGTAAGATCTGAAATTGGGGAAACCATCCAAAGATTTTGATTTCACCACGATGATCGTTGACATCCTAAGTATTATTTACTTTCCTATCTCTATGTTTATTCGCATATAGGTGGAGCTATCCCAAAATACCTATATAGACTTTAGAATTATACCAGCGTGCCTATTGGGATCCATGCAAAAAAATAAACAAGAAAAACATAATGGAAAAAGTGTTGGGTGTCTCTATGCTTGTTTTTAAAAATTTATTTCGTAAACAAGTAGTGGAAGAATAATAATTTCTTAAATTATTACAACACACTCATTGCACACATATAGGATACACACATGTAGACATAGTCATAGAACAAAATTTTGAAATGAAATTATATCTATTGGATGACGTTAAGTGGGAACGACATCAACTAGCAATCCTCACAAGGATTGCCTCTATTGATATCCACGTCAAGATATCTTCAAGACGACTTTGCTTAACCACAAGTTATCATCTCTAATTTGCTAGTAGCCAAACAAAGAGACAATGTAATACAAGAGATAATCCCAAGTCCCAATTTGTGCCTAGTGGCCAAAGCAACCTAACAACACAAAAGGGGAAGAGAGGTTAACAATACCTTATTGTTGTCCGGTGGCACAATTGCTGTAACGCCCGAAAATTCTCAAAATAATTATTAGAAATATCCTAGTATTTTTCTGGAATTTTAGGATATTTTTATAGAATTTTTAGAGTAGCGGAAGTAGCAAAAATAAATAGAAAACGAAAATAGCCTACGCGAGAATTGAACCCGAGACCTATTGGGTCCTACGACTTAAAGGTGAACTCTAGTAACCAGGAGAACCCAGCAGGGCTGTGCTGAAAGGAAAGGGAAACAATTTTATTTAAGTTAAAGTTGGGGGAATTAATTCCTTAATATAAATAGGGAATTAAGTGAGGAGTTTTATTTTTATCGTGACTTACCTCTTCTCCTCACCCTAATCCCGCCGAACCTCCCTTCTCCTCCTCCTTCTCTCGGCGCATCAAGCCAAGGGTTCTAGGAGCACCTCCAGGCAACATAAAGGGTACGAGGACGCTCCTCTTCGCGAGAAGAACGCATAGACGTGAGAAGATCGTCAAGTAGATCGTCTCCTCCGGAAATCTAGCGATTAGAATCGTAAGAAAATCCGAACAGGAGGTAAGAAACCCCTCACCTGCAGTATAAGTAGCTTCCGTGTGAACTCCATGTTTTAGTTAGTAGTATATAGTTTTTCGGTACAAAGGATGCGAATTAGCGCATACAAAGTGTTCGATTAAATTACTAGCACAGTTAACATGCAACTTAGGCATTTTAATAGCTTAGTTAAATGCAATAGAAGCATTTCACAGCTCATATAGTCTTGCTACAGCTTTTACAGGACTAGATGTCCAATGGGTGGGCTCCCACAGTCGCCTCTAGGTTTAGATAACCTAGTTCTGGGTTTAGACAACCTAGTAAAAGCAAGACAGGAATTTATTAGCTTATGTTAAGTATTTTACTTTCTCAGTGGCACTGTACTGGATTAGATATCCATTGGGTTGGGCTCCCACAGTCGTCCCTAGGTTCAGATAACCTAGTAACCCTACTAAATTCGAGACTTGCAAACCCAGGTCTAGATAGGGATGCGCGCACAGCACGTACAGTTGTCGGGCCCAAATAGCAGCATGATTAGTATTTTCATCTATTATATATATAGTTTTAAACTCTCACAAAATAGTTAGGTGAAATCAGTATAGCTTTAGAATTTGCTAGAATTAGCTCAGTTTATGCTTCAGTTCAGCTCACTCTTATGATTATGTATGATAGCTCTATGTTCAGCTTTTGTTACACATGCTTTAGATGATAGTATGCCATGACTAGCTTTTGGTTTCCATGTATTGTATGATAGCATGCCATGTTTTAGTTTAATCAGTACACATTTCAAATAGCATGTTTTAAAATCATGAATTGCATCGTATGCATGTTTTAGTGAGGTAGATGGTTTCTTACTAAGCGAAAGCTTACAGATACTTTTTCCTTATACTGCAGATAAAGGTAAAGGAAAGATGGACTAGAGGAAGCTGGAGGGCAATGTGATGAAGATGTGTGTGGATGGAACTTGGAACAAAGATCTTAGGAGTTTTAACAAGTTTAACTATTAGAACTATGTTATTTTAGTTTTGCCGTTCAGTTTGCTCAAATGTTATGAATTAGTGGATTATGCACCATGACAGGTGTAGAATGCTAGATAATTGATGTTAGGAGGCATTTCATTTGGTTTAGAATTGATATGAGGGATTTTGGCACGAAACAGTGCTGAAATCAGGCTTCTGGTGTGAAATCAGAAACCCCAATCGATCGGCCGATTGATTGGGGCTTCTCAATCGATCAACCGATCGATCGAGAAGTTCGCACAGCGAACAGTAAGCTCCTGGATCGATCAGCCGATCGATCCGGATGCCTTCTGTCGCGAATAGAAAGCCCCGGGATCGATCAGCCGATCGATCCAGAATATTGCCCGGAGCACAGTAGCGTGCTAAATCGATCACTGGATCGATCCAACCTAAGTTCCGTATACAGTAGCCACCTGGATCGATCCGGCCATTCCAATCGATCCGTGGATCGATTAGGAGGCCTGTTATCAGCAAGAAACTCTTAGTTAAGTTCTTTGACCATTGGGGGATATAATATATGTCATGAATAGTTTAGATTACACCCTTAGCACATGTAGAACCAAGAGAGGATAATAGTTTAGCAAAATTTTAATTAGTACAGCTTCCGCACTTAGATTTAATGATGGTCATGGAATGGTTAGCACAGCATAATGTGACGATCGGCCTTATAGCTTAGTTAGTAGTAGGCGGGTCGTTACAGAGTGGTATCAGAGCCGTTTCCATACTTCCTACACACACATCAGCATTGAACCTGCAGCTTCCAAGTAAGAACACCTCTCCTCTTACTTATGTTCTCTTACTGTCATGTTTATAGATAGCTAAAGCATGTTGATATATGATAGTGTTTAACATGGTTGATTATAGTAATTAGTTAAATGTGATGGTATCAGTTATGTATGCCCTCTATGTCTCTAGAAATGGCACGAGGACGCCCAGCTAGAAGGGCACCAGCCACAGAGCCCCAGCATAGGGCAGGCAGTTCAGTGCCTCCCCCAGACCTGACAGCATTAGTGGCTTAGTTACAGCAGCAGTTAGCTGAACAGCAACAGGAGATAGCCACCTTAAAGGCTAATCAGCAGAATACTCCCACAGTCACCCCGGAACCAAACTTAGCGACACCAGTAGTCTTAGAGGTTCCACCAGTCCAGCCTACAGCACCAGTAGCTCCAACAACAGAGGCAAGGAGAGAAGCCTATCTGATCCAGTGGCAAAGAGTCAAGCTCGAGAATTTCTCAGGCACCAGCGAACCATGGGATGCTCAAGCCTGGTTCAAAACACTGGAAAGTACGATGGAGCTTCTGGACTGGCCAGAATACGAAAAGGTGAAGTGCGCCTCTTTCTGCTTGACAGGAGATGCACGTATGTGGTGGGAGAGAATGTAAAATACCGGAAATAGACGAATATGATTAAGGGAATTTTCCGGAATTCTTGAAAATTTTTTGGAAATTTTTCGGAGCTCGCACGAACGAGTTAACGGGGATGGAAACGGGGCCGGGAAAAGCCTGTTTTACGCTATCCATTTATGTGAGGAAAAGTTTATTTTCTTTTCCTTTTCTAATTCTTTTTCTTTTTATTCTTTTTCTGATTTTCCTTTCTTATTTCTTTTCTCCTCCTCCGCGTGCCGAGCCATCTCCCCGAAAACCGCCCGCGGCCGCACCCTCTTCCATTCTTCTCTCACGCCGAAGCGCCTATCCTCCTTGCCCTAACCACACTCGGCGGTTCCATCTTCCCCCGAGCATTTAGGTTGTGATCAAGGGAGAAGCCGAGCACTCCTCTTCGTTTTCTTTCTTCTTCCTCTTCGCCGAGACCCCACTTCTGTTCCTCCTCACTGAGCGACGCGCCGCCGCCACCACAATCGCCGCCGTCGCCGGCCTTCCTCAGCCCTAGAGCTTTCCCTCCGATCGTCGAGCAGAGCTTCTGCCCTAGCCGAGCCCTGCTGAAGTTGTGCCCTTGCACTGCCGCCGGCCACAGGTTCGTTTCATCACAAGACTTAGGCTTTGTACCCTAACTGTGATTGGAATTAGGTACTCTTTCGATTTGAGGTTAGGGTACAGATCCAATCAGTAGCGTTTGGGCCTGTTGGATAACATCAAGTGTTGATTTTGAGTATTTTGATTTAGGAATCAGTAATTTCTGAGGTAGCTGCAGCTAGGAATTTTGGCAGTAGGTTCCTCAGGATTGGAGCAGTTGTTTACCTTGAAATCCAGCAGCAAACGACTTGTTTTTCAGCAGCAAGCAGTGGCTATGATTTGAGGTAAGGGGTAGGAATTTGATATATTTTGTAGTTAGGTTCATGTGTAGTAATTTTGATACGTGATGTTGATGAATTAGGTTTATGTATCAAATTGGAGATAAATTGGATTTCTGGATGGTTAGATTGATCAGGGTTTTACCCTAATTTAGCCTTAAGAATTTTATTTAGCTATACATTTGGATTAGTTAAATAAAATATAATTGTATTGGTGACACAGGACTTTGATTCGAGACGAGTTTATCGATAGTCGGATTGGACTACCCTATTGGAGGCGGGTACTTTTGACTTATGTCATTTGATATGCTTAGTAATTAAATTAACATGTTGCATTAATTATGTTTCTTATCTGTTTCGGTTAATCACTACCCAAATCTTACATGCTTGATTGATTGATTGGTTTTGCATCTCAGGTATATTTTGCCTGGTTATACATGCTTATAGGGGTAGTGATATGCCATGCTTGACCATGTTCAGGACCTAGGTTTTTATACCTTCTGTGTACCTTTGATTCGATATGATTCGTTGACCTAGGGTGCACTTTTCTATATATATGGATTAGGTCAGGATGTTTATATGGTTATTGCCATGCATCATTTGCATGATTGCATGTTGTGCGATAGTCCGCTCCATTATTGTTGAGCACATCGCCAGTTACATGGATCTGCACACACCACCACTCATGGGTTAGTGGTCGATTCAGGCAGAGTGTGTTGCAGCAGGGACTCTGTTAGGCACCGTTGGTCCGCTCATGGGTAGTGTGACACAACGTGTTATCCGGCAGGGATTCCTCCCCGTCATCGTGTACCGGGAGTTGAGAGCATTGCGCTCCCCCATCTATGATTTGGGGTAGGAGGATAGGTGTACTCCGACAGCATCCCGTCCACTCGGTCACTCATCAGGAGTAGTGACGACAGAGTGCACGGTTGTCACAGCCCTACCCACTCGGCCTCACTATTGTGTGAGATGATCGACTGGCGTCAGGGGTGACCAGGACGCATCATTGGCATCATATGCATGATGCATTTATTGCTTGTGTTTGTGTTTGCTGCATTTATATGCTGCATATTGTTTGGATACCTATGTTTGACATGCATACAGGATTCCTTATCCCTCGGACTGTTTGACCTTATACTCAGGACCTGGTTAGTACAGTATTCTCCTGTTTATTTCAGATGCATTCTTATCTTTCTTATCAGGAGACTGTATGCATGATTAGTGCTAGGTGTTGTTTCTTTACTTTGCATATCAACTGTACCTGCTGAGTGTTGGACTCACCCCGCCTCCATTGTTATTATTTTCAGGTTGATGCTGTCAGGAGGGAGTTCCAGTCGCTAGTCCCCACTGCACGTAGTGCTACTCCGCTGCTGGTTTTTCTGAGTTGTTTCATTTTAGCTTTTCGCTATCAGACTTTATTTTAGTTTTGTTTTGGACTTACATATGGATATTGTATGGAATCTTTCCGTTGGATGAACTTTTCGTATGATTTGGATTTACTCTACTACATGCCTGCCTGAACGGCAGAAGAGGTAAGAAAATCGGATTTTGGGCTTTACGAGTGTAGTTGAGTAGGGTTGATTTTAAGTCAGAGTATTACTTGTGTCAGCTAGAGGTGAATATATATATAAACTGCGTGGTGATTGATTTTTATTATCTGTTATTATTCCAGCCTGTGGCTGAGTATTTAGTGCTTGTAGAAAATTTTGATTGTCCGCCGTATAGAGATTTTTCTCTGACAGGAACTCTTTAGGGGCGTGACAATTTAGTGGTATCGGAGCACGGTTATACGATCTTTGTTTTCGTATTTTGGATGTTTGGGATAACCCGATACCAATTTATTTACTTGGTATCGGAGCGCCAAGTTTGGCGATACTTGTTGGATTTTCGTATTTTGGATTTTCGGATTTATCCGATACCAATTTATTTGGTATCGGCAGGTTATGATACCGCTATGGTGTTCGGAGATTTATCGGATACGGATATTTGAGTTAGCTAGGTTTGCGAGTCAAACCGGGCATTATCGGATTTTCGATATGGTTATGTTTTGGATTTCCGTTTGGATTTATTTGGATTTCGCGATATGTACGTTCGGAATTTTGAGGTCAACGACGGAACATCTCCAGACGACAAATAGGTATGTTGTTATTTTATGTTGGTTATATTGGTATTGATATCGTAATTTAATTTAACAGATATGAGACGATCTACTCAGTATTGCACGAGACGTGGTGCCGGACGACCACGCATGAGTACCACGGATCTCCGGATATGCCAGATACCCATCGTTAGTGAGCCCGCTACCGTGATGCACTCAGGGATGCAATGAGCATCGGGCCTCAAATCCCGATAGCTCTCGTAGAGATACCTATTTTGGCCACACCAACGGTATCCACGCCTACCTGCTTACAGTACCATCGTGGGTACCATTGGTGTACCCGACATCCGCCCAACAGCCTCACGACGTATTGATGCCACCACCACTTGGACCCACAAGGTACCCGACACGGTGCACCTGCACTTCAAAGGCTTGCCCACATCCGTAGCTTTTCCCACTGCACTCGATTGCCACCACTTTTGTTCCCTGTGCACTACGTACGCCCATGCTCCCAGATATGCAGCAGATCGGGAGTTCCTCCTCCGGTTTATTCCGCGGTACCACCGTAGTATCAGCTCCAGTGTTTCTGCCAGTTCCGACATGTTGCTGCACGAGCTAGGATTCCAGCACTGGCCGAGTCGATGAAGACTCGTTTCACTCTTTTCCGCGGAGATCTCGATCCGAGTATGGCTCGTCATGGATAGAGACTATGGAGCGACTTTCTTCTATATGGCTTGCTCCGAGTGGGAGAAAGCAGAGTTGGCCTACCATTTATGGGATGAAGCTAATGCCCTGTGGGTTACTCATTCTATTATAGGTGAGCGCAACGCCACATGGACCAGTTCGAGAGGCTTTTGAGCCGCTTTTTTCCTTGCCCTATCGATGTCTCACGATTTTATGAGTCCGAGGCGAATAACCGCCAATGACCGAGTATAATATGTAATTCTCCGGTGGCTCCGCTTTTGTCCAGAGTTAGTTGAGGACGTAACTCGCATGATGCAGTTTATACAGGGATTGGATGGTTATCTGCATGTACAGCTTGCCGATTTAGGGATTTCATCTTACTCTGATGCATTGAATCGAGCTTTGATGATAGAGTTAGCTCGGCAGACAGCATATCCGGACAGGAAAAGAAAGCATACGGGTCAGACATCAGGGCAGGTCCAGCAGACTCAGGCGACAGGACAGCCTCAGAGTAGTCGCAGACAGTCAGGTCAGAGTACTTCTGGGGTGTCACGTAGGCCTCAGAAATCAGGACGGTCTTCTTCAGGACGTTCCCGGTTTTCTCAGCAGAACCGGCAACCACCTTCCGGTGATACTCATTGTTTCAGATGTGGATCCAGAGATCACCTCACCCCAGCTTGCTCTCTGGGACAGTCAGTTTGCTTTTATTGCAAACTGCCAGGGCACCAGAGCCGAGATTGTCAGCTGAAGGCTCAGCACACGGCTTCCGGAGGGTCAGGTCAGAGGGGACAGTCTAGTCAGTCAGGGGCATATCGAGGAGGGCAGAAAGCCCAATCTTCACAGCGTCAGCAGGGAGTAGCTCCCTCCGCAGCAGCATTTGGCATGCTTGGACAGGAGTACTCCAGTGCTTCTGTAGCACCCCAGAGTTTTGCTCCAGGACCTTATTATCCGACTCAGGGGCAGTATCAGACTCAGTTCCAGCCAGCTGCACAGTATCAGTCACCATCCTCTCAGTCTTAAGGCTTCTGCCCAGCCGCAGCAGCCGCTGGCAGCATTACCACCTCCTCCTCCGCCAGAGACTGGTCGTGTTCATGCTATTACCAGAGAGGATGCTCAGCGGGCCGACGGATCCGTTTTCCGTGGTACGATTTCCATTTATGCATTTACTGCTGATATTTTGATTGATACTGGTAGTTCGCACTCTTTTATATCCCGTACCTTTATGCGGGAGATTGGTAGATTACCTACTGTTAGGTTGCGGCGATTGACTGTCTCCCTACCGTCCGGTGATACTTTAGACGTCACCCAGGAGATCAGAGGTTGCCCGTTAGACTTTGGCAACATGATACTTACGGTAAATCTTCTAGTATTGGAGATGGTCGAGTTTGATGTCATTCTTGTCATGGATTGGCTGTCAGTGTATCATGCTACCGTTGATTGCCAGACGAGGGTGGTCACCTTCCGGCCTCCGAACCAACTCTCGTGGAGTTTCACTGGCATTAGAGACGACGGCATCTCGATTATTTCGGCGATTCAGGCGCAGGTCCTCACTACCTGCATGGTTTTCTGTTGTCGCTGATCAAGATCGAGGATAGTAGTTCGCAACCTCCGACGCCGTTCTGTCCCGGAGTACGCAGATGTATTTCCAGGAGCGCTGCAGTTTGCCTCCTAGAAGGCCGGAGTTCGCTATTGAGTGATTCCGGAACCTCACCGACATCGAAAGCTCCGATCGTATGGCACCAAAAGAGTTGAACGAGTCAAGGTTCAACTCCTGGAGCTTTTAGACAGGGATTTATTCGCCCTAGTGTTTCACCATGGGGTTCTCCAGTTCTATTTGTCAAGAAGAAAGACGGCACCATGAGGTTATGTATTGACTACAAGCATTCAGTGACCGTCGAAATAAATATCCATTACCACGGATTGAGGATTTATTTGATCAGCTTAGAGGTACAACGTGTATTCTAAGATTGATCCGCGATCCGATATCATCACCGAGAGTCGAGACTCGTATATTCGAAGATGCCTTCCGCACCGTATACTGGCCATTATGAGTTTTGTAATGTCATTTGGCTTACCAATGCTCCAATGGTGTCTATGGACTTGATGAACCGCATCTTTCCGAGTATCTGGATCAGTTTGTTATCATTTTCATTGATGACATATTGGTCTACTCCCGAGGAGGAGCATGCACGATCTTCGCACGCCTTAGAGATTCTTCACGACATCACCAGACGCCAAGTTCAAAGTGTGCATTCGCTATCCTCGCTTGGGTTTCGGGACACGTGGTTTCTAGCGGTATTTCAGTTGATCCTCGAAGATCGAGGTCACACCGGTTGGGAGCAAACAAGTCGCTTTAGGAGATCCGCAGCTCGGTTTGGCGGATATTACCGACGCTTTGTCGAGGGCTTCTCGCCTATGCCACTGACACGCCTTACCCGGAAAGGCGTGAAGTTCATATGGTCCGAGGATTGCGAGACCAGCTTTCGGTGAAGCGGAGATTAGTGTCGGCTCATTTTGGTTTTACCTTCCGGAGAGGATGGATTTGTACTTTACACCGACGCTTCTCATGGTTTGGGCGCTGCTCGATGCAGCACGCAAGTAGTCTCTTATGCTTCTCGTCACCTGAAGGAGCATGAGAAGAACTACCAGTTCATGATTTGGAGTTAGCTGCCATCATCTTTGCTCTAAGCTTTGGCGTCATCATTTATACGGTATCACATTTGAGATTCTCACCGATCATAAGAGTCTCAAATACATTTTCACTCGGAAGGAGCTTCGACCGAGGAGATGGATGGAGTTCCTGAAGGACTACGATTGTACCATTAGCTACCACCCGAAAAGCTAATGTGGTTGCAGATGCACTCAGCAGGAAGTCCAGAGGACTTTAGCTTGCCACCGGATTTCAGTTACGGATTTATTCTGAGTTTTTCCGAGTTAGACCCGAGGAGCAGGGACCGCAGAGCAGGGTATTCTGGTTACCATGGTTGCTCAGTCGCCCAGGACGAGGATCCGAGAGGCACAGGCCAGTGATCAACATTTGCGTTGGCGCCAGATAGCTTCCGGACAGCACACCGAGTTTACACGAGACGAGGAGGTATTATATATTTCCGAGGCAGTTATGTACCTTCAGTCTCATCCGGTCTTACAGGAGCTACTTCAGGAGGCACACCGTTCTCGATTTGCGATCCATCCAGGCGGAACCCGTATGTATCGAGACTTGAGACGTTCCTATTGGTGGAACGGTATGAAGAAAGACATCGCGGATTTCGTAGCTAGATGTCTTGTTTGTCAGCAGGTGAAGGCTGAACACCAGAGATCTGCAGGATTACTTCAGCGGGTTCCTATTCCTGAGTGGAAGTGGGATCACATTACCATGGACTTTGTGGTGGGTTTGCCGAGGACACGACGAGGCCACGACGCGATTTGGGTAATCGTTGATCGATTAACCAAATCCGCGCACTTTTTAGCGATTCGGAGGATTGATCCCCTGGATCGATTAGCAGATTTGTATTGTCGAGAGATTATCAGACTACATGGTGTTCCGATGAGTATCATTTCGGATAGAGATCCACGGTTTACGTCTCGTTTCTGGCAGAGTCTGCAGCAGGCCTTGGGCACACAGCTCCGTTTCAGTACAGCCTTCCATCCACAGACAGATGGACAGTCAGAGCGGACCATTCAGACTTTAGAGGACCTGCTGAGGTCATGTGTTATGGATTTCGGAGGCAGTTGGGAGGACTATCTACCGTTAGTAGAGTTTGCTTACAACAACAGCTTTCATTCGGCTATCCAGATGGCACCGTTTGAAGCGTTGTATGGTAAGCCTTGTCGGACACCCACCCTCTGGGATGAGATTGGAGAGGCCCAGCTGTTGGGACCTTATAGAGTTCAGCAGGATGCAGAGTTGGTCCGTACTATCAGACGGAGGATGTCAGAGGCGCAGGACCGCCAGAAGAGTTATGCTGATCGGAGACGCGGACCACTAGAGTTCTCTGTTGGCGACCATGTATTTCTGCGAGTTTCACCCACGAAAGGGGTGAAGAGATTTGGCCTCAGAGATAAGCTAGCTCCACGGTACATTGGCCCTTTCGAGATCTTGGAGAGGATCGGAGTGGTAGCTTACCGACTGGCACTACCACCGTCCCTGGCAGGCGTCCACGATGTATTCCACATATCTATGCTGAAGAGATACGTACCCGACCCGACACATGTGCTGACAGATGTCCCAGTTCCAGTTCAGCTTGACATTACTTATGAGGAGGTTCCGGTACGGATTCTCGACCGGAAAGAGCCTCAGTTGCGGAACAAGACTATCCGGCTGGTTAAAATCGGATGGCAACATCATTCGGATGAGGAGGCTACTTGGGAGCTCGAGGATACTATCCGAGCTCGATATCCCCATCTTTTCACTTGAGGTATGTGATTTATTTACCGTTCAACATTTATACTCTATATCTGTTGTTAGTACTTGCTGATGGTAGATAACGAAATTTGGGGACCAAATTTTTATAAGTGGGGGAGAATGTAAAATACCGGAAATAGACGAATATGATTAAGGGAATTTTCCGGAATTCTTGAAAATTTTTCGGGAATTTTTCGGAGCTCGCACGAACGAGTTAACGGGGATGGAAACGGGGCCGGGAAAAGCCTGTTTTACGCTATCCATTTATGTGAGGAAAAATTTATTTTCTTTTCCTTTTCTAATTCTTTTTCTTTTTATTCTTTTTCTGATTTTCCTTTCTTATTTCTTTTCTCCTCCCCCGCATGCCGAGCCATCTCCCCAAAAACCGCCCGCGGCCGCACCCTCTTCCATTCTTCTCTCACGCCGAAGCGCCTATCCTCCTTGCCCTAACCACACTCGGCGGTTCCATCTTCCCCCGAGCATTTAGGTTGTGATCAAGGGAGAAGCCGAGCACTCCTCTTCGTTTTCTTTCTTCTTCCTCTTCGCCGAGACCCCACTTCTGTTCCTCCTCACTGAGCGACGCGCCGCCGCCACCACAATCGCAGTCGTCGCCTCTTGCTGCGGAGTTCTCAGCACTGCCGCCGGCCTTCCTCAGCCCTAGAGCTTTCCCTCCGATCGTCGAGCAGAGCTTCTGCCCTAGCCGAGCCCTGCTGAAGTTGTGCCCTTGCACTGCCGCCGGCCACAGGTTCGTTTCATCACAAGACTTAGGCTTTGTACCCTAACTGTGATTGGAATTAGGTACTCTTTCGATTTGAGGTTAGGGTACAGATCCAATCAGTAGCGTTTGGGCCTGTTGGATAACATCAAGTGTTGATTTTGAGTATTTTGATTTAGGAATCAGTAATTTCTGAGGTAGCTGCAGCTAGGAATTTTGGCAGTAGGTTCCTCAGGATTGGAGCAGTTGTTTACCTTGAAATCCAGCAGCAAACGACTTGTTTTTCAGCAGCAAGCAGTGGCTATGATTTGAGGTAAGGGGTAGGAATTTGATATATTTTGTAGTTAGGTTCATGTGTAGTAATTTTGATACGTGATGTTGATGAATTAGGTTTATGTATCAAATTGGAGATAAATTGGATTTCTGGATGGTTAGATTGATCAGGGTTTTACCCTAATTTAGCCTTAAGAATTTTATTTAGCTATACATTTGGATTAGTTAAATAAAATATAATTGTATTGGTGACACAGGACTTTGATTCGAGACGAGTTTATCGATAGTCGGATTGGACTACCCTATTGGAGGCGGGTACTTTTGACTTATGTCATTTGATATGCTTAGTAATTAAATTAACATGTTGCATTAATTGTGTTTCTTATCTGTTTCGGTTAATCACTACCCAAATCTTACATGCTTGATTGATTGATTGGTTTTGCATCTCAGGTATATTTTACCTGTTTATACATGCTTATAGGGGTAGTGATATGCCATGCTTGACCATGTTCAGGACCTAGGTTTTATACCTTCCGTGTACCTTTGATTCGATATGATTTGTTGACCTAGGGTGCACTTTTCTATATATATGGATTAGGTCAGGATGTTTATATGGTTATTGCCATGCATCATTTGCACGATTGCATGCTGTGCGATAGTCCGCTCCATTATTGTTGAGCACATCGCCGTTACATGGATCTGCACACACCACCACTCATGGGTTAGTGGTCGATCTAGGATGAGTGTGTTGCAGCAGGGACTCATTGCACCGCTGGTCCGCCCATGGGTAGTGTGACACAACGTGTTATCCGGCAGGAATTCCTCCCGCCTTTGAGTACGGGAGTTGAGAGTATTGCGCGCCCCCATCTATGATTTGGGGTAGGAGGATAGGTGTATTCCACAGAATCCCGTCCACTCGGTCACTCATCGGGAGTAGTGACGACAGAGTGCACGGTTGTCACAACCCTACCCACTCGGCCTCACTTTTGTATGAGATGATCGACTGGCGTCAGGGGTGACCAGGACGCATCATTGGCATCATGTGCATGATGCATTTATTGCTTGTGTTTGTGTTTGCTGCATTTATATGCTGCATATTGTTTGGATACCTATGTTTGACATGCATACAGGATTCCTTATCCCTCGGACTGTTTGACCTTATACTCAGGACCTGGTTAGTACAGTATTCTCCTGTTTATTTCAGATGCATTCTTATCTTTCTTATCAGGAGACTGTACGCATGATTAGTGCTAGTTGTTGTTTCTTTACTTTGCATATCAACTGTACCTGCTGAGTGTTGGACTCACCCCGCCTCCATTGTTGTTATTTTCAGGTTGATGCTGTCAGGAGGGAGTTCCAGTCGCTAGTCCCCACTGCACGTAGTGCTACTCCGCTGCTGGTTTTTGAGTTGTTTCATTTTAGCTTTTCGCTATCAGACTTTATTTTAGTTTTGTTTTGGACTTACATATGGATATTGTATGGAATCTTTCCGTTGGATGAACTTTTCGTATGATTTGGATTTACTCTACTACATGCCTGCCTGAACGGCAGAAGAGGTAAGAAAAATCGGATTTTGGGCTTTACGAGTGTAGTTGAGTAGGGTTGATTTCGAGTCAGAGTATTATTACTGCGTGGTTGTGTCAGCCAGAGGCTGAATATATATATATATAAACTGCGTGGTGATTGATTTTTATTACTGTTATTATTCCAGCCGCCTGTGGCTGAGTATTTAGTGCTTGTAGAAAATTTTGATTGTCCGCCGTACAGGGGAGATGCTGCCGAAATTTTCTCGGACAGGGACTCTTCTGGGGGCGTGACAGAGAATTAGAGCGAAGCGCCCAGTAAACCAGATGACATGGGCCGACTTCGAGAGGGAATTCTTTGAGGAGTTCTTTCACATGCGGGTCACGAACCGCCACTACGACGAGTTCACTGAGTTTCGCCAGGGCAACCTATCAGTTGAGGAAGCCGTGAAGAAATTCAATAGATTGGCTCGTCTATGCCCCAAACTAGTCAGCACAGAAAAAGAAAGAGTTCGGTTGATGCTCAAGATGCTGAGGCCGGAAATAGCAATAAACGTGGCTGGCGACGTTCATAGGCCGTAAACCACCGAAGAACTAGTCAGCAGCGCCCTGACCACCGAGCACTACCAAAACCATATTAAGCAGCAGAAGCAAGTCCTCTCAGAGTCTAAAGGTCAAGGAGGCTCAGGTACTCAGAAACAACAGGGCTACAGCTCCAACTGGAAAGGGAACTCCAGCAATAAGCGCAAACCATGGAGTTACCCAAAAGGAGGGCCAGCTAGCAAGCAACCCAGTTATCCAAAGTGTGCTACTTGTGGGAAATTCCACCCTGGAGTTTGTCATAAGGGCACACGAGGATGCTTTGAGTGCGGACAAGAAGGGCACATGGCCAAGCAGTGTCTGAACAAGGCCAGCTTTCCTCCACCACAGCCGATCCAGTATGAAGCCAAGCCAGCACAGTTGCATCAGATGCAGGCCGTTTTAGATGGTCCCCACATCAGCCAGGGCAGACTAGAAGCCCCTCCAGCTACGACAAATGCACGAATCTACTCACTCACCAGAGAAGACGTAGCAAATACCTCGACAGTTGTTTCAGGTCAGATTAGTATTTTACAGCAAAATACAACTATCTTATTCGATACTGGGGCAACCCATTCTTATATATCCAGGGCGTTTGCTGAGAAGTTAGCAATACCTCCAGAGGTACCCGT
This sequence comes from Zingiber officinale, assembly GCF_018446385.1. NCBI lineage: Eukaryota > Viridiplantae > Streptophyta > Magnoliopsida > Zingiberales > Zingiberaceae > Zingiber > Zingiber officinale. Next base: position 104,243,974 of record NC_056000.1, on the reverse strand, counting down.
GAGTCGGCCGACAACGCTACCTTCGGAGAAATTATGGCATCCACGACCGCTCGAAAGGCTACCATTATAGCGCATGAGAACTCTTTGTGATATGATAGTGCTAAATATGACGGACTACGATGTCATCTTCGAATGGACTTCTGATCGATCACGTGCCTCCATCTGCGCCGAGGCGAAAGTCGATTCCAACCTCAAGGTATTCGAGTTCTTGAGAACCCAAGAGAAAGGCTAAGAAGTTTCTCTCAGCTATGAAGCACATAAATTAATGGATTCTGGATGTACGGATTTTAGCACACGAGTCGGACCGTCGGGACAAGGACCGACAGAGGTCCGAGTCGATGTGACTACCCAGCCTTCCCCAAGAGTTACCAGTGCTTAGCACCGCATGGGATAGAATTTGAGATAGAGCTCATTCCCGGTACAAATCCTATTTCCAAAGCGCCTTACCGCATGGCCCCAGCAGAACTGAAAGAACTTCATGAGCAATTACAGAAGCTGCTTGACAAAGGCTTCATACGCCCTAGTCACTCACCATGGGGAGCACCTGTATTGTTCGTGAAGAAGGAAGGGAGCATGCGCCTATGCATAGATTACAGAGCACTGAACCAAGTCACCATTAAGAATAGGTATCCTCTTCCCAGAATAGATGACCTGTTCGATCAGCTAAAGGGAGCAGCAGTGTTCTCTAAGATAGACCTCAGATCAGGTTATCATCAGGTGAAAGTTAAGGAAGGGGATATACCCAAGACAGCGTTCAGGACTAGATACGGACACTACGAGTTCGTAGTCATGCCCTTTGGCGTGACGAATGCTCCAGCCACTTTTATGGACCTCATGAACAGAGTATTCAGGGACTACCTAGATAGATTTGTTATTGTTTTTATCGATGACATTCTTATCTATTCAGGAACTCAGGAAGAACACGCAGAGCACCTGAAAATAGTACTGCAGACCCTTCAGCAGAACCAGTTGTACGCCAAGTTCACAAAATGTGAATTTTGGTTAGATCAGGTGTCCGTCTTGGGTCACATTATCTCAAAGGATGGTATTATGGTAGACCCCAGTAAAATAGAAGCTGTGAGTAACTGGAAAAGACCCAACGCTAGTGAGATCAAAAGCTTTCTGGAATTAGCAGACTATTACAGAAAATTCGTAGAGGACTTCTCCAGGATAGCCTCCCCACTGACAGCTCTCACCAGGAAGAACAGAAAATTTCAATGGACAGAGGACTGTGAGAATAGCTTCAGTGAGCTAAAAAGAAGATTGACCAGTGCACCTATTCTGACTCTACCTGAAAATACAGACAGCTTTGATATATATAGTGATGCCTCTAAGTTGGGACTAGGAGCAGTGCTGATGCAAGATGGCAAGGTAATCGCCTACGCCTCTAGACAACTCAAGGATTATGAGAAGAACTATCCTACTCATGACCTTGAGCTTGCAGCAGTCGTGTTCGCCCTCAAAATTTGGAGACATTACTTTTATGGAGCTCAGTGCAGAGTGTATACAGATCATCAGAGTCTGAAATACTTCTTCACTCAGAAGGATCTGAATATGCGACAGCGCAGGTGGCTAGAGCTGGTCAAGGACTATGATATAGACATCCTCTACCACCCAGGGAAAGCCAATAGGGTAGCAGACGCACTTAGCAGAAAGTCCAGTGCTACCCTATTATCTTTAGCAGCCATGTCACCGCCCCTACGGAAAGAGATCACAGATTTCGGTCTCGAACTCATAGTTGGATAGCTCTCTACTATGACATTAGAGTCTACCTTGCTTGGTGACATTCAGACAGCTCAGGAACAGGATCCTGAAATTCAGAAAATCAAGCAAGGGATAGCAGAATCAGAAGGTGGAGAGTTCAGAATATCAGATAGCGAGGTATTATACTTTAGTGACAGATTATGTGTTCCAGATCAGGAGGAACTACGAAGAAAGATTTTAGATGAGGCTCACAAGACTCCCTATGCGATGCATCCTGGCTCCACCAAAATGTACCAAGACCTGAAGAGACGTTTTTGGTGGCCTGGGATGAAGAGAGACATCGCTCGATATGTCAGCACCTGCCTAACCTGTCAGAGGGTTAAAGTAGAACATCAGAGACCAGGAGGAGTTTTGCAGCCTATTCAGATTCCAGAGTGGAAGTGGGAAGACATTTCTATGGATTTCATAGTGGAATTACCCAGAACCACGAATGGTTTTGATACCATCTGGGTAATAGTCCACAGGTTGACTAAATCAGCCCACTTCTTAGCTATCAGGACATCCTACTCCATGGAACAGCTAGCACAGTTGTATCTCAAGGAGATCGTTAGACTACATGGAGTCCCACGAACCATTATATCAGATAGAGACAGCAGATTCACATCACACTTCTGGGAGTGTGTACAGTCAGCGTTGGGCATGAAGTTAAAGTTTAGCACAGCCTTCCATCCTTAGACAGATGGACAGACGGAGCGAGTAAATCAAGTACTCGAAGATATGCTCCGAGCATGTGCCCTAGACTTCAGGGGAAGTTTGTGTAAATATCTGAGCTTAGCAGAGTTTGCATACAACAATAGCTATCAGGCCACTATCGGTATGGCACCTTACGAGGCTCTCTATGGGCGGAGGTGTAGATCTCTAATCTGTTGGTATGAGAGTGGTGAACAGAAAGAACTAGAACTTCAGACAGATCTAGTAGCAGATACCACAGCAGCTATACAGCAGATCCGCCAGAGGATAGAGACAGCTCAGAGCCGTCAAAAAAGCTATGCTGATACACGGCGCAGACCTTCAGAGTTTTCAGTTGGGGATACAGTATTCCTCAGAGTGGCTCCCATGAAGGGAGTAATGCGTTTTGGGAAGAAGGGCAAACTAAGTCCCAAATATGTGGGATCATACCTTATCAGCAGAAGAGTTGGCAAGGTAGCATATGAGCTAGAGCTACCACAGGAGATGTCAGTCATCCATAATGTATTTCATGTCTCTATGCTGAAGAAGCATATCTCAGATGCCACCCAGGTGATTGAGCCTCAGTCGGTACCAGTCCGCGAAGACCTCAGCTATGATAGTCGGCCTATTCAGATAATAGACCGAGCAGTTAAGAAATTGCGGAACAAGGAAGTACCATTAGTAAAAGTAATTTGGTAAAGTCACACAGCAGAAGAGGCAACCTAGGAGACAGAAGCCAGTATGAGACAGAAGTACTCAGAGTTATTCTAAGTTCGAGGATGAACTTTTTATAAGGTATAGGGGATTGTAACACCCGAAAATTCTCAAAATAATTATTAGAAATATCCTAGTATTTTTATGGAATTTTAAGATATTTTTACAGAATTTTTAGAGTAGCGGAAGTAGCAAAAATAAATAGAAAACGAAAATAGCATACGCGGGAATTGAACCCGAGACCTATTGGGTCCTACGACTTAAAGGTGAACTCTAGTAACCAGGAGAACCCAGCAGGACCGTGCTAAAAGGAAAGGGAAACAATTTTATTTAAGTTAAAGTTGGGGGAATTAATTCCTTAATATAAATAGGGAATTAAGTGAGGAGTTTTATTTTTATCGTGACTTACCTCTTCTCCTCACCCTAATCCCGCCGAACCTCCCTTCTCCTCCTTCTTCTCTCGGCGCACCAAGCCAAGGGTTCTAGGAGCACCTCCCGGCAACACAAAGGGTACGAGGACGCTCCTCTTCGCGAGAAGAACACATAGACGTGAGAAGATCGTCAAGTAGATCGTCTCCTCCGGAAATCTAGCGATTAGAATCGTAAGAAAATCCGAACAGGAGGTAAGAAACCCCTCACCTGCAGTATAAGTAGCTTCCGTGTGAATTCCATGTTTTAGTTAGTAGTATATAGTTTTTCGGCACAAAGGATGTGAATTAGCGCATACAAAGTGTTCGATTAAATTACTAGCACAATTAAAATGCAACTTAGGCATTTTAATAGCTTAGTTAAATGCAATAGAAGCATTTCACACCTCATATAGTCTTGCTACAGCTTTTACAGGACTAGATGTCCAATGGGTGGGCTCCCACAGTCACCTCTAGGTTTAGATAACCTAGTTCTGGGTTTAGACAACCTAGTAAAAGCAAGACAGGAATTTATTAGCTTATGTTCAATATTTTACTTTCTCAATGACACTGTACTGGATTAGATATCCATTGGGTTGGGCTCCCACAGTCGTCCCTAGGTTCAGATAACCTAGTAACCCTACTAAATTCGGGACTTGCAAACCCGGGTCTAGATAGGGATGCGCGCACGGCACGTACAGTTGCCGGGCCCAAACAGCAGCATGATTAGTATTTTCATCTATTATATATGTAGTTTTAAACTCTCACAAAATAGTTAGGTGAAATCAGTATAGCTTTAGAATTTGCTAGAATTAGCTCAGTTTATGCTTCAGTTCAGCTCACTCTTATGATTATGTATGATAGCTCTATGTTCAGCTTTTGTTACACATACTTTAGATGATAGTATGCCATGACTAGCTTTTGGTTTCCATGTATTGTATGATAGCATGCCATGTTTTAGTTTAATCAGTACACATTTCAAATAGCATGTTTTAAAATCATGAATTGCATCGTATGCATGTTTTAGTGAGGTAGATGGTTTCTTACTAAGCGAAAGCTTACAGATACTTTTTCCTTATACTGCAGATAAAGGTAAAGGAAAGATGGACTAGAGGAAGCTGGAGGGCAATGTGATGAAGATGTGTGTGGATGGAACTTGGAACAAAGATCTTAGGAGTTTTAGCAAGTTTAACTATTAGAACTATGTTATTTTAGTTTTGCCGTTCAGTTTGCTCAAATGTTATGAATTAGTGGATTATGCACCATGACAGGTGTAGAATGCTAGATAATTGATGTTAGGAGGCATTCCATTTGGTTTGGAATTGATATGAGGGATTTTGGCACGAAACAGTGCTGAAATCAGGCTTCTGGTGTGAAATCAGAAAACCCAATCGATCGGCCGATCGATTGGGGCTTCTCAATCGATCAACCGATCGATCGAGAAGTTCGCACCGTGAACAGTAAGCTCCTGGATCGACCAGCCGATCGATCTGGATGCCTTCTGTCGTGAACAGAAAGCCCCGGGATAGATCACTGGATCGATTGGCCAGTCTGGATCGATCAGCCGATCGATCCAGAATATTGCCCGGAGCACAGTAGCGTGCTGAATCGATCACTGGATCGATCCAACCTAAGTTCCGTATACATTAGCCACCTGGATCGATCAATGGATCGATCCGGCCATTCCAATCGATCCGTGGATCGATTGGGAGGCCTGTTATCAGCAAGAAACTCTTAGTTAAGTTCTTTGACCATTGGGGGATGTAATATATGTCATGATTAGTTTAGATTACACCCTTAGCACATGTAGAACCAAGAGAGGATAATAGTTTAGCAAAATTTTAATTAGTACAGCTTCCGTACTTAGATTTAATGATGGTCATGGAATGGTTAGCACAGCATAATGTGACGATCGGCCTTACAGCTTAGTTAGTAGAAGGCGGGTCGTTACAATTTCTATCCGATTACTATCCAATGGCTTAGAACTTGACAATAAGGGAGGGCAACAATGGTGGCTGGCTGGAGGGCTTGTTCGACGATTAGGGTGGTTGGCGCCAAGGGAAGAAGCTGGCGACAAACAAAACAATAGGCTTTGCTTGCTATTTAGTGACACAAGCTACTTTCAGGAGCTCTTGTGTCAGGTAGACAACAACTATCTGTAGGACTAGCGGCCAGTTGGTAAGGAAGCTGGCAATGGGTTGGTTCCAATAGCTTTGGTTTTGCGATGGTGGATAAACCAAAAGGGAACAACCCTTTGGTTGATGGCTAGAGGGAAAGGAGAGGAGAAGGAGGAGAAACCTAATAAAATTAAGTTACCCAATTAATTAATTATTATTCTCCTCATGGAGGGGTATATATATGCCTCTCCACAATGACTTAGGGATCAAGTCATCTCCCAAACCCAATTCCCAATAGCAACCCGATTTGTTATCATTAAGCTTGGTTTAAAACCAAATCAACTTGGTTCAAAACTAAAACACTCTTGATTCATTATTAAATCAAACCAACTTTAGTTCATAACTAAACAGAAAGGGATCCAACCTTGCCTACAAGATGCTTAGACGACCTTCGTTTCTGTTCCAATAAATATCTTCCATATTTGTACCTCATCTGTGTAGGGATCTGATGCATAAAACTATTAAGACTATTGGCAGACTAGAAGGGGGTTGAATAGCCCTGCACAAATAAAATAAAATGAACCCTTCTCGGACTTAAAAGAACACTTGCATAAAACAATTAAATGAACTGAAAAATAGAGACTTAGAGTTTTTACTTGGTTATAATCGGAGAGGTTGCTAATCCAAGGAAATGAATCACACTACTTACTCCTTCAGGTGGAGAAGCCTCTTTACAGCAATTTACACATAAAAATGAAGAAGCTAAACAAAGAGGAAAGCATGTACAAGTGTTGCTCAGTAAATCTTGTTGTCCTCTAGCTTCTGGACCAAGGTTGTATTTATAGCCTTGGTCAGGGCACCTAGAAGTGTTCCAGGTGCCTAGAGTAGGATAGAATTCTATCCCTAAGGCAACTGTCAACATCCACGTTGAAGTGGATAAAAATGAGGTTCCGGGCGCCCGAACCCTAAAAGTCAACAGGGTTAACTTTCTGGTCCGGGCCCTCTGCTCCAGTGTTGCTCGCCTCAGTCCGGGTCTTTCGCTCCGCCTCTGCTCACTTGGGTGATTTCGGCCATCCAGAATAGGTAACATGAACCCAACTTTCGACCTTCTCGAGCAACATTCCACTCCGGCTTCTCGTCCCTTGGAAACATCGCGCGCCTCCTTCTCATCCGTCCGCGTAGTCTTCCGCAGCACCTCGTCCCTCAGACGCACCAAGCCCGTCGGCTCTCTCCCGTGTCGTCCTTCTCGCTAGCTGTGTCTTTTGCTCGACTTCCTATGCTCTTAAGCTCCTACACACTTAGACATAAGGTTAAACACAACAGGACCTAACTTAACTTGTTTGATCACATCAAAACTACCTAGGGGTACCAACAATCTCCCCCTTTTTGATGTGAGCAACCCAAGTTAAGGTGGGGTAAACTAACATAAACATAAAGGCAATTAAACTGAAAAAAAATCATTTTAATCTACCAATCTACCTCCCCCTAGACTTAATCTTTTTCTTCTCCCCCTTTGATCACATAAAAAATAGGGTACCAAGAAAAATCTAAGGGTAATTCTGAAAAAAAACTTATCAAGTTTAAAAAATTTTGAACATTATTTTAATATAAAAAAAATTACCATAATTTTAGAAACTTTAAGTGTTGCAAAAAAAAATCTAAGTAAGAAAATTTCAAGCAGAAAAATTTTCTAAGTTTAAAGATAAAAAAGTTTTGTGCAACGTATAAAATAAATTTTGGTAAAATAAAGTTTATAAAATAACTTAAAAATTTTAAGTTAAACAAATTTTAAAAAATGAGAAATTTTTCTAAGTTAAATAAATTTGCAAAGAAAAATTTGAGAATTTTCCAAAAAAACATTTGAGTAACTATTTAAAGCATTATCTAATTTTAATTTCAATGCTTTATCAGTTAGTCAATAAAATATTTTATTTCAATATTTGACTTCCAGGCTGTAGTGAGGCACTAGGTCTTCTTGGTTGTTTGAGCAACAACAACTTTCTAGACAAAGCCTCATAAGAAAATTAAACGTCTAATATATTCTCTAAAAGCCCTAAGTCCAATTAAACTTTTAATTAAGACAAGACTTTGGAACCCAGTAAAGGTTCCTTCCAACAATGTTAATTAGGAATTTCTTAGGGACATATTTCTTTGAAATGTTTCTAATTTGTCCTTTATTATATTTAAAATACCAGTTCAGGTTATATTTTCTAACACTTGTACTATATGTGCTTGTATTATTTTTCAAGTTATTTATTTCTAGTTGCAAATTGTCATTTTCTAGCTTTATTCTATCAAGATCTTCTAATGGAAAAGATTTTGCTAGAATTAACTTTAATTTCTTTTTCAAGTTTGCAATAATCTTTGGTTAATAATTTCAAAACTTTAAATAATTTATCGGGAGGTAGAGATCGTATCTGACTTATCTTGTCGATCTCATTATCCATAGCTCCCACTGAACTGCTGCTTCTTCCGATGTAGCTCCCCCTTCATCAATGCTCTCGATGCTCATTTCGGACGAGCTAGATTCGTGTTCATCTTCTTGAAGACTTGCCATTAATGCAAGTCCGGAGAAAGCCTCAACTTTTGATTCGGACGACGTTTCATCCCACGTCACCTTTAAAGTCTTGTAATTGTTCGTTTGGGCAGGCTTCTTTCCTTTGTCCTTATCCTTGTTCCTCAACTTAGGGCATTTATCCTTAACGTACCCTTCTTTATTGCAGTGGTAGCATCTGATTGTCCTTTTCTTTCTACCCTGCGGATGGTGTTAGGATGGGCTTTTTTGTATGAACATTTATATTTTGAAATAAGAATGGCATTGGTCAAACGTCTGCATTTATATTAAATACAGTTGTCCATTTAATTTATATTGTAGATAACATGGTGTTTGGTGTGACACAGAATATCATGTTATCAGTTCCTTATAAATTATAAATAGTAACTCACAACCAAGATGGAACAGGACAAACCATTGGAGTGGTTGTTGTGTAATTTGGTATTATTTTATCTTAACTATAAAATTACACTAGTACACTATGTGTGTATTGAGCAGGATTATTTGAGGTTATTTCTTTTTATACTGACTGCATAAAAGAACAAGACCTCTGTTATTATGGAAGTGTGTGCTCTTAATTCCGATATAATAACAAGCACATATACTTAGTATTTATTTCTTTAATTTATTAATGGGTGAGATTTATTCATTTGGATCAATAGGCTTGATAAGTTGGGAAATAATATTATTTATATGGTGTGTTGTTGATTATAGAAGGAAACTGTGTCCTAGTAATCTAGGTTGATGATGTCCCCTTGAGGAGCTCATAAGGATTATCATATAAACCCTGCAGGTGGACCTAGTCCAGCATGACAATGAAGTTGAGTGGTACTACTCTTGAGCTAATTGTTAATTAAGTGAGTGATAGCAACTCATTTGATTAATGGGCATTCGATATCTTTAATACATGGAGATTAACACACTCATGATAAGAAGGAGCCCATAATGTAATTTGGGATTGGTGCGGTAGTTCAATAATAAATCTTTAGTGGTATGAGTTATTATTGATGAACTTGAGTTGGGTGTTCGGGGTGAACACAGGAAGCTCAAGTTCATCGAGAGACCAAAACCAATTTCTCCTCTCGGTCCCTGTTGTAGCCTCTATAAAGCCTTGTATCTATAAAATCCACTTCTTACCCAAGTAATGGGCCAGACACATCCTTGCTTGGAGCAAGGGAGGAGGCCAAGCATTGTTTGGAGTCAAAGAGGTGGTCGGCCCAAGCATATCTTGGTGTCCAAGATGTGGCCGACCACTAGTGGAAGAAAAGGAAGTTTTGTTTTAAAACAAAATTTTGTTAAAATCTGTCCTTATTTGTAGTTATCTACAATAGTTAAAAGAGAGATTTTATTTTGTTAAAATCTTTTCTTTTTTTGTAGTTATCTACAATGGTTAAAAGAAAGATTTTAAACTTTCCTTGTTAGTGTCCACTAAAGAAATAAAAAGAAGATTTTATTTTTGTTAAAATCTTTCCTTTTATAGCGATCCTCGTGGTTTAAAAAAGAGAGTTTTAAATTTTAAAATCTTTCCTTTTATAGCTATCTACAAAGGATTAAAGAGAGATTTTAATTTTGTTAAAATCTTTTCTTATTTGTAGTTATCTATAATATTTAAAAGATAGATTTTAATTTTTGATAAAACTTTCCTTTTTTGTAACCATGTTTTTTAAAAGAGAAGTTTTAATTAATCTTTCCTTTTTTGTAGTTGTCTACATGTTTTAAAAGAGAAAGATTAATTTTAAAACTTTCCTTTATTGTCATGTACAATAGGAAATTTAAAAGAGAGAGATTTTAATTGTTATTAAAATTTTCTTTTTTGCCAAGACCAAGGATTATAAAAGAGAGGTAGAGGGTGCCTTATGAGACTAACCTAGCCTTGCCTCCTCTTCTATTTTCCTTGTGGTCAAAACTCTCTCTTGTGGCCGGCTCCTCTTCTTTTCCTTTGGTGGCCAACCCTTGCTTCTCTCCTTTCTCCTTATTTTCTTTCTCTCAAGGTCGGTGGCACATCAAAGAAGTTCCATCTCCTTGGTGGTCGGCTACTTGGAGGAGAAGAAGAAGAGAAGGAGTTTCCTATTTTGGCATCCCTTGGTGGCTCGAGAGTCTTGGAGGAGAAGAAGTGGTTCGGGTGGATTCCATCTTGGTATATCATTGTCCACACAACGTCCAAGAGGAGGAGAGGAATACAATAGAAAATCAAGAGGTCTTTAGCTACAAAGAAAGGTATAACTAATTAATGGTTTCCGCTTTGAATTAATTAGTTAGTTTTCTTTGCATGGATTTTGAAATACCAACACAAGAGGCTAGTGATTTTATGTTTCGATTTCGTGCTATCGATTTAGTGTTTCGATTTTACATTTCGATCTTGTGCTTCTATTGAGGTCTCTGTAGTTAAACCTAGGGTTACTGCAAGAAGTTAAATATCCAATTTCTTTGAAAGGCTTTGTCTAGGAAGTGGTGGATGATCCCATAACTAAGAAGGTTTAGTGTCTCGCCATGTTTAACCTGGAAGCCAATCTTTGAAATAGATATTTAATTAACTTTTGTAATATGGTTTAACTTAGGAAGATCACATCAGTTAAACTTGGAGTAAAAATGTTAAGTATCATTTCCAATCCAAGTTTAACTTCTGAAGAGCAACTTGGATTAATAATGTTAAGCATCGTTTGCAATCCAAGTTTAACTTCAGTAGAGCACATGGGTAGCTAGGTTAAGTTCTGTGCTTGTACAAATTTTGTATAGGGGAACAGAACAGACTCCAGGTGTAGCAACCAACAATTGGTATCAAAGCTAAGTTTTTGCCTCTGTGTGTTGGTTTTCAGTTAATTATGCACTTTTCATACATAAGTTTAGGCAGGATAATAGTAGGATGTGCAAATAGATTAACTCTGTGATGAATCGCAATTGCTATCAATGAGTAATTGAAGAGGACTATGTAATGAATCACAAGCCCATGAGTAAAATTGTTCTTGAAGAAATAAAAAAAGACACGTCTATTTTAATACCAACGGTACAAGATGAGATACCATAAGAAACTGCAACACATGTCTCAAATGATACACAATTGCAAGCAGTGTCACATCATAGTGGGAGGGTTGTTCGACAACCTGATAGAATCATGTTTTGGGAGAGTCTTCGAACTTGATCCCTGGTGAACATGAACCTGATCCCTGCACATATGATGTAGCACTCCAAGATAAAGATGCAGCATCTTGGCAAAGTGCAATGAACTCTGAAATAGAATCTATGTATTCTAATCAGGTCTGGGAGCTTGTAGAACCACCAAATGATGTAAAAGGCATTGGGTGTAAATGGGTCTACAAAAGAAAAAGAGGGACATATGGGAAGGTGGAAACTTTCAAAGCAAGGCTTGTTGCAAAAGGGTATACGCAGAAAGAGGGAATCGATTATGAGGAAACATTTTCACCGGTAGTCATGCTTAAGTCTATCCGGATTCTTTTATCTATTGCTGCTCATATGGATTATGAGATTTGGTAAATGGATGTCAAGACAGCTTTCCTTATTAGAAATCTTGAAGAAAACATCCATATGAAGCAACCAGAGGGATTCATTGCGAAGGGCAAAGAGCATCTTGTATGTAAGCTCAATCGGTCTATGGACTAAAGCAAGCTTCAAGATCTTGGAACATTCAGTTTAATGAAGTTATCCAGTCTTATGGATTCATTTAGTGTTCATATAAGTCTTGTGTATATAAGAAGCGTGACAAAAATGTGGTGGTATTTCTTGTACTATACGTAGATGATATTTTGCTCATTGGCAACAATGTCAAAATGTTGTCAGAAGTATGGGTATGGTTGTCCAAGTGTTTTGATATGAAGGACTTGGGAGAATGTGGACATATTCTTGGAATCAAAGTAATAAGGGATCGCAAGAAAAGGATATTGTCCTTATCCCAAGCTTCATACATCAATATTATCCTAGCTTGTTTTAGCATGTAAAACTCTAAGAAAGATTTTCTACCTTTCTGGCAAGGAGTGCCTTTATCTAAAGATATGTGTCCTAAGACATCAAAGGAGATAGAGGACATGAAGGCAGTTCCTTATGTTTCGGCTGTATAGAGCCTAATGTATGCGATATACGAGACCGGATATCTGTTTTACCATGGGCATGATTTGTAGATATCAAAGTAACCCAGGACAAGGATATTGGACTGCCCTAAAGTATATATTGAAGTACCTAAAAAGGACTAGAGATTATATGCTACTTTACCAGGCAGATGATTTGCTCCCTGTGGGTTACACGGATTCTAACTTCCAATCAGATAGGGACAATAATACGTCTACCTCGGGGTATGTGTTTACTTTAGGAGGTGAAGCCATAACATGGAGGAGTGTTAAGCAGAAATGCGTTTCGGACTCCACCGTAGAAGTTGAGTATGTGGCAGCCTCTGAGATGGCAAAAGAAGTTGTATGACTCAGAAACTTCTTGATAGACTTAGATGTGATTCCACCATTATCAAGTGTTTTACTTCTCATGTCTAACATCTAATCCTCCATGACATGTTAAAACTTCCACCATTATCGAGTGTTTGATCAACTTTGAATCACTTGGACTTCACATCTCATATTAAGTATATGGTCCTTTATGACCCACTTGGATTCATCTTTGTCAACTTCTTATTAAATTTTTAACTGTTAAGCATTAAATCAACCATGACCCATTTGAACTTTATCCTTGGTAACTCTCTATTAGATTTATATCCTCTAAGTGTCTAGTCAACCAGACCCACTTATACTTCTCCACTATCAAGTATCTGATCACCTTAATCTACTTAAATTTTTGCTCAACCATTTATGTTCAAATCAATCTTAATCAACCTGATCCAAGACTGATTACGCCAACAATCTCTTCCTCCATTAATCTCTCTTTTCATTTGAACATCTCTCTCTCAACCATCAAATAAATTGATCAATTATCGAAACTCAACTTGAGCTTGATCAACCTTTACTAGAGGTTGATTATAGTAATAGTATTGAGTTATTATTTTTAATTTTATTTTATGTTAATATTTTTATCAAATAATTAGAACTAAACCTTCTAAAATAGGTTCATTATAAATTAATGGTTTGCCCCTGAGCTATGGTGCAGCGATAGGATTCCCAATTAAGGCGCACTATAGAATATTTCCCTCTAGTGTGATGACAAACTTGGAATGTTGGACCGCCTACTGCGAGTACTTCCGGATTTACCTTGATGATTGATGGAAACTTTTGTAAGATCGGACCGTTCACCCTCAGGATTAATCGGCCCAAACGATTGGATATCTAGTGCTAGCTAAAAAATATAAAATAAAAAGTAAAAATCATAGATTAATGATTTAAATTTAACTTCGAATCAACTAAATTTGATTGAGCTGACCACTATTGAGGATGGTCATGTTTATGTTTTACTAAACCGTTACATGGAGTGTCATTCTTTTAAATGAATAATGTTAATATAGTGGTTTTTTACATAGTAATGTAAAATCATTATAATTAATTATTTGTTTTTTATCCTTGTAACTAGTAAAACATAGCATTGAACCATTATATAAAATTTTTAGCACTATTTTATGTTACTAAATCACTAACTAATAAACATAATATAGTAATAACACTTAACCATTATTAAGAGCTAATGATTTATTGTTAAATGTCATATATGAGAAAAGTATAATATTTATCCATCATATATGTTCTAGACTTTTAGTAACATTTTTATATTACCAAATTGATAACTAATAAATATTATCTTTGTAAAAATGCTTAAACATTATCATCATATTCCTACCAATAAATGTTAAATGAATCCCTTTATATATATAAAAAAATTGTTTAAATAGGAGAAGGAAAGAGTTGATGGGCATAGATTGGGTTGGAGAGGAAGATGAGATAGGAACAAAATCAAGGGGTAACATAACTTTGCTTGTTGAAGTTAGACCCCATCCTAATCCATAACAAGTAATCAGATCAAATAAAATTGCATCTTCTCATGTAGGGAGTGAAGGATGACTGTATAGGCCTAGGTGTAAAGTAATGAAGTTTAATAGTCTACAAATATTTAAGTTTAAATTAAAAAATTATGTGTAATATTCGAATTCGATTTAAATTTTAAAAATATAAATTGATCCTATCCGAGCGCTGAGTCGACATATGCTGGGGGCGTGGCACTCTCCACTATCTCCGACTGGTGATGAGGATCTCCGGCGAACCTGCAAAGAAGCTGAGCCAGGAAAGAGTTCCCGGCGACGACCCTCCGACGCTCAAGTCAGGCGAAGAAGAAACGAGGCAGAGTAACTGTGGCTACAGTGATGAGAATTATGCATACCTCCATCAAAGTTTGGGGTCCTTATATAGGACCCCGGGGAGGCGCGGGCACGCTTCTCGATGCGTGCACGTTGTTGGAACCCCAAGGTGTTTTGATGTGATCAAACAAGCTAAGTTAGGTCCTGCGTTTGTTTAACCCTTGTGTCTAAGTGTGCAGGAGCTTAGGAACACAAGAAGTTGAGCGGAAGACGCGGCTAGCGAGAAGGACGACACGGGGAGAGAGCCGACGGGCTCGGTGCGTCCAAGGGACGAGATGACCGCGGAAGAGTACACCGGTGGACGAGAAGAACGTGCGCGACGTTCGAGGGACGAGAAACCGAGAAGGAAGGCTGCTCGAGGAGAAGGTCGGAACTTGGGTTCGGGTGAGCCCTATTCCGGATAGTCGAGATCACCCAAGCTAGCGGAGCCGGAGCGAACAAGACCTGGACCAAGATGAGCTGAACCGAAGACGAAAAAGTCAACGTTGTTGACTTTGGGCTCCGGGGCGCCCGGAGCCCTCCGGGGCGCCCGGAACCCTCCGGGGCGCCCGGAACCCTCCGGGGCGCCCGGAACCCTCCGGGGCGCCCAGACCGAAGATGTTGACCAGATCGAGTCAAACTCGATCTAAACATTGGAGGATAAAGTTTTATCCCCCCAGGGCGTCCCGACCAGTGCTATAAATATAGCACTGGTTTGCACAGATAATTCAACTCACTTGTAATTCATTTTTCTCTGTGCTTTATTTTCTTTTGTACTGTCAACGCTGTAAGAGGCTACTCCGCCCATAGGAGAATCAGATGGAGCACCATCTTTACCTTGGATTAGCAATCCTCTGATTTTGAAATTCAGTTTATTATGAAATATGGTTTTGTAGCTCCAATGAATCAAGATGGAGAAGAAAAAGAAGAGTCACTAGACAAAGAAGGAGCAGAATGAGTCTATAGCAAACAGCCGTGCGGAATATCACCTGATGAGCGTGTTGCCGCCTCAAGAGGCCAACCACATCGGAAGCTATTCATCTGTCAAAGAACTCTGGGAGAAGTTCCTGGAACTCCACGAAGGCACGTCCGAAGCGAAGCTCGCTAAAAGAGACATCCTCCGGAACAAGCTAATGAACACCCGACTGGAAAAAGGTGAGAAGGTAGTCAGTCTACACGCAAAGGTAAAAGAGCTGATTACTAGTCTCGAGAACCTCGGAGAAACGGTAACAAATCGGGAAACAATACGCTACGCACTCAACGTATTTCCCAGAACATCAGATTGGACATCAATCATCGACGCCTACTACATTTCGAAAGACCTGGAGGTAAGTACTTTAGAAGAACTATTCTCCACTCTTGAATTGCATGAAACCAGGTGTGTAGGAACAAAGGAATCAAGCCAGATGATTGTGCTAAACGCAACCAAAAGGAATGAACCCGAGTCAGACTCAGAGGATAATCAGGAAGCGTACATGGTAAGAAACTTTAAAAAGTTTTTTAGAGCTAATAAATTTAAAGAAATGCAGAATAAAAAGAATCTAAGAAATAGAAGAAAAGTGCATTGCTACCAGTGTCAAAAGGAAGGGCATTTAAGAGAGGATTGCCCATAACTAAAGAAGGACAAAATGAAGACACCCAAGAAACACAAGAACCTAAAAGCCACTTGGGACGACACTTCATCATCTGAGTCCGAGATTCAAGAATATGCGGGGATAGCACTGATGGCAAGCTACGAAGGACAAAGTACATCAGAACCCAGCATCGATGAAGGGGGAGCGACCTCAGATGGAAGTAGCGAAGCAGGGGGAGATTCAGGCTTCAAGTCTGATATGGTAAGTGAGGTATGCCTCTTACCCCCTGATGAACTTTACTTTGGTTTTAAGGCAATGGCAAAATCCATGTATAAATTAGAAAATAAAAATACCAAATTAGAAAATGAAATTTTAGAAACAAAAAGTAAAATCATGTCTTATAGAGGATTTTGAAAAATTGAAAATTGAAAATGAAAAACTAAAAGAAGAAATAGAAAGATTGAAAAAATCTAATAGTCCAAATATTTCTACTTTTAGAAATTATAGAGGTTTAAATTGGTATTATAAATTTTATCAAAGTCAAATTAGAAATATATCAAAAATCTATGTACCTAGAAAATACTTAGTTAATCCTGTAGGTAGGAACCTCTACTGGGTTCTAAAAACCTGTTTAATTTAAAATTAAAATTAGACTTAGCATTTTCAGCGAGGAAATTAAACAACTAATTTCATTATGAGACTTTGTCTAAGGAAGTGGTTGTTGCTCCAATAACCAAGAAGGCCTAGTGCCTCGCCATGACCTGGAAGCCAAGTATCGAAATAAAAAGTTTAATTGACTAACTGAAAAAGCATTAATTTAAATTACTTAATGCTTTAAAAGAGTTATTCAATTTGTGTAAGAAAATATTTAAATTTTTTTTTAACTTGACTAAGAAGTTTTTAAAATTGACTTAGAATTTATTTTAAAAAATTGACTTAGAATTGTTTCTTATGAATATTAACTTAGAAATTTTTTTCTGAAAATTAAAAAAAAAATCCTGAAGAGTGTCTTTACTTAGACAATTTTAAAAAATTTTTATTTTTTTTTCAGAATTTACCTTAGACTTTTTTATAACCCTAATTTTTATGTGATAAAAGGGGGAGAAGTATGTTAAGTCTAGGAGGAGGTAGTATAATTTTTCAATTGAAAAATACTTGAACTTATTTGAATATAAATTATTTTTATTGCATATGTTTACCCTAACTTAACTTGGGTTGCTCACATTAAAAAGGGGGAGATTGTTGGAACCCCAAGGTGTTTTGATGTGATCAAACAAGCTAAGTTAGGTCCTGCGTTTGTTTAACTCTTGTGTCTAAGTGTGAAAGAGCTTAGGAACATAGGAAGTCGAGCGGAAGATGCGGCTAGCGAGAAGGATGGCACGGGGAGAGAGCTGACGGGCTCGGTGCGTCCGAGGGACGAAAAGTACACCGGTGGACGAGAAGAACATGCGCGACGTTCGAGGGACGAGAAACCGGGAAGGAAAGCTGCTCGAGGAGAAGGTCCGAACTTGGGTTCGGGTGAGCCCTATTCGGGATAGCCGAGATCACCCAAGCTAGCGGAGCCGGAGCGAACAAGACTCGGACCAAGATGAGCAGAACCAGAGACGAAAAAGTCAACGCTGTTGACTTTGGGCTCCGGGGCGCCCGGAGCCCTTCGGGCCGCTCGGACCGAAGATGTTGACCAGATCGAGTCAAACTCGATCTGAACGTTGGAGGATAAAGTTTTATCCCCCTAGGGCGCCTGGAATCCCTCCGGGGCGCCCCGACCAGTGTTATAAATATAGCACTGGTTTGCACAGATAATTCAACTCACTTGTAATTTATTTTTCTCTGTGCTTTATTTTCTTTTGTACTGTCAACGCTGTAAGAGGCTACTCCGCCCAGAGGAGAATCAGATAGAGCGTCATCTTTGCCTTGGATTAGCAATCCTCTTATTGCAAACCAAGTAAACTCTCTGCGTCTGTTTTAGATTCTGTTTATTTAGTCTCTATTTCCTTTTAATTACAAGTTCCTTAAATTAGTTGAATATCCGAGAAAGGTTTTGGTTTAATTTTTGTAGGGCAATTCACCCCTCCCCTCTTGCCGGCCTCCAAAGGGACCTACACACGCTTCCCCAAACATACCTTCAAATGAGTGTGTCAGAAAAGCATGTCTGACGTCATTCCTCAATCGTCCGAGCATATCCCTGACGTGATGGTGGAAACTTCCACCGTACGATACTCTGTCCAGTCCGACCGCCGACCATGCTGTTTTTCGGCGGCCGACGTCTCGAGGATGATGTTACCAGCTGTCCCTTTCATCTTTTTGCGTCTCTTGTCGGTTCCAGGGACAAGCGGTCCGGCCGCTCAGCGCTCCCAGCACTCGGGTACGTGTATGTATTAGACCGAGCGGGAAGATCCTCGGTCCTATGCTCAGATGGGATCGCACCTCAGTGATCTGTGCTTCGACCGAGCAGCCTGCCCGCTCGGCCCATAAGCTCCTTTACCTTAAGCATCGGAAGCTCGACCTGTGGTCGAGCTATATTCCGATCGGCCTGGAGGACATCCTGCCGACCGGTCAGATGTTCTGTCTGCTCGGTAGGACCTTGGGGCCGCCCCTATTGACCTTTGACCTCCACGTGTCGTTGACCGCCGACGTGGGTGCCCCGTCCTTACCACCGGATCACATGCCTTCCCCTCAAGTCTAGTCGAAGGAGGCGCTAAGTCCGACTGACTAGACTGTGAGTCTGGCTAGGTGGCATCCGCTCTGCCGCTTTCTAAAATGCCCTTTCGCTCGGTCAGTATGATGTCAAGTGGGGTCGTTCGGCCTATTACTAATGATGGCCCGGTCAGCCTGCCACCTGTCATCACTGACGTCTTCAGGATTCCCTTGGAATGCGTGCATATCCCCGTCATTATGGTTGAGCACGTGAGCTATGCTCCGTAATTGGGCTTATTAAATGCACTCTTATGACCTGACGCCACGTGGCACCTCTGTCGTCATCGTACGGCGACGGCGTCGCGTCCAATGGGACCTTTGGCGGTTCGAAATGAGCGGCCAGATACGAGCCTCGGTCCCTGTGACCTGCATCCGACGGTTCAGGACGATTGGACCCAACCTTATAAAGCCTTCGCCATCCCCTTCCGCTGCATCTTCGCGTTCGTGCTTGCAGGGCTCTCGTTTGTGCTCTGTGCTCCGGTGAACCATATTTTGTTGGATCGAAAGCGCTAGAGGGGGGGTGAATAGCACTCGTGGCTTTCACAGTCGATTTTGGAATCGCAAAAGTAAACGCAGCGGAAAAGAAATAACACAAACACAGAAGACACTAGAAGTTACTTCGTTCGGAGCCTATCTCGACTCCTACTCGAAGCCCCGCGGTCGTTGACTGCTTTCGGTGGGCAACAACTATATAGCGTAAATATTTTACAAGTGAATAAGTACAAGTATTAAACTTTAAAAGATTATACCGACAAATACAAAGATGAATGAAGTGGTTGTCGATTGTCGGAGTAGCAGAGTCTAGTTGAAGCTTTCGGAGCAGCGTACAAGATCACCCGTTCTTCTGTTCGAATTGACTGTCTGAGCTGCACCTCGAGGCCTCCTTTTATAACTCTGCAAAGTCTGATCCAGATCCCCAAGCTTCGAGATCAAGTTTGACCCGACGCGGATCGGTTGATCGATCCCCTATTCGGTCGACCGATCAGGCGATCTTCTCCCATCCGATCCACCCGATCCTCTCACTCCGCTTCTATCTGGTCAAACTTCATCCGAGGTTCGGTTGACCGATCACCATGTTCGATCGACCGATCAGCTGTCCTGACTCTATCAACCTGGCCTGATCCCGTCGACGCCCAACCCTGGTTCAGTCGACCGATCCCCTGATCGAGCCTGGTCCAACCTCTGAAGATCTGATCTACTGGCTTGTGGGTTCGGTCGACCGATCCCAAGGATCGGTCGACTGATCCCAGTCACTTCTAACTCTTTATAAAAATGTTAGTTACCTACAAAATAGAGTTAGAACACAATGGAATATATAAACGAATAAACTGACAGCCTTCAGACTGTCCGGGTCTGACTTCGGGTTTTCGACCGGAAACTCTAGGTCGACCCGACGCCTACTGTTCCCTCTTCCGAGGAACACGTCCTCACCTACTCCTTTCAGGAGATTTACCTGTTGCCAGTATGATCCTCTAGATCGACTGGACTTTTGCTCAGCGTCCGATGCTTCCGGTCTTCATGCTGGATGTCCGATCCTCGACCCATCCAGACTTCTACCCGGTTCGCGACACCAGGATTTTAACCTAGGGTTACCACCCCCTAGGATTTTTGCCCGAAGCGTCGACCCACCAAGACTTCCCACACAGGGTTACCACCCCCTATAACCTAGGGTTACCACCCCCTAGGGTTTTTCCTTGCCTAATCGCAGCTAGGACTTTTCTGAAACACTCAGTCATGCACATTAGATAACAATTAAACTTAACTTTGAATCCCTTTGTCATTATCAAAACTAAGGTTCGATCGTCGGATGCTTCCCGCACCAACAATCTCCCCCTTTTTGATTATGGCAACCGAAATTCAAAGTTAAGTAAAAAAAATGCAATAAAAGTAAATATAAATAAGTACAAGCATAAATAAAACCTAAGCACATTGAAGCTCCCCCTTTAACTGATTTCTTTTAGTTTTGAATTTTAGTTTCCTTTGAATTTCCTTATACTCTCCCCCTTTGCCATATATCAAAATAATGAGGGGAGTAAAAAATGAGTACTGAAGTAGACACTTAGCTTTTCAAATTAATTTTCTTACAAACATTAAAGTCTAAGTGTTTCTTTTAAAAAATTTTTTTAAAAAAAAATTCTTCTAGACTCTAAGTTTAAGAAATAATTTAAAATTATTTTGAAATAATTTTCAAAGTATTTTTCAAATAAGTTTTGAAATTAATCTTCAAAGGATTTTTCAAATGATTTTGAAATTAATTTTCAAAAGATTTTTCAAATAAGTTTAAAAATTAATTTTCAAAGGATTTTTCAAATGATTTAGAAATTAATTTTCAAAGGATTTTTCAAATAAGTTTTAAAATTAATTTTCAAAGGATTTTTCAAATGATCTTGAAATTAATTTTCAAAGGATTTTTCAAATGAATTTGAGATTAATTTTCAAAGGATTTTAAAATAATTTTGAAATTAATTTTCAAAGGATTTTTCAAATGATTTTTGAAATTAATTTTCAAAGGATTTTTTTTTTCAAATAAGTTTTGAAATTAATTTTCAAAGGATTTTTCAAATGATTTTGAAATTCATTTTCAAAGGATTTTTCAAATGGTTTTGAGATTAATTTTCAAAGGATTTTCAAATAATTTTGAAATTAATTTTCAAAGTATTTTTCAAATGATTTTTGAAATTAATTTTCAAAGGATTTTTCAAATGATTTTTGAAATTAATTTTCAAATGATTTTTTAAATTAATTTTCAAAGGATTTTTTAAATGATTTTAAAAATTAATTTTCAAAGGATATTTCAAATGATTTTTGAAATTAATTTTCAAAGCATTTTTCAAATAATTTTGAAATTAATTTTCAAAGGATTGTTTTCAAATAAGTTTTAAAATTAATTTTCAAATGATTTTGAAATTAATTTTTAAAGGATTTTCAAATAATTTTGAAATTAATTTTCAAAGTATATTTCAAATAAGTTTTGAAATTAATTTTCAAAGGATTTTTCAAATAATTTTGAAATTAATTTTCAAAGGATTTTTTCAAATAAGTTTTAAAATTAATTTTCAAAGGATTTCTCAAATGATTTTGAAATTAATTTTCAAAAGATTTTTCAAATAAGTTTTAAAATTAATTTTCAAATTATTTTTCAAATAAGTTTTGAAATTAATTTTCAAAGGATTTTTCAAAGGATTTTTCAAATGATTTTGAAATTAATTTTCAAAGGATTTTCAAATAGTTTTTAAAATTAATTTTCAAAGTATTTTTCAAATAAGTTTTGAAATTAATTTTCAAAGGATTTTTTTAAATGGTTTTGAAATTAATTTTCAAAGGATTTAAAATTGTTTAAATAGATTGAATTTTGGTAAGTTAATTAATTTGATTAGATTACATTGATTATAGACTAAGTTCAACCTTGATCCATCTCACCTAATTCTAAGTTATCAATCAGGTAATTTTAAGTATTTTTGTGAGATGATTATCTTTGATTTAAATTATTTCTAAGAATTAATTTACATTTGAGTTAAAATTAGGTTTTCCAATTAGTCAATTAAATAAGTATTTCAAAGATTGATTCCCAGGTCAGGGCGAGGCTGTAGGCCTTCTTAGGTATGGGATCATCCACCCCTTCCTAGACAGAATCGCTCAAAGAAATATATATTTAATTTTCTTTTTGAAACTCCTAGATTTAACTAACAAGTGTAAATTATGCCTAGATCCTTAAGATATTCTAGTCTAAGCATGTATATTGCAAGGTAAATAAATAAACAAGCATCAATCAATTTTATCTATTTATTGAGATAGTTTTTCTATTTGCTCCCCCTGGATTATAGCCTCGATATAGTCTATCAAGGAAATGGATCTGATCCTTGGGGACCCAATAGTGACCATGTCCAACTTGATTAACCAAGTTTGACTTGGGGACCCATGCTTGAATTATGTTTCTATTATTTCTATTTTCTAACGACAAGTATGATTTAAACTTTGTTTTGGTCTTAAATCCAAGTCCGGATTTGTTGTAAACGGCTCACTGTTTTTCAGATCCAGATTCTTGGAACCCAAGGTGAATCGTTCCAACGTGTCCTTGAGTTCTTTAATTTGAGTTTTCAAATTGGAATTTTCTTCCTCAAGTTGTTGGACTTGAGTTGAACTTCCAGACTGTCATACACATTAGATAACAATTAAACTTAACTTTGAATCTCTTTGTCATTATCAAAACTAAGGTTCGATCGTCGGATGCTTCCCGCACCAACATATTTCTCGGCCTTCCGGCGATCTTCTGTCTTCTTCTTTTGCCCGCCCTACTTTCTGTAAGATCCTTTGCCTTTTGCTCCCTGGTTCTCGCCTTTTCTTTGCACTCCTTGCCGTAGTCGTGTTTTTCGGTTACTATTCCGTTCATCTTTCTCCTCAAGCCCCTTGCCTATTCTTTCGACCTTTGCCTTCTCTACTGTTCCGGCGATGGCTAGCTCTTCCCAGCCCGCAGATCTCACTCCTGGCCTATGGTATACTACCATGGAGTCACGGTTTGATCGACGTGACGCAGAGAGCTTAATTAACGCCTTCGATCTCCCTTCTAATTTCGAACTTATTTTGCCCTCGCCTTCCGCTCGGCCGCACAAACCGTCGCGCAGCACTATTTTTTTTTCCGTGATCAGTTTATAGCCGGTCTGTGATTTCATCTTCATCCCTTTATCGTCGAAGTTTGTAATTTCTTCGGTATTTCGCTCGGCCAGCTGGTGCCAAATTCCTTCCGCCTTCTGTGTGGAGTTGTTGTGTTGTTCAAAATCCACAACATTCCCCTTCGTCCGGAGGTTTTTTACTACTTCTATTACCCCAAGCAATCCAAGATGGGCACTTATCTGTTCCAGTCTCGGATCAGCTTGGTCTTTTCGATAAAATGCCCACCTCCAACAAACATTGGAAGGAAAACTTTTTCTTCCTCCGTTTTCCCGGACGGCTCCCCTTCTTGACCAAGTGGCAGGTCGGACCGCCCACCTCTCTCGAACTGAAGAGGTATAAGACCCGACCGGACTACCTTCAAGCGGCAAATATGCTAGCCGGTCTGAAGCTCAACATCAACAAGCTCCTCCCTGAAGGAGTGATGTACATGTTCGGCTTGAGCCCGAGCCGAACCAAACTCCCGAGCAGCTTTGGTAAAAAATTTACTTGAGCCTTTGCCTTGAGTTCTAACTGATTTCCTTCTCTTTTCTTTACAGCGAACATCGTAATGGAATCTGTACTGTTCGGGATTCTGAAGAAAAAGGTGGAGGCGATCGAGGCGGCAGCGGCCCAGGAAATAGAGCAAATGGGTATTGCTCCGGTCGGCTCTCACGAGGGCGAGAGTGAGACCAATGTAGGGGAGTCGGCCGCTCAGACTTCTCCCGTGGAGGTGACGGGTGGCGCAGCCTCCAGCAGGGAACCGACCGTTAGGGAGGAAGGCTCCGATCCGGAGGATGAGCTCCCACTCAACAGGAAGAGACGGCGCGCTGAGATGCCACTTCGTTCGGCTACCTCCGGGGTGAAAGCGTCCGAGCGGACGAGCCCTCTGTCCCCTCGTGGAAAGGCTCCTTCCATCGAGTCCCTGTCCTCCGATCGGACCCCGTCACAGCTAGAGCCCTCTCAGGAACCCATCGCCGCGCAGCCAGTTAGCTCCCTGCCTCTGGTGTCTCGGAGGCCTCACCGCTCGGCCATACTTTCCAAGTCGTCCGCCCCCGCATTTGATCCCTCCGCGTCTGCTCACACAACGTCTGGTGGGCGCCGCACCATTAAGGCCACTCTGCATCTTCCTACCGAGGATTACCTCGCGGAGTCAGATCGACCCAAGGCCCCTGAGCACATGATCGCCATCCGGGGGCCGCTCGCCGAGGTATGGGCGAATGCCTGAGCCCGCGTCACCGCAATGCCTCCCGGCCTGCTGGCTAACTGTCACATGAGGCATGCCACCGGCGTAAGTCTTCTGTCCACTCAAACTTCTTTGTATCACCCCCGTTCGGCATTAAAAAGCTCCTTTTGTCAGCGATGGGTTGAAGACGTAGCGGTTGCCACTCGTCTGGCGCTGCTGGAAGATGAGCTGAAGCATCTCAAGATTTCTAGCGGGACGTCCTCTTCTCAGGGCCCTTCATATGCCGAGCTACAAAAGGAGTTGGCCAAGACCAAGGAGCAGCTAGAGCTCGAACGGAAGAAGATGACCGACCAGGCATACATGCTAGACCAGCTTGAAAAGCAGGTCAAAAATTATGACCACAAGATAGAACTCGCAACCACTCAGAAGAATACCGCTATCGTCGATTTGGAAGCGAAGAATGTGGAGGCCCGCACCCTGGAATAGCGGGTAAAGGAGTTGGCGGATCTGCTGGACCACGAAAAGAAGGGTCGTTCAGTCGAGGTGGCGGCTCTCAAGGACGAGCTGAAGACCCTGCAGGAGGCCCTCGAGGCCTCTCGCTCTGCTCTTAAGGAGTATCAAGAGGCTGAGCCAAGCCGGTTCGTCGTACTGAGACAGAAGTACATCCGCTCGGCTGAGTTTGTTTAGAAGGTGTGCGACCGGCTCGTCCTTGCATTCGAGTTGGCCATCACTGCCACTACGGACCACCTGAAGGCCCAAGGTCACTTGCAGGAGTCCTTTGTCATCCCCGCCCGGGAGCATGCAGCGCTTCTTACCACCATACCGAAGAGCGTTTTTGATTATCTCGAATGAAGTGCCTTTTGCATTTTTGTATTTCTGCCGCTCGGTCGGCCAACTTTTGTCTTAAATGCCACTTTGGAATGCAACTTTTGTTCTGTTAGCTTGTTTTCCCCAGGTCGTTGTCATTAATAACCTTATGGCCCGAGCGGAGTCTATGCCAAAATGCTTCAATTCGTTGGTCCCTTCTGGGATTTAGGATAGCCGCTCGCCTGCCCTTAAGTGTCGGGCTTTAATGTGGCTGCAAGACGACCTTCCGAGCGGAGTGTTTATGGTCGTCGCTTTGACCCTAGAGTTTAACGTCGCCGCTCGACGGTCTTCATGCCAGGGGGTTTATAGTCGCTGGTCCGACTCTAGAGTTTAACGTCGCCGCTCGACGGTCTTCGGGTCGAGGGGTTTATAGTCGCCGGTCCGACTCTAGAGTTTAACGTCGCCGCTCGACGGTCTTCCGGCCGGAGGGTTTATAGTCGCCGGTTCGACTCTAGAGTTTAACGTCACCGCTCGACGGTCTTCAGGCTGGGGGGTTTATAGTCGTCGGTTCGACTCTAGAGTTTAACGGCGCTGCTCGACGGTCTTCCGACCGGGGGGTTTATAGTAGCCGGTTCGACTCTAGAGTTTAACGTCGCCGTTCGACGGTCTTCCGACCGGGGGGTTTATAGTCGCTGGTTCGACTCTAGAGTTTAACGTCGCCGCTTGACGGTCTTCCGACCAGGGGGTTTATAGTCGCCGGTTCGACTCTAGAGTTTAACGTCGCCGCTCGACGGTCTTTCGGCCGGGGGGTTTATAGTCGCCGGTTCAACTCTATAGTTTAACGTCGCCGCTCGACGGTCTTCCGACCGGGGGGTTTATAGTCGCTGGTTCAACTCTAGAGTTTAATGTCGCCGCTCGACGGTCTTCCGACTGGAGGGTTTATAGTCGCCGGTCCGACTCTAGAGTTTAACGTAGCCGCTCGACGGTCTTCCGACTGGGGGGTTTATAGTCGCCGGTTCGACTCTAGAGTTTAACGTCGTCGCTCGACGGTCTTTCAGCCGGGGGTTTTATAGTCGCCGGTTCCACTCTAGAGTTTAACATCGTCGCTCGATGGTCTTTCGATCGGGGGGTTTATAGTCGCCGGTTCAACTCTAGAGTTTAATGTCGCCGCTCGACGGTCTTCCGACTGGGGGGTTTATAGTCGCCGGTCCGACTCTAGAGTTTAACGTAGCTGCTCGACGGTCTTCCGACTGGGGGGTTTATAGTCGCCGGTTCGACTCTAGAATTTAACGTCGCCGCTCGACGGTCTTCGGGCCGGGGGGTTTATATTCTCCGGTCCGACTCTAGAGTTTAACGTCGCCGCTCGACTGTCTTCCGATCGGGGGGTTTATAGTCGCCGGTTCGACTCTAGAGTTTAACGTCGTCGCTCGACGGTCTTCCGACCGGGGCGTTAATAGTCGCCGGTTCGACTCTAGAGTTTAACGTCGCCGCTCGACGGTCTTCAGGGAGTTTTGTCGTTCGGCACCAAATGCTCATATCCTTTGTCTTTTTTAATTTTTACTCTTGCAGCCAAAGGATACAGACGAACGGAGCATACATGAAATAAATTACACCGACGCACCTTTTACCCCGCTCGGTACGGCTGGAGATGGTTTGCGCTCTATGGTCGTTCTAACCGTTGTCCATCCTCATCTTCCAGGTAGTATGCACCCGATCGGAGCTTCTCGACGACTCTGAAGGGCCTCATACAGGGAGCTTCCATCTTGCTCACATCGCCGACCGGCTTCACCTTCTTCCATACTAGGTCGCCGACCTAGAATGCTCTGGGAATTACACGTCTGTTGTAATTCTGCTTCATTCTTTGCCTGTACGCCATCAGCCGGACGACTGCTTTAGCTCGTGCTTCGTCAACTAGGTCCAACTCCAGTTGTCTCCGCTCGGCGTTGTCCCCATCGTAGTTCTGGACCCGATCGGACTCGACTCTGACCTCGACTGGGATGACCGCCTTGCCCCCGTATACCAAATGGAACGGTGTTACCCCCATTACCTCCTTTGGGGTTGTGCGAATGGCCCATAGCACGCCGGGCAGCTCGTCCACCCAGCTTCCTCCCATGTGATCGAGCCGAACCCGAAGCATTCACATGATCTCCCGGTTGGCTACTTCGGCTTGACCATTGCTCTGAGGATATGCCACGGAAGTGAAGTGTTGTTCGATGTCGTATCCCTTGCACCATTCTTCGAGCTACTAACCAACGAACTACCACCCGTTATCCGAAATGAACTGACGAGGAATGCCAAACCAACAAATTTTATGCTGCCAGATGAACTTCTTGACCATCTGCTCGGTTATTTTGGCCAGTGGTTCGGCTTCGACCCACTTGGAGAAATAGTCGACCGCCACTAATAAAAACCTCCACTGCCTGGTCGCTATAGGGAAAGGTCCTACTATATCCATACCCCACTGGTCGAACGGGCAGGACACAATAGACGCCTTCATCCTCTCCGTTGGCCTATGGGAGAAGCTATGGAACTACTGACAAGAAAGGCAGGTGGCGACGATCCGAACGGCGTCTTCATGTAGAGTTGGCCAGAAGTATCCGGCCAGCAAGATCTTCCTAGCCAACGTCGCCCGCTCGGATGACCTCCGTAAGATCCTTGATGTACTTCCTGGAGAATATATTCTGCGTCTTCCGAGCTGACACACTTCAACAGCGGGTGGGAGAACGTCTTTTTGTAAAGCTGGTCCCCAATGAGTGTGAATTGGTCGGCTCTCCTCCTCAGTAGCTGGGCTTCCTCCCGATTGGACGGCGTGGCTTCTGAGCGTAAAAATTTCATTATAGTTGTCCTCCAATCGCTTGGGAATGTGAGGCCTTCCATCAGGTCGATGTGCGCCACCAAGGACACCTGCTCAATTGGCTATTGTATGACGATTTGCGATATTGAGCTAGCTAGCTTGGCTAATTCGTCCGCTGACTGGTTCTCGGCTCGGGGGATCTTCTGTGTGACAACCTCGATGAAGTTAGTCCTGAGCTTTTCAAAGGCCTCCGTGTAGAGTCGGAGCCTTGCGTTGTTTATCTCGAAGGATCCGGAAAGTTGCTGAGCGGCCAATTAGGAGTCAGAGTATAGTATCACCCGGCTGGCTCTCACATACCGCGCGGCCTGTAGGCCGACTATGAGGGCCTCATATTCTGCCTCATTATTTGTTGCCTGGTAATCCAGACAGACGAATAGATGCATCCGCTCTTCTTGTGGAGAAAGCAGCAAAATACCGATTCCACTACCGAGCCGAGTGGATGACCCGTCCACAAATACTCTCCACAAAGCTTCGGGCTCAGGATTGTGTACCTCAGTTACAAAATCTGCCAAGGGCTGCACCTTAATCGCCGAACGGGCTTGATACTGGATGTCAAATTCATTGAGCTCCGTCGTCCATTTGATGAGCCGCCCGGACGCCTCTGGATTCAGGAGCACTCTTCCTAACGGGTTATTCGTCATAACGATGATCGTATGCGCCAAGAAATAAGGGCGGAGTCTCCGAGCGACGAGGACTAAAGTGAACGCAAGCTTCTCGAGGCCAGTGTAGCGAGACTCGGCATCTTTTAAAATGTGACTCAGGAAATACATGGGCTGCTCCTCTTCACTTCCTTTCACCAACGCCGAGCCGACAGCATGCTCGGTGGAGGACAAGTATATGCGGAGTGGCTCACCTACGTTCGGCTTAGCCAGCACAGGTAAAGAATTTAGGTACATCTTCAGCTCCTCGAACGCCTGATCGCACTCCTCGTCCCATTGGAACTTTGTGGCTCTTCGCAGTATCTTGAAGAAAGGGAGGCTCCGGTCGGTCGTTCCAGAGATGAATCACGATAGAGCCGTTATCCGACCGGTAAGACGTTGAACTTCCCTCAGATGTCTGGGGGGCAGCATATCTTTCAGTGCTTTAACCTTGCTAGGGTTTGCCTCGATACCCCGCTCGGTGACAATGTATCACAGGAAACGCCCGCCTTTTGCTCCGAACAAACACTTTTGTGGGTTTATCTTGACTCCGTACTTCCTCAGTGTCTGGAAGGTTTCCTTTATATCCTTGCAAAGATCTGCTGCTCGGAGTGATTTGATGAGTATATCGTCTATGTAGACCTCCAAGTTGCGCCCAATCTGCCTCCGGAACACTTTGTTTATCAGCCGCTGGTATGTTGCGCCAGCATTCTTTAGACCGAACGACATCACGTTGTAACAGTAAGTGTCATCCACCATGACGAAGCTGACCTTCTCTTGGTCTTCTCGGGCGAGCGACACCTAGTGGTAGCGCTGATAAGCATCCAGCATGCATATCAGCTCGCACCTGGCGGTAGAGTCTACTAGTTGGTCGATCCGGAGTAAAGGGTAGAAATCCTTCGAGCATGCCTTGTTCAGGTCCCGGAAGTCGATGCAGACCCTTCATTTGTTGCCCGGCTTGGAGACTAGTACCACATTTGCAAGGCAGCTCGGGAACTGCACCTCTCGTATGTGGCCGGCCTCCAGGAGCTTCTCTACTTCCGCTTGGATGATGACATTATGTTCAGCACTGAAGTCCCTCTTCCTTTGCTTCACCGGCCGGGTGTCCGGTCGGACATGAAGCTCGTGCTGCGCTATGCTCGGCGAGACTCCCGGCAGCTCATGAGTTGACCAAGCAAAGACGTCGCAGTTTTGTTGAAGACATTTGATCAACTCCTCCTTCTGGCTTGCCTCCAGGTCGGACGCTATAAAAGTCGTGGCCTCCGGTCGGGCAGGGTGGATTTGTACTTCCTCTTTTTCCTCGTAAATTAAAGTAGGGGGGTTTTCAGCCATAGCGTTTACCTCAACACATGACGTTTTCCGAGCGACATTTGCTTCATCTCGGACCATCTCCACATAACATCGCCGGGCTGCTAATTAGTCTCCGCGGACTTCTCCAACCCGATCTTCTACGGGGAATTTGACCTTTTGGCAAAAGGTGGAGACGACCGCTCGGAACTCGTTGAGAGTCGGTCGCCCCAAGATTACATTGTACGCGGAGGGAACATTGACTATGATGAAGTTAGCAGTCCGCGTTCTTCTGAGCGGCTCCTCTCCCAGCGAGATAGCCAGCCGGACCTGTCCGACCGGTAAAATTTCATTACCGGTGAACCCGTAGAGGGGGGTTGTCATCGGCAGCAACTCGGCTCGGTCGATTTGCAATTGGTTGAAGGTCTTCGCTCGGATGATGAGGGTGTCATCATGCGGGACTTCGACTCCCTCGAGGTCCCTAGGCCCAAAGTTGATCTCGGGCCCGTTCTCCTGCTCCTCACTGCAGCCAACCGCATGGATCGTAAGCTGCCTTGCATGCGCCTTCCTTGTCCTGTTGGAGTCACCTCTGGTTGGTCCACCAGCGATGATGTTGATTTCTCCTTGGAACGCATTGCTTCTATTCTCATTCTCCCGAGCGGATGGCCTGGGACGCTCGTGTGATGCCCGAGGTTGAGTCCTGGGCTGCTGATGACGTTGCCGCTCGAGGGATTCTCTTTCTACATGCCGACCAGGGCTCTGGTGTCGGTGTCGCCGGTCCGGCGAAGGTGATCAGTGGCGATAATTCCTCGGCGTAGGATGACGATTGGGGGGAGGCTCCGACAATCGCGTGTGTTGTGGGTTGCTGACTGATGGAGCGATTGGGGGGAGGCTCCGACAATCGCCCCCATATCTTCCCTTTTGGCTTAGGTCGATCGGCCGCTACTTGTTGAACGGCATGCGACCTTGCTTGTTGATGAGGTCGGGCTGCTTCCGCCCGAGGTCCTCTAGGTGGATGGTAGCTAGTGGGAGGTTTCCGCTCGGCTGAGGCCGGTGGCTCAGATGGTGCTTCCTTCCTGCTGGCCGCTTGGGCTTCCTCTACGTTGATATATTCATTGGCCTTGTGCAGCATATGGTCGTAGTCGCGAGGCGGCTTTCTGATGAGCGAACGGAAGAAATCACCGTCCACAAGTCCCTGTGTGAACACGTTCATCATAGTTTCTGAAGTGACCGTTGGGATGTCCATGGTCACCTGGTTGAAGCGCTACATGTAGGCTCGGAGTGGCTCCTTCGAGCCTTGTTTGATGGCGAACAGATTGACACTGGTCTTCTGGTAGCGCCTGCTGCTTGCGAAATGATGGAGGAAGGCCATTCGGAAATCTCTAAAGCTCTTAATTAATCCGTCAGCAACCTCCGGAACCAGCATTGCGCCGAACCCGACAATGTAGTAAGGAAAACCCTACATTTAACTCCGTCGGTGTATTGGTGCAGAGTGGCAGCGTTATCGAACTTACCGAGATGGTCGTCCGGATCGGTTACACCACTATACTCCCCGATCGATATTGGAGCATAATGCTTCGAGAGAGGGTCTTGCAAGATTTGCTCCGAGAACTGACGAGTAACCCGCTCGGGGGATGACTCCGCGCGCGGTGTCTTCCCCTTTCTAGCGTCCCGTATGGGTGCTTCATCGGACGATCCCTAGTTGGCTAGGGCCAATTCCGACGGCGTTTGGAACAATGCTCGATGGAATGGAATAGGGGCGGCCGACGCGTCCCCTGGTGTGTCGGTCTGCCCCTTGTTCTGAGCCCAGGTAGAATATTGTTCCGGTCGATCCTCCATGGTCGCTCGACCTCCAGAAACCGAGGCGGCCTGCTGCGCTATCCTCTCGGCTTGGGCCTTCTGCTGTTGCTCCAACATCTTTACGGCTCGTGCCTGAATGAGTGCCTCTATCTCCTCGGGAGAGAGCGTTACCATGAGTTGGCGTCCAGCTTCTTCCATCTTCTCGGCTCGGATTCAGGTGCGTTCCCACAGACGGCGCCAATTTGATCCTGTCCGAGCGCTGAGTCGACAGACACTCGGGGTGTGGCACTCTCCGCTGTCTCCGATTGGTGATGTGGATTTCCGGCGAACCTACAAAGAAGCCGAGCCGGGAAGGGGTTCCCGGTGATAACCCTCCGATGCTCAAGTCAGGCGAAGAAGAAAAGAGGCAGAGTAACTGTGGCTATAGTGATGAGAATTCTGCATACCTCCATCGAAGTTTGGGGCCCTTATATACGACCCCGGGAAGGCACGGACACGCTTCTCGATGCGTGCATGCTTCCCCAAACATACCTCCAAATGAGTGTGTCAAAAAAGCATGTCTGACGTCATTCCGCAATCGTCCGAGCATATCCCTGACGTGACGGTGGAAACTTCCACTGTACGATACTCTGTCCGGTCCGGTCGCAGACCATGTTGTTTGTCGGCGGCAGACGTCTCGAGGATTATGTTACCAGCTGTCCCTTTCGTCTTTTTGCGTCTCTTGTCGGTTCCAGGGCCAAGAGGTCCGGCCGCTCGGTGCTCCTAGCACTCGGGTACGTGTATGTATTGGATCGAGCGGGAAGATCCTCGGTCCTGTGCTCGGATGGGATCACACCTCAGTGATCTGTGCTTCGACCGAGTGGTCTGCCCGTTCGGCCCATAAGCTCCTTTACCTTAAGCGTCGGAAACTTGACCTGTGGTCGAGCTATATTCCGATCGGCCTAGAGGACATCCTGCCGACCGGTCAGATGTTCTGTCTGCTCGGTAGAATCTTGGGGTCGCCCCTATTGACCTTTAACCTCCACGTGTCGTTGACCGCCACCGGCATGGATGCCCCGTTCTTACCATCGGATCATAAATAATCTTGGCTTGTGCTAGTTTTGAATTAGAGTTAGAGCTCGAGTTTGTTCGAGTTGTTTGAACTTAATTCGAACTAAAATGAAATTATAATTTAAAATGTCTTTAATTCAAGTTCAGTTTGAATTAATTATTTAAATCTTAATATGAGTATATTGTATAATAAAATAAAAATAAGTAGAGTTCTTATGAACAACTAGCGAACGACTAAATAAAATAATATGAGTTTAAATTCAATTTAAAAAATTATCCAATATAGTTAAACTCGAATTCGATAATTTAAAATATAAATTAAATATTTTTTTAATCGACTAAAATAAGTCAACCGGTTTAATTCATTTACATTCTTATTTATGCTCATACCTAATAATCCTTCACGAGGAGGATAGATTTTTTGATTCGTAATTTATAGATAAATTAGACCCTTAATTTAAATAAATCTTATCTATTTAAAAATGAAATCTATTCAAATTAAAAATTTTCATACAATGAATCATCTTTTAATCCATAATATACAGATAAGAAGATGTCCACTGATCCGTCCTTCGCATGGAGGGGGTTTTGATCAGTTAGGATTATTTTTTTAATAAAAAAAATCGGTCTCGTTTTCACTCTGCATGCTTCATTAGAGAAGAAGTAGATTGCTCAAATTTTTTATTTCACTAGAAAAAAATATTTTATAATATATTATAATTAAAAATTAGGAGGGGGATTTTGATCTAATGATAAAATTATTACTGTGGG
This sequence comes from Zingiber officinale, assembly GCF_018446385.1. NCBI lineage: Eukaryota > Viridiplantae > Streptophyta > Magnoliopsida > Zingiberales > Zingiberaceae > Zingiber > Zingiber officinale. The sequence continues at coordinate 104,210,161 of NC_056000.1, read as the reverse complement.
ATTAAAAGATCATGAGTTCGAATTCTAAAAATAACCTCTTATAAAAAAAAATAAGATAAAATTGTGTATAATAAATTTTTCTCCGGGACCTTGCATAACGAGAATTTCATGTACCGAACTACCGATAACCTCTTGCACCATAGCCAGACCAATGAATTATAGTTCATTTGTAATGTATATAAATCGTATGACTGAAATTTGCTGTTGAGATTGGATGCTAAATCATGTGACAAGCGGCGTGGGGAGCATGCCTAAGCATGACCCAGTGTGATAAAAGATTTGTGCTTAGGTATGTCCTGGAGTAATATCAAAAACTCGGAAAGACAGCTCCGGAAACTTTGAAGAGAGGCGCTCAACGGAGAGCTTAGATTGAGGAGCTTAGGGATCTACGCATTTAAAGGTGCTGCCAATGTTATCATCTAGATACTAAGAGATGTCAATTTGCCAATATGGTCTTAAAGAGAATTTTATCCCACGTCATAATCAGTTGCTGAAAAGTTAAGCAAACCGGTGGAGATCCTGATGCCGGAACTGAGAGCACTGCCGAAGCCATCCTGCTGGCCATAGTCGGTCTGAGCCCAGCGTGGATGAAACCGGATTCTCCTTGGCTCTCGCCATGCCCAAGCCAAGCACGCCTCAACCGTGTTTATGTTTCCACAATTTCAAGTATCAGATGCCAGCCGTAGTATTTGGGTGACATGGAAGTGTCAGACGCATTCAGTATACTACGTACCCCCTCCCAAACCAGCGCCACGTCACTGTGCAAAAAAGGTATGTAGGTATTTCTCCTCGTGGAGGTTGGGTAACGGGATTCCAATCTACCTTGGTGTTACACCGGCAAAGTAAAAGCTGGTGTGGTAACCGAGAGGGACTCACCCACACTCCTGTTTTTTGGACGCGCTGCGACAGCGATGGTTGCCCAAGTTCAATTTTCAACCGACCCGTCCCTTTCCGCGATCACGTGCTCAGTCCGGGGACGCCACGCCTCACCTTATGATTTCTCCGCCCTATTGCAATTCCAGCCAGACTCCCAAAACACTCACTGGAATCAATATCCTTAAGCCTGCTTAATGTAATGGTGCCTGTAGTCGTTATTTGTTATTACCACCGAGGGCATGGTAATTAATAAACTTTACTACTTGCCTCGAAGTGTTGGGTCTATAGTATGTGTCGGGTTAGAGAGGCGGGCCGCATGTCGTGGTCACGCGGTCAAAGTTCAAATTCGGCTGAGGTTCTGCAGGCGTAAACTTTCGCTTTGGCTTTCGCTTTCGCCTTCTGACACTGCATTTAACTCTGCGGACTGCCAACACAAAAATCTACGCGCTCCATTCCTGAGCCCAAAACTCAGAAGCGAAACCACGTCACGCGGACGCATCCGTTATTGTTCCTTCAATGGGGGTATTCTCGGCACTGGGCCGCCCATCTCCGACGCTTTAAAAACTAACGAGAGTAGCGGTGGATGAGCGAATGCGAGGACAAGCTTCCCATGTGCATGCGGGAGAGGAGTGAGTTGGAGTTGTGAAGCAGAAAGTTGTTGCGAGGAAAAGAAAGGCGAGATGTTGGTGGAGATGACGCCCGGCGTCGTCAGCCATGGAGGAGTCCTCGAGGAGCAGCGCCTCGAGCGGCAGATAGGCTGCATGACCGGCTTCCTCCATTTGTTTGATCGCGGCCACATCGTCGTAGGCAGGCGTGGCTTCTCCGCTCGCCGCCTCAGCACCGCCTCGGTGAGTTCCTGTCACCTTGGATGGGGTTACTTTTAGTTTTCGTTTGGTTTTCTAATTGTTGGATGGCCGATTTCAGATCGCCGGATCGAGTTCGCCGTCGACGAGATCGGACTCTTCTTCTCCGTCGTTGTTTAAGGAGAGCCAGCCTCCTCCTCCCTCTTCGCCGGTGGTATATCCTTCCTCCCCAGAGAGCCGCGCAGGGACACCCGCCCGACGATTACTTCCCCTGCCGCTCCAGATTTTTGAGGCCGGCGAGGGAGGGAAGACGTCGTGCAGGATCCGCGACGGCCCCAGACTCTCTCTCGACAGTCGCGCGGTGCTTGACGCGAAGGGAAAGCTCCATCCGCGGCAGATCCGGACGGCTGATCCGGTAAACACCGGAGCCCAATCTGACGGCTCCGAAGCAGGGGACGAGCAGAGGCGGTCTCCCAGCGTCGTTGCGCGGCTAATGGGGCTAGAGGGTTTTCCAAGCCATAGAAGCGAAGGCGGAGCTGAGCCCATCGGGGCCAAGCTCCAACGATCTGCCTCCGAGTCACGAATCCGTAAGGATCTGTCGTGCTATGGCTTCGTCGGCGTGAGCTCGATGCACAATGCGCATCCAGGCCCCGCCAGATCTGAGCCGATCTCCGCCGAGGAGTTCTTTAAATCGGTCAGCCTGGCTAAGTTCAAACTCAATAACACGACGAAGGCAATGCCGCCGTCGAAGAATGGACCGCTACCTCCGCTACAGCGGAAGATCTTCTTTGACGCCGAGGACATCTTCCCGGAGTCGAAGCGCCCTGGGACTCTATATGGAGAGATAGAGAAGCGGCTAAGGATGCGAGGAATCGACGAGCCTGCGAAGGATATGGAGACGGTAAAGCAAATTTTGGAGGTACTCCATCTAAAAGGACTCCTCCACTCCAACCCTTCTCCTCTAGTCGGTGGCTGCCGGAATCCTTACAGCAACCAATGCCTGACCCACGAAGGCGCTCCAATAGTTATTATGAAATCCACAACCAAGGCTCTACGAGGGCGTACTGGCGAGTCGCCTCTGCTGCTGCCTAAAATCGGCGCTGCGCCCCAGAGCCCGTCGCTTGTCCGTCGTGAGCGCACGCCAGTTGATAGTCTCTTAAGAGGAAATGAGCGGAGGAATCGAGCCCCGAAGTCGCCTGAGAGCCCGAGCTCACCGGTGAACCGGCGACCACAAAATGAGGTGGCACACAGGCGTTCACAACCCCAACGGAGGACCTCGCCAATCGTCTCCCCAAAATCTAGTCCAAAGATTTTGGGGCCGGATTTTCTTGCTGCCCGATCGCCGAGAAGCCGGCGGCCAACGAATCCATCATCGGAAGACAGAGTTTATTCACCGGCGGAGGACGATACCTCCACAACGTTTTTCGAGAACAGGGCCATTGTGTCCTCTCAATATGACTTCGTGGTACAATTGCCTATCTGCTGTAACCCTTTCGATTAAGTCGACATCGTTGTAAAATGTGTGGTTTTGACGATGCAGAGATCAAAAGCAGAGGAGTACAGACCAGAACGAAATCTTTTAGAGCGGTGCGACAAGCTATTGCACAACATCGCGGCGTTCACCGGAGCGGAGCAATCCACAGCATCGGATCTGCAACCAAGCCCCGTTTCCGTTCTCGACTCGCTCGCGTTCCTCGGTGAGGAGGGCTCGCCTTCGCCCTCCCCCCTAAGCAAGCGGTCCATCGACTTCAAAGGTATTCCCAACACTTTCGCCTGCTGGTCTGAGTTTGTGGATCATCACGATAATAACTTAATCCTGTCCGCAGATCTGCTGACGGACGACAGGGAAGAGTCGCAGTGGTCCTCGACCGAGTCGACTATAGAAGGCGACGCAAACGGTGGACTGGAGGATGGGAATCCCGACTACCGCTATGTCTGTGAGGTCGTCCGCGCATGCGACCGCTATGGCGATGCGTGCGCAGCAGTGTACGCGGTCCTTGAGAAGCGCCGAGAAGCAATCGACTCATGCAAGGCTGACCGTCTCCACCGCCGCCTCCTCTTCGACACCGTGACCGAGATCCTCGACCAGACACGACGGGTGTCCCCCTGGGACGCCTTCTCGCCGGCCATGATCTCCCCTCCGGCACCGGGCGAGGAGGAGGTGCCGCCTCGACAAGTATGGGCAGATATCCGCGGCTTACGTGAACTGGCATTGGCGGTGGAAGAATGCGGGATGGATGACGCCGCCGTGGGCAGGGCGGTGCGGAAGGACATCAACAGGAGCCTCAGCGACGGATGGTCCCGACCGGGTCCCGAGATGTCCGACACCATCCTTGACATTGAGCGGCTAGTCTTTAAGGACCTCGTCGCCGAGGCAATCCGCGATCTCGCCCCCGCTCGCCGCCTTGTTCCCCGCCGCAAGCTCGAATTCTAAGATTCAAATCAAGCCGGCCCCCCAAACTTCAAAATGTCACGCTTGGATCCAATTTGAACGGTTCCGATGTAATGCTACAAAGGTTGTAACCATCACATTAGTAAGAGAATAATTCCTTTTCTTTTAAGGCACGTGGTAAACACGTGGGCTAGGTTGACATTGGCCTGGGCCCTTGAGTGGATGAGACCGAGGGAGGCGCGGAAATATTGAATGGGTCTCGATGGCGGCAAATGACAATGCAAACCTAGACTCATATGGCGTTTGTCTTGTCATTGGCTTACAAAGCCCATGCCCACCTGTTTGTTTTTTTACCAGTATATTAATCCTAGAATGATCAGTTTTACAGTAATTTTTTTCATGGTAAATTCGAAAGTAGCGATCAGTAGTTCAACATTTTAAATTTATTGAAAATCGAAGTGATACTACACGAACGCCCTGCAATGTTACCATTTTGAGAAAGATTGGGGTCCATGAAATTGAACGCAATCACAATTATCTTGTTCTTCGGTCTTGGTTGGCTTTGCTTGGCTGCCTCGCGATGTTTCCATTTTGAGAAAGATGGGCCATGAAATTGAACACACTTACAATTATCTTGTTCTTGGTCTTGACTGGTTTCGCTTGGCTGTGCTGAGTATACTTATGTTGCCTTACCAAACTCACTATGATGTAGACAATTTTATGTGCCTTGGCTGCAGAATCAGGAAGTGAATTGCATTTGGTTGTCAGGTTGAGTGAATTGGAACCGAAGAGTGCAACGACTGTTGGTGCTATGTGAGTTAATAATTGGAAGACGAAAAAAACTAGTTGAATTTAGAAATAGTTGGTTGGCTGGTTCAATATAAATAGCTGGCGCCTGGGCACTTGGAATTGGAATAAGGTTTCTGAGTTGGGTCGTGAGCAATGCCGTAGGGGAGAACTTTGCGTAAAAGAATGAGGAACTAAGGATATTCCTAGTCAAAATGCAATTTATCCGGAAATAAAGCTCATAGTGATGAAATTTGTATAACCCAAGTCCTATGAATTTTAAAAACCATAAAGAATTCGAAATAGGAAATACAACATATATGATTAAAACATGATATATCATATGAAAAGCATTAACCAAAAATGATAAAGAACCTGATTAAAAAGTCATCCTTGTCTTGTAATATCGTCTGAATATCTCTAAGGAAGAAAAAGAAACGGAAGCAATAAGAAATACCTTTCAAGAGAATTAGGGTTGACGACACCGCTTAACCTTCGTTAATGGAGAACAAAGATTATGCCAAGATATCCTAAGGGGGCATCTCCCTTATATAGAGACACTAATATGTTATCAACCCATATATAATAATGGATCGGACTAAAAGGTTCTACATATTAAATCCACATCTAATAATATGAAACCCAATAATATCAAGTTAGATCACTTAAATAGATTCAGTTTGTATTCATATTTACAACTTACAATTAAGTTCACCAATAGAAATAATAATATCCAACAATCTCTCACTTGGACTACATGTGAGTTGTATATGAAATACAAGTGTAACTTTAGTTTACATCAAACTTTATAGGTATAGAATACCCCTGTAAATAATTTAGTCTATTAACTTCATTGGTATAGGACTAAAGAGATCATACCTACTATATATGCATGTAACAAACCTCAACAACAATCATCATACCAATTTTATTAATGAAATAGATCTAGATATGGATGTGTAGAGTGGAAATTACAAGAAATGTTATCAATATATGTCAATTTCAAACTTGTCCTAAAGTTGTTGGTGCAGAGTACACCAGAATCGAATATGAGTTTTGATGTTGTCAAATATTTAAGTTAAATCTTGTTGTAATCTAACAAGTTAACAAAATGTGCAGGATGTTTACTCAACCGAAAAAGTCTTAGCAAATTGTGGAAGCCAGGCAGAAAGTCCAAGTGGGTCGAGAGAACTCGACACTCAGTAGGAAAGCTCGATAGGTCTGGATAATCTAATATCAAGAGGAAGCCCTGATGAGATGATCTGATGATAAGAGGTAAAGTTCAAATAGGTTTGGAGGACCAATGTTTGGCAGGTAGGTTGAGGTAAGCAATTGGAGAGGAGCGATGGTGAGGTCGTGTTCCGGAAAGGAACAAACCCTAGGTCGTTGATCGAATTGTAGAAACCGGGAAGGTTTCAAGTTGAGATCAAAAGAGTTCTACTATAATTACTACTCATGCATCATATATTACTATACTAATTTTATTTTATAGAAATATTTTATTTAACTATGTTTTGCAAGAATCGGCCTGATCGGTCGACCGAACCCATGGATCGGTTGACCGAACCAAGTTGATACAGAACAGAGATAAGATCGTGTCAAAACAAAAACAGAAGCTAGGCCGATCAGTCAACTAAACAATTAAAACTTTAATGGAGAATTAATGGCGAATCTCTGCGAACATGGAAACTACTCTATTTGGTTGACCAAATAAGGTGATCGGTTGACCGATCAATTAATGCTCATAAATGTGCGAAGATCGGATCTCGGGGATGAAGTAAAGCAAGGGGTTCAATCGACCAATAGGAGGATTAGTCGACTAAAGGGATCAGTCAACCAAACGAATTTTTAATCGATCGAACTAGGCTTATAAAAGGGGAGCTCGAGATTTGAGACAGTGTATCGATTTTCAATTCAACTCTGAGCAAAGTCCCTATTCGTGCTACCACTCTACTACTCATCTTCATAAGAAAGCTATTGCTCCAAGAAGTGCTTGTAGGATCGGAAAGTGTTGGGGGGGGGGGGAGGTGAATAGCGCTCGTGACTTTCACTTTCGTTTCGGAAAACTATAGAGTAAAATATGCAGCGGAAATAAAATAAAACAATTGCAAACACACGAACACCAAGGGTTTTACTTGGTTCGGAGCCTAGGACGACTCCTACTCCAAGGCCCACGCTCGTTGAGCGTTTACTTTGGGCAATCATTATCAATTCGGAAAATTACAGTTTTGAATTACAATATTAAAGTAATAAATAAAATTATACCGACGACTTAGAACAGTAAACTTGAAGCTTCTGGTCGTCAGGGTTGAGCTACAGTTTTGTCGGATCGATCTTTGAGCAGCACGCAGAAGAATGATTGTCAGATTTCGTTGTTCCTTTGTTGCTGGTTGAACTGGGCTTAAGTAGCCTATGGAGGGCGCCCTCAACCTCATTGAGGGTGCCTCCAATCTCCGAGTCAGCTGTGCGTGGATAAGCCCTGCATCGTTGCTGCTTATCCTCCTGAGGGCGCCTCCAAGTTCATGGAGGGCCCCCTCCACCCAGCATCTAAGGCGCCTCCATCTCCATAGTGTTGGAACTTTCGGGCCGTAAAAACTACTTTTTGCATTGCGGGAACCTCGAAGTTCCATGTCACCGGATCCGTGCGAAGATTAAAATGTTCGTGTACATGTTTTCTAATCCTAGATCTACACTAGATCTACATGATAGAGAAGTTATACCTTTGATGCGAAGCCCTTCGCTTATCTCGCTCGTCCGAAATTTGCCGGATCTCAAGGGTGTCAAGTGAACACCCCTCTATGTGTATCTACAAGAGCAAAAATAGAGAAGAAACCTTAGAGTGTGCTAGCACTCTTGAAGGTTTCGGCCAAGGTGGAGGAGAGGGAGAGAAGAAGATGAGTGGAGGAAGAAGAAGGAGTGAATGAGCACACAAACATTCAACACCACTTAAAGTGGTCGACCACTTCAAGAGGGGTTTTTTAAACTTCATGGAATACCAAGAGTCATAACTCTTGATCTCCCTCATGAGGTGACACACACATGTACTATCCTTGATGATGTGGAACATCATCATTGGTGCACTCTATGCCAACTCACAAATGAGGTGGCATTGGTCAAGTCAAACTTGACCTTTCATCTTCCCTTCTCAAGTCAAGTCAAACTTGACCTCTTCTCTCCCATGGTTGATCAAATCTAACCATTTAATTCAAACCAATTTAATTTAATGAATCTATATCCATTGAATTAAATTGACTCAATAAATCCAAATCTAATTAGACTTATTTAATACATGAACCAAATTGAGTCCAACTCAATTAGCTTAATTAGGATTACTCTTAATCCAATTTGGTTCATCACATGAACCTAATCCTCTTGGTTCATCATATGAACCTAATCTCCATCTAATTTCCTTTGTGTGTGACCCTCTAGGTTCTTGTAACGTTGGTAATGCTCCTAAATCCATTTAGAATCATAAGTAATGAGCGGTATCTAGCAACACATCATTACTACCCAAGTTATAAGAATGTTGAGATCCAACATCACCTTGTGACTACTAATTGTGACTCTCCACAATATATGTGTAACGACACGGCCCTTTGGCCTCTTGGGCGACCCTTGTGGCGGCCCACTAGTGGCCCTTACGTCGTCGGCCCATTTGGCGACCTCTCATGTCATCGACCGGCGACCCTTGGCCGTGCCATTACTCACTAAGACTTCCCACCCCCTGGCAGTGGATTTTTGCCTTCCCTAGGATTCGAACTCTAGACCTCCAGGCTTAAGTACTAGAGTTTATGAATCATGGTAGCCAAGTGAGCGCCACTCACTTGGCTACCAAGATTCATAAACTCTAGTATTTAAGCCTGGAGGTCTAGAGTTCGAATCCTGGGGAAGGCAAAAATCCATTATCAGGGGTGGGAAGTCTTAGAGGTCGCCAAATGGACCGACGACGTAAGGGCCACCAGTGGGCTGCCGTAAGGGCCGCCCAAGAGGCCAAAGGGCCGGGTCGTTACAATAAAAAAGCGCCTTTTTATTATAACGACCCAGCCCTTTGGCCTCTTGGGCAACCCTTGTGGCGGCCCAACTGGCGGCCCTTATGTCGTCGGCTCATTTGGTGACCTCTCATATCGTCGACCAACGACCCTTTGGCCGTGTCGTTACTCATTAGGACTTTCCACCCTTGGCAGTAGATTTTTGCCTTCCTCAGGATTCGAACTCTAGATCTCCAGGCTAAGTAGTAGAGTTTATGAATCTTGGTAGCCAAGTGAGCGGCATTGTAACGACCCGACCCCTTTGGCCTCTTGGGCGGCCCTTGCGGCAGCCCACTGGCGGCCCTTATGTCGTCGACCCATTTGGCGACCTCTCATGTCATCGACCGACGACCCTTAGCCGTGCCGTTACTCACTAGGACTTTCCACCCCTGGGCAGTGGATTTTTGCCTTCCCCAGGATTCGAACTCTAGACCACCAGACTTAAGTACTAGAGTTTATGAATCCTGGTAGCCAAGTGAGCGGAGAGGTCGCCAAATGGGCCGACGACATAAGGGCCGCCAGTGGGTCGCCGCAAGGGCCGCCCAAGAGGCCAAAGGGGTCGGGTCGTTACAATAAAAAGGCGGCGCTCACTTGGCTACAAGGATTTATAAACTCTAGTACTTAAGCCTGGAGGTCTAGAGTTCGAATCCTGGGGAGGCAAAAATCACTGGCCAAGGGTGGAAATACCTAGTGAGTAACGGCACGGCCAAAGGGTTGTCGGTCGACGACATTAGATGTCGCCAAATGGGCCGACGACATAAGAGGTCGCCAGTGGGCCGCCGCAAGGGCCGCCCAAGAGGCCAAAGGGTCGGGTCGTTACAATATGACAATGTCCTTCTATCCTTGACGGCACGGCCAAAGGGTTGTCGGTCGACGACATTAGATGTCACCAAATGGGCCGACGACATAAGAGGTCGCCAGTGGGCCGCCGCAAGGGCCGCCCAAGAGGCCAAAGGGTCGGGTCGTTACAATATGACAATGTCCTTCTATCCTTGACATCTAGATTGATCAATTTGAGGCATAGACGGTGTCATCCTCTTATCAATCTAAATCTTGAACTCCAAGTAGACTCACTATAATCAAATGAGTTCAATATCTCATATTGACTCATTTAGGCATGACCATGCACTTAGTGGTCTCACTCTATCAAGAATAATGATGTCACTCCCATTATATAGGAGGGATAGATCTCATCTACATCACTCACATCCCTCCGCATAATTTGTTACATACCCAGTAATCGCCTTTATAGTCCACCCAGTTACGGATGATGTTTGACGAAGCCAAAGTATGCAACTCCTTATGTAGGGAACCATGGTGACTTCAGGTCCAAGGACTAATAGTCATAGTAATAGCCACATGAGAAAGTATATGACACTCATATAACGATCAATGATACTTTCTCATAGCGGGTCATTCAGTATACATTCTTCAATGCATACTCATGTGTCAACTTGATATCTCTATATCCATAACTTGTGATATCAAGTCATCGAGTTGACCTACATGCTAGTCTCATCGCATTAACATTGTCTGTAAAATACCGAAAAAATGACAAATATTAATAAGGGAATTTTCCGGAATTTTTGGAAATTTTTCGGGAATTTTTCGGAACTCGTACGGACGAGTTGACGGGGATAAAAACGGGGCCCAGAAAGGCCTGTTTAGGCGACCCATTTTAACGAGGAAAAGTTTTCTTTTCCTTTATATTTTCTTTTCTTTATTTTCTTTTCTTATTTTTCTTTTCCTCCGGTTTCTCTCGACGCCGACCCGAGCTCTCTTCTTCTCTCGCGCCCGACACCGGCCCTAACCGCCGGCCGGCGGTTCCTCCTTCCCGAGAGCACAAAACCCTCGGCCAGTTCTTCCTCCTTCTATTTCTTCCTCCCAAACCACACACCCGAAGCTCTTCTCCTCTTCTCCTCTTCTCTATCGCCACCACAGCGCCAGACATGCCCTAATTAGGTTGTGCCGCCGTCGAGATTTCTTCGCCGCCGCCGACCTAGTGCTGCCGCCGGCCTTCCTCCGCCCTACAGCCGACTTCCACCGGTGTCCTAGCCTCCAGCCGCGTGCCCTAGGCGACGCCTTCTCCCCTTCACCGACGCCGATCCAGCCGAGCCCAAGAGCCGGCTGCCACCACTGTGTCGTGCCTTAGCATCACCAGCATCTGATCACTAGGTTCTGCCAAGCACTTAGTCTCACCTCCCGTGCCCTAGATTCATCATTGGGACGACCTTTTTCGTCCACCAGTTGCCGGCAAAGGGAACGTGAGGCACTGATTTAGTGTTGACAACAGGTTTGTGGCAACAAACTCTTCCGGTTAGCATTGTCCTGCATCGGTATCTCTTGGCAGTGTGTCCACAGGGACGACATTGTACTAGGTAAGGTGAGTTGGAAAATTTGGGTCATTTCTAGAAATTTTTATCTCTGTTTCTTGATCGCAAACTGATCTGACCAGTGGGAAGGAATCTAGTAGATTGGTTCTGTGAATTCTCTTTAGCTCCAGCAGCGAACACACTCTGAGACTGTGGATCAAGAAACGACATTGAGGTGAATTGAGGTAAGATGTAGAGAAAGTTATTTCTTTTGGTTACCGTGTACACTTGAATTTATTTTGTTAGGTCGGATATACATATTTGTATATATGGATCTTGATCAATTGAATAAAGGAAGGGTTAAGGTTAACGAAATTAATCCTAATTGATTAGTTGGATTAGAATTTAGTTTGGCTAAATGTTATATTATAGAATTAGCTAAACTAGACATTTTGTTTGATACAGGACTTTGACGTGAGACGAGTATCTCGACGTCGTGAACCAGATTGGACTTTTCGATTTGGAGGCGGGTACTTTTGACTTATTGTCTTTGATATGCTTAGTAATTAAATTAACAAGATGCATTAATTATGTTTCTTACTTGTTTCGGTTAATCACTGCCCAATACATGCTACCTATTGATTGATTGTTTGTTTACATCTTGTATGGATATATATACCTGATTCCACATGCTCATGGGTAGTGATATAACCATATTTTACCATGTCAGGACCTAGGTTTGATACCTTATATGATCAGATACCTTGATATGATTCATTCGCTTTGGTGCACATTATGATATGTCCAAGATTGGTTTAGTATATTACCATGTTTAGTGACATGCCCCATTCGCATGATTGCATACCGAGTGATTGATTGCTCCTTTATTGTCGAGCACTTTGCCGGTTTCATCATTGTTCGTTGTCCGGCGCTTGGGTAGCGTGGTAGCACGTCAGTTTGCTCTTTCGTTGCTCCGTTGGTCCGCTCATGGTAGTGTGACGCGTGTAGCACGTTAGAGATCCCTCCCGTCACCGGGAGTTGAGAGCATCAAGCTCCCCATTTATGATTTGGGGTAGAGTACGTATGTACTCCGACATCCCGTCCTCGATCTCTCATCGTGAGTAGTGTTCGAGTGCACGGTTGTCACTTACCCACCGGTCCCACCGTTGTTGTGAGTCGTGGGTGACCATGACATTGGCATCATATGCATGATGCATTTATTATTTGTGTTTGTGTTTGTTGCACTTATATGCTGCACATTGCTTGGATACCTTGATTGACATGCATATGTGTCTTCTATACCTTCTTGTTTGTCCTTTTACGGTCCTGGTTAGTCTGCATTCTCTCTGTCTTCTTGGTTAGTTACCTTTATCTTTATCGAGACCGCATGATTAGTGCTAGGTGTTATTTCTTTACTTTGCATATCAATTGTACTCTGAGTGTTGGACTCACCCGCCTCCATTGTTGATATTTTCAAGTTGATGCTGTCATGGTCCCTGGAGACCTCGAGGATGTGATTGGTTTTTCGTTTGGTTTCCTTTTCTGTTCTAGACTGTTTGCACTTGTTATGTTCTGGATTTATTTGCTTATGGACATGATATAGATTTTATTATATCGATGGATTTGGATTTGATTTTTATTCTACTACATGCCTGCCTGGACGACAGAAGAGGTGATTTCGTCGGATTTGAGTTTTACGAGTGTAGTGGAGTAGGGTGGATTTCGAGTCAGAGTATTATTTTACTGTTTAATTATCTTAACTGCGTGGTTGTGACAGCCAGAGGCTGAATAGATTATATATAACTGCGTGGTGATGTTTTATTTTATTGTTATTATTCCAGCCGCCTGTGGCTGAGGTATTTGTGAGTTGTAGAAAAGTTTCAGATTGTCCACCGTACAGGGGAGATGCTGCCGAAATTTTCTCGGACAGGGACTCCTCTGGGGCGTGACATTGTCCCTGAATGTTAATATTTGACTAGGAATGATTAAGAGTAGTGTTCTCTATCTCATCTCACTATCGATTCAACCAATCGATTGATATAGATAAGAACCTTCTACTCAAGGACGCTATTATACTTAGTTATTTGGCACTAATACAAGTAAGTATAATAACCAAAATAAATGCCTTTATATATATAGGAATATGATACAATGAGTTCATACAACAATCATCATATGATTGGCTCTAGGGCTCTAACTGACAATCTCCCACTAGCACGAGTGTCAATCAGTGTAGGCTCTAAGGCCCAATGACCTAGTGTGGCCATCATGTTTTCTCTGTGCCAAAGCCTTGGTCAAGAGATCAGCAATGTTAGCCTCTGTGGGTACTCTGCAAATCTTCACATCTCCTCTATCGATGATCTCTCGAATGAGATGAAAGCACCGTAATATGTGTTTGGTCCGCTAGTATGAGTGTAACGACCCGCCTTCTACTGGCTAGGCTGTAAGGCCGGACCGTCACAATATGTTGTGTTAAGCTATATCCATGACCATTACTAAGTCTAGGTGTGGAAAGCTATACCAATTTAAAACTTCGCTAAGCTAATACAAGTTCTTGGTCCTACATGTGCTAAGGGATGCAATCTAAGGTATTCATGGCATACCCTACATCCTCTATGGTCAAGGAGCTGAATTACAAGGTCTCTTGGTCGAAACCCAGCTTCTCAATCGATCCAGATTGAACTCAATCGATTGCAAGCTGTTGGATCGATCCATGGATCGATTCAGATGGCTACTGTGCTCGGGGTAGTATTCTGGATCGATCAGCTGATCGATCCAGACTGGTCAATCGATCCAGTGATCGATTCCAGAGCTCTCTGTTCGCGGGAGCGATTTTCTCGATTCCTTGATCGATCGGTTGATCGATCCGGCAACTTCCTGTTCGCGATAGAAAGCGACTGGATCGATCGGCTGATCGATCCAGGAGCTCACTGTTCGTGGAACAAGTTCACCAATCGATCAACTGATCGATTGAAGACTCCCAATCGATCGGCTGATCGATCGGGGTTTCTGATTTCATATCAGAACCTGATTTCAGCCCTAGTTCGAGCAGAAATCCCATATACCAACTCTAAACTATCTAAAATGCATTCTACCATCAATTATCTAGCATTCTAAACATGGCATGGTGCATATTTCACTAATTCATGATTTTTAAACAAACTGAAATGCGAAAACTAAAAATAACAAGGTTCTAATAGTTAGACTTGCTAAATCCCTGAGATCTTCATTCCAAACTCCTTTTTCACACACACATCTTCATTGCATTGTCCTCCAGCCTCCGCTAGTCCATCTTTCCTTTACCTTTATCTGCAGTATAAGGAAAAGAGTATCTGTAAGCTTGAGAGCTTAGTAAGAAACCATCTACCTCACTAAAACATACATACGATACAATTTATGTTTTTAAAACATGCTATTTGAAATATATGCTGAACAGGTAAAAGCATAGCATGGCATACAAACAAACTAGTCATGGCAACAAGTGCTAACATAAGCTATCATATAGTATCAATAGGAACTAAACTGATACAAAAACAACTGAGCTGAGCTAATTCTAAACTAATGCTAAAGCTATACTGAATTCACATAACTATTTGTGAGAGTTCGAAAACCATATATATATATAATAGATGAAAATACTAATCATGCTACTGATGGACCTGGCAACTGTACTTGCTGTGCGCGCATCCCTAACTAAACCCGAGGTTACAAATTCCGAATCTAGTAGGGTTTACTAGGTTAGCTGAACCTAGGGACGATTATGGGAGCCCAACCCAATGGATATCTAATCCAATACAGTGCCACTAATAAAATAAAATACTAGTTATAGCTGAATTTTTGCTGTTCTTGCTATTTCTAGGTTATCTGAACCCAGAGCTAGGTTATCTGAACCTAGAGGCGACTATGGGAGCCCACCCATTGGACCGTAGTCCCATATAAGCTGTACTAAAGCTAAACATACTGAATGAATGCTTCTATCGCATTTAGCTAAGCTAGTAAAATGCTTAAGTTGCATTTTAACCGTGCTAATAATTTAATCGAACACTTGGTATGCGCTAATTCGCATCCTTTATGCCGAAAATCTACATACTACTAAACTGAAGCATAAAATTCACACGGAAGCTACTTATACTGCAGGTGAGGGGTTTTTTACCTTCTGTTCTAATTTTCTTACGATTCTAATCGCTAGATTTCCGGAGAAGATGATCCTTTCGACGATCTTCTCGCGTCTATGCGTTCCTCTCGCGGAGGGGAGCGTCCTCGGGTCGGAGTTGTTGCAGGAAGGTACACCTACGCTCCTCAAGATGGAACCCTAGGTCTCCTTGAGGTTGGCGCCGAGAGATGAGGGAGAAAGAGAGAGAGTCGGCGGGTGAGGTTTGAGGGAAAAGTTTTCTCGTTTAAGAAAATAACAATTCCTCACTTAAATTCCCTATTTATATTAAGTGGGTAATCCGGCCCGACTCAAATATAAATATAATTGTTCCCCTTTCCTTTCAGCACGACCCTGCTGGGTTCACTTGGTTACTAAAGCTATCTAAAGGTTACTGGACCCGATAAGTCCCGGGTTCAATTCCCGCTTAAGCTATTTTACGTTTCTATTTATTTTTGCTACTTCTGCTACTCCAAAAATTCTGTAAAAATATCCTAAAATTCCAGAAAAATACCAGGATATTTCTAATAATTATTTTGAGAATTTTCAGGCATTACAATCCCTCATACCTTATAAAAAGTTTATCCTCGAACTTAGAATAACTCTGGATACTTCTACCTCATATTAGCTTCTGTCTCCCAAGTTGCCTCTTTTGCTGTGTGATTTTGCCAAATGACTTTTACTATTGGTACCTCCTTGCTCCGTAATTTCTTAACTGCTCGGTCTATTATCTGAATAGGCCGACTATCATAGCTGATGTCTTCGTGGACTGGTACCGACTGGGGCTCAATCACCTGGGTGGCATCTGGGATATGCTTCTTCAGCATAGAGACATGAAATACATTATGAATGGCTGACATCTCCTGTGGTAGCTCTAACTCATATGCCACCTTGCCAACTCCTCTACTGATAAGGTATGGTCCCACATATCTGGGACTCAATTTGCCCTTCTTCCCAAAATGCATTACTCCCTTCATGGGAGCTACTCTGAGGAACACTGAATCCCCAACTGAAAACTCTAAGGGTCTGCGCCGTGTATGGCTCTGAGCTGTCTCTATCCTCTGGCGGATCTGCTATATAGCTGTTGTGGTGTCTGCTACTAGATCTGTCTGGAGTTCTAGTTCCTTCTGCTCACCACTCTCATACCAGCAGATTGGAGATCTACACCTCCGCCTATAGAGAGCCTCATAAGGTGTCATACCGATAGTGGCCTGATAGCTGTTGTATGCTAAACTCAGATATTTGCACCAACTTCCCTTGAAGTCTAGGGCACATGCTCGGAGCATATCTTCGAGTACCTGATTTACTCGCTCCGTCTAACCATCTGTCTGAGGATGGAAGGCTGTGTTGAATTTTAACTTAGTGCCCAATGCTGACTGTACACACTCCCAGAAGTGTAACGTGAACCTACTGTCTCTGTCTGAGATGATATTCCTTGGGACTCCATGCAGTCTGACGATCTCCTTGAGATACAACTGAGCTAATTGTTCTATGGAGTAGGATATCCTGATAGCTAAGAAGTGGGCTGATTTAGTTAATCTGTCGACTATCACCCAGATAGCATCAAAACCATTCGTGGTTCTGGGTAGTCCCACTATAAAATCTATAGAAATATCCTCCCACTTCCACTTTGGAATCTGAATAGGCTGCAGAACTCCTCCTGGTCTCTGGTGTTCTGCCTTGACCCTCTGACAGGTCAGACAGGTGCTAACATATCGAGCGATGTCTCTTTTCATCCCGGCCTACCAAAATCATTTCTTTAGATCTTGGTACATCTTGGTGGAACCTGGATGCATCGCATAAGGAGTCCTGTGAGCCTCATCTAAAATCTTCCTCTTTAGTTCCTCCTGATCTAGAATACAGAGTCTGTCACCGAAGTATAATACCCCACTATCGGACACTCTGAATTCCCTACTTTCTGATTCTGCTAACCCTTGCTTGATTTTCTGAATTTCAGGATCCTGTTCCTGAGCTGTCTGGATGTCACCAAGCAGGGTAGATGCTAATGTCATAGTAGAGAGCTGTCCCACTATGAGTTCGAGACCCAAATCTGTGATCTCTTTCTGTAGGGGCGGTGACATGGCTGCTAGGGATAGTAAGGTGGCGCTGGACTTCCTGCTAAGTGCGTCTGCCACCTTATTGGCTTTTCCTGGATGGTAGAGGATGTCTATGTCATAATCTTTGATCAGCTCAAGCCATCTGCGTTGTCGCATATTCAGATCCTTCTGAGTGAAGAAGTACTTCAAACTCTGATGATCTGTATACACTCTACACTGAGCTCCATATAAGTAGTGTCTCCAAATTTTGAGAGCGAACACTACTGCTGCAAGCTCAAGGTCATGAGTAGGGTAATTCTTCTCATATTCCTTGAGTTGTCTGGAGGCATAGGTGATCACCTTACCATTTTATATCAGTACTGCTCCTAGTCCCAATTTAGAGGCGTCACTATAAATATCAAAGCTGTCTGTGTTTTTTTGGTAGAGCCAAAATGGGAGCACTGGTCAATCTCCTCTTTAGCTCACTGAAATTTTCTGTTCTTCCTGGTAAGAGCTGTCAGTGGGGAGGCTATCCTGGAGAAATCCTCTACGAACTTTCTGTAATAACCTACTAGTCCCAAAAAGCTTCTGATCTCACTAGCGTTCTTGGGTCTTTTCCAGTTACTCACAGCTTCTATTTTTCTAGGGTCTATCATGATACCATCCTTTGAGATGATGTGACCCAGGAAGGACACCTGATCTAACCAAAATTCACATTTCATGAATTTGGCGTACAGCTGGTTTTGCTGAAGAGTCTGCAATACTATTTTTAGGTGCTCTGCGTGTTCTTCCTGAGTTCCTGAATAGATAAGAATGTCATCGATAAATACAATAACAAATCTATCTAGGTAGTCCCTAAATACTCTGTTCATGAGGTCCATGAAAGTAGCTGGAGCATTTGTCACGCCAAAGGGCATGACTACGAACTCATAATGTCCGTATCTAGTCCTGAATGTTGTCTTGGGTATATCCCCGTCTTTAACTTTCACCTGATGATAACCTGACCTGAGGTCTATCTTAGAGAACACTGCTGCTCCCTTTAGCTGATCGAACAGGTCATCTATTCTAGGAAGAGGATACCTGTTCTTAATCGTGACTTGGTTCAGTGCTCTGTAATCTATACACAGGCGCATGCTCCCGTCCTTCTTCTTCACGAACAATACAGGCGCTCCCCATGGTGAGTGACTAGGACGTATGAAGCCCTTGTCAAGCAGCTCCTGTAGTTGCTCATGAAGTTCCTTCAGTTCTGCTGGAGCCATGCGGTAGGGTGCCTTAGAGATAGGATTTGTACCGGGAATGAGTTCTATCTCAAATTTAATCTCCCTGTCTGGTGCTAGACCTGGTAACTCTTCAGGGAAGACTATTGGGTAGTCATATACGACTCGGACCTCTGCTAGCTGTTGGTCCTTGTCCTGACTGGTATTGACTACATGTGCTAGGAATCCCGTACATCCTGAATCCATTAATTTCTGTGCTCTTAGAGCTGAGAGAAACTTTTTGGCCTTTCTCTTTGGTTCTCCGATGTACTCGAACTGTACTTCTACTTCCGGTTGGAATATGACTTTCTGTTTACGACACTCTATAGAGGCATCATATCTGATCAGGAAGTCCATTCCAAAGATGACATCATAATCAGTCATATCTAGCACTATCAGATCACAAAAGAGTTCTCTGTCTGCTATAATAACTGGCACTGCTCGGAGCCAGTGCGTGGATGCCATAATTTCTCCAGAAGGTAGCATCGTCAAAAATTGGCTACTGAGTACCTCTGGAGGTATCGCTAACTTTTCGGCAAATGCCCTGAATATATAAGAATGGGTTGCCCCAGTATCGAATAAGATAGTTGTACTTTGCTGTAAAATACTGATCTGACCTGTAACAACTGTCGAGGTATTTGCTACGTCCTCTTTGGTGAGTGAGTAGATCCTCGCATTGGTCATAGCTGGAGGGGCCTCTAATCTGCCCTGGCTAATGTGTGGACCATCTAGAATGGCCTGCATTTGATGTAGCTGTGCTGGATGGCCTCCGTACTGAATCGGCTGTGGTTGAGGAAGAATTGTCTTGTTTGGGCACTGCTTAGCCATATGCCCTTCCTATCCACATTCAAAGCATCCTCGTGTGCCCTTACGACAAATTCCAGGGTGGAATTTCCCACAAGTAGCACATTTGGGATAACTAGGTTGTTTACTAGCTGGTCCTCCTTTCGGGCAACTCCCTGGTTTGCGCTTGCTGCTGGAGTTCCCTTTCCAGTTAGAGCTGTGGCTCTGTTGTTTCTGAGTACCCGAACCTCCTTGTTCTTTGGACTCTGAGAGGACTTGCTTCTGCTGCTTGATATTGTTCTGGTAGTGCTCGGTGGTCAGAGCACTGCTGACTAGTTCTTCGGTGGTTTGCGGCCTATGAACGCCATCGCTATTTCCGGCCTCAGCATCTTGAGCATCAACCGAACTCGTTCTTTTTCTGTGCTGACTAGTTCAGGGCATAGACGAGCCAATCTGTTGAATTTCTTCACGGCTTCCTCCACTGAAACGTTGCCCTGGCGAAACTCAGTGAACTCGTCGTAGTGGCGGTTTGTGACCCGCATGTGAAAAAACTCCTCGAAAAATTCTTTCTCAAAGTCAGCCCATGTCATCTGGTTTACTGGGCGCTTCGCTCTAATTCTCTCCCACCACATACGTGCGTCTCCTGTTAGGCAGAATGAGGCACACTTCACCTTCTCGTGTTCTGGCCAGTCCAGAAGCTCCATCGTGCTCTCCAGTGTTTTGAACCAGGCTTGAGCATCCCATGGTTCACTGGCGCCTAAGAAGTTCTCGGGCTTGACTCTCTACCACTGGATCAGATAGGCTTCTCTCTTTGCCTCTGTTGTTGGGGCTACTGGTGCTGTAAGTTGGACTGGTGGAACCTCTATAACTACTGGGGTTGCTATGTTTGGTTCTGGGGTGACACTGGGAGTATTCTGCTGATTAGCCTTTAAGGTGGCTATCTCCTGTTGCTGTTCAGCTAGCTGCTGCTGTAACTGAGCCACTAATGCTGTAAGGTCTAGGGGAGGCACTGAACTGTCTGCCTCGTGCTGGGGCTCAATAGCTGGTGCCCTTCTAGCTGGGCGTCCTCTTGCCATTTCTAAAGGAAGAGAGGACATACATAACTAATACTATCACATTTAACTAATTACTATAATTAACCATGTTAAACACAATCATATATCAACATGCTTTAGCTATCTATAAACATGACAGTAAGAAAACATAAGTAAGAGGAGAGGTGTTCTTACTTGGAAGCTGTAGGTTCAATGCTAATGTGTGTGAAGGAAGTATGGAACTTGCTCTGATACCACTCTGTAATGACCCGCCTTCTACTGGCTAGGCTGTAAGGCTGGACCGTCACAATATGTTGTGCTAAGCTATATCCATGACCATTACTAAGTCTAGGTGTGGAAAGCTGTACCAATTTAAAACTTCGCTAAGCTAATACAAGTTCTTGGTCCTACATGTGCTAAGGGATGCAATCTAAGGAATTCATGGCATACCCTACATCCTCTATGGTCAAAGAGCTGAATTACAAGGTCTCTTGGTCGAAACCCAGCTTCTCAATCGATCCAGATTGAACTCAATCGATTGCAAGCTGTTGGATCGATCCATGGATCGATTCAGATGGCTACTGTGCTCGGGGTAGTATTCTGGATCGATCGGCTGATCGATCCAGACTGGTAAATCGATCCAGTGATCGATTCCAGAGCTCTCTGTTCGCGGGAGCGATTTTCCTGATTCCTTGATCGATCGGTTGATCGATCCGGCAGCTTCCTGTTCGCGACAGAAAGTGACTGGATCGATCGGCTGATCGATCCAGGAGCTCACTGCTCGCGGAACAAGTTCACCAATCGATCAACTGATCGATTGAAGACTCCCAATCGATCGGCTGATCGATCGGGGTTTCTGATTTCATATCAGAACCTGATTTCAGCCCTAGTTCGAGTAGAAATCCGATATACCAACTCTAAACTATCTAAAATGCATTCTACCATCAATTATCTAGCATTCTAAACATGGCATGGTGCATATTTCACTAATTCATGATTTTTAAACAAACTGAAATGCGAAAACTAAAAATAACAAGGTTCTAATAGTTAGACTTGCTAAATCCCTGAGATCTTCATTCCAAACTCCTTTTTCACACACACATCTTCGTTGCATTGTCCTCCAGCTTCCGCTAGTCCATCTTTCCTTTACCTTTATCTGCAGTATAAGGAAAAGAGTATCTGTAAGCTTGAGAGCTTAGTAAGAAACCATCTACCTCACTAAAACATGCATACGATGCAATTTATGTTTTTAAAATATGCTATTTGAAATATATGCTGAACAGGTAAAAGCATAGCATGACATACAAACAAACTAGTCATGGCAACAAGTGCTAACATAAGCTATCATATAGTATCAATAGGAACTAAACTGATACAAAAAAAACTGAGCTGAGCTAATTCTAAACTAATGCTAAAGCTATACTGAATTCACATAACTATTTGTGAGAGTTCGAAAACCATATATATATATATAATAGATGAAAATACTAATCATGCTGCTGATGGGCCCGACAACTGTACTTGCTGTGCACACATCCCTAACTAAATCCGGGATTGCAAATTCTGAATCTAGTAGGGTTTACTAGGTTAGCTGAACCTAGGGACGACTATGGGAGCCCAACCTAATGGATATCTAATCCAGTACAGTGCCACTAATAAAATAAAATACTAGTTATAGCTGAATTTTTGCTGTTCTTGCTATTTCTAGGTTATCTGAACCCAGAGCTAGGTTATCTGAACCTAGAGGTGACTATGGGAGCCCACCCATTGGACCGTAGTCCCATATAAGCTGTACTAAAGCTAAACATACTGAATGAATGCTTCTATCGCATTTAGCTAAGCTAGTAAAATGCTTAAGTTGCATTTTAACCATGCTAATAATTTAATCGAACACTTGGTATGCGCTAATTCGCATCCTTTGTGCCGAAAATCTACATACTACTAAACTGAAACATAAAATTCACACGGAAGCTACTTATACTGCAGGTGAGGGGTTTCTTACCTTCTGTTCTAATTTTCTTACGATTCTAATCGCTAGATTTCCAGAGAAGATGATCCTTTCGACGATCTTCTCGCGTCTATGCGTTCCTCTCGCGGAGGGGAGCGTCCTCGGGTCGGAGTTGTTGCAGGAAGGTACTCCTACGCTCCTCAAGATGGAACCCTAGGTCTCCTTGAGGTTGGCGCCGAGAGATGAGGGAGAAAGAGAGAGAGTCGACGGGTGAGGTTTGAGGGAAAAGTTTTCTCGTTTAAGAAAATAACAATTCCTCACTTAAATTCCCTATTTATATTAAGTGGGTAATCTGGCCCGACTCAAATATAAATATAATTGTTCCCCTTTCCTTTCAGCACGGCCCTACTAGGTTCACTTGGTTACTAAAGCTATCTAAAGGTTACCGGACCCGATAGGTCCCGGGTTCGATTCCCGCTTAAGTTATTTTACGTTTCTATTTATTTTTGCTACTTCCGCTACTCTAAAATTTCTGTAAAAATATCCTAAAATCCCAGAAAAATACCAGGATATTTCTAATAATTATTTTGAGAATTTTCGGGCGTTACAGTGAGCGAGGTTCCTTAGCCTGTGCAATTGCTCCATTGTTGTCACAATAGAGCTCTATCGGATCGGCTATGTTAGGAACCACCCCAAGCTCAGTAATAAACTTGCGGATCCAAACTGCCTCCTTTGTTGCTTCTGATGCAGCAATATACTCGGCCTCTGTTGTAGAATCAGCAACTGTGTCCTATTTCGAACTCTTCCAGCTCACAGCACCACCATTCAAGCAAAACACGAACCCAGACTGCGATCTATAATCATCCTGGTCAGTTTGGAAGCTGGGATCACTGTAACCCTTTACAGCTAGCTCATCATCGCCTCCATATATCAAGAAATATTCTTTAGTCCTTCTTAAGTACTTAAGAATATTCTTGACTGCTATTCAGTGACTTTCACCTGGATCTGACTCGTATCTACTTGTCATGCTCAAAGCATATGAAACATCAGGACGAGTACATAGCATGACGTACATGATAGATCCTATGACTGAGGTATAAGGGATCGTATCCATGCTGTCTCTCTCCTCTCTAGAAGAGGGACTTTGAGTCTTCGAAAGACTCATACCATGTGACATCGGCAGAAATTCTTTCTTGGAGTTCTACATGGCAAATCGTAGTAATACCTTGTCGATATATGTACTCTAACTTTGGCCAAGCAATCTTTTAGATCTATCTCTATAGATCTGTATGCCTAGAATACAGGCTGCTTCACCTAAGTCCTTCATTGAGAAACAATTTCTTAGCCAAGTCTTTACAGACTGCAGGAAAGGGATGTCATTCCCAATGAGTAGTATATCATCCACATACAATACAAGGAAGACAATTGTGTTCCCTACAACCTTCTTGTAGACACAGGGTTCATCTTCATTCTTGATGAAACCAAACTGTTTGATCGCATCATCGAATCGAAGATTCCAGCTCCGAGGAGCTTACTTTAGTCCATAAATTGACTTATGTAGCTTGCATACTCTGCCAGTATACTGTGGATCTACAAAACCCTCAGGTTGTGTCATGTACACATCCTCGAGCAGGTTTCCATTCAAAAACATGATTTTGACATCCATCTGCTAGATCTTATAATCGTGATATGCTGCAATAGCAAGCATGATCCGAATGGACTTAAACATCGCTACTGAAGAAAAGGTTTCATCATAGTCAATACCATGAATTTGTTTGAAACCTTTAGCTACCAAAAGACCCTTATATATCAGTCCATCCATGTCAGTCTTTCTCTTAAAGACCCACTTACACCCAATGGGTTTTATCCCTTCAGGTGGATCAACCAAAGTCCATACTTGGTTGGTGTACATGGATTACATTTCGGATCTCATGGCCTCTAGCTATTTCTCAGAATCTGGTCTCATCACAGCTTCTTGATAAGAGGTAGGCTCATTCTCAATGAGCATAGTGTCATCATGGTCAGACAAGAGAAATGAGTATCTCTCAGGCTGACGACGTACCCTATCAGACTTGCAAAGAGGTAGGTCTACTTGAACTGGTTGTTGTTCCTCAACTCCTTGTAGAACAATCTCATCATCTACAACACTTTGTGGTTCCAGTTCAACTTTCATCAAGGCTTCAGTACTATGTTCCATATCCTGAACTTTTTCAAGATTGAACGTACTCTCACAAGTTTTTCTAGAAATAAAATCCCTTTCTAGAAATACCCCAGTCTTAGCCACAACTACTTTGTGTTGACTGGAAATATAGAAGTAATATCCCTTCGTTTTCTTGAGATATCCTATAAAATAGCACTTATCAGATTTGGGTCCCAGTTTGTTTGAGACTTGACGTCGAACGTAAGCCTCACAACCCCAAATCCTCATAAAAGACACCTGGGCATCTCTCCCAATCCATATCTTATATGGTGTCTTTATCACAGTCTTGGATGGAACACGGTTGAGTATGAAGGCTTCTGTGTACAGAGCATAGCCCCAAAGAGATATAGGAAGATCTGTGTGACTCATCATAGACCGTCCATATCTAATAGGGTACGATTCCTCCTTTCGGATACACTATTCCACTGTAGTGTT
The DNA here is from genome assembly GCF_018446385.1 of Zingiber officinale. Classification (NCBI taxonomy): domain Eukaryota; kingdom Viridiplantae; phylum Streptophyta; class Magnoliopsida; order Zingiberales; family Zingiberaceae; genus Zingiber; species Zingiber officinale. Next base: position 104,185,122 of record NC_056000.1, on the reverse strand, counting down.
CCAGGAGGAGTGAGTTGGGATAGAATCCCACACTCAGCTAGATAGTCACGAAACTCATGGCTAAGTTATTCTCCACCTCGATCTGATCGAAGTATCTTAATACTCTTGTCAAGCTGGTTTTGTACTTCATTCTTGAATGATTTGAACTTTTCAAAGGATTCTGACTTATGTGTCATCAAATACATATAACCATATCTACTGAAGTCATCAGTAAAGATAATGAAGTACCTATAACCACCTCTGGCAGTGACATTGAAAGGGCCACATACATCACTATGTATAAGCCCTAATAAGTCAGTCGCTCTTTCGCTGTGTCCACTAAAGGGAGTCTTGGTCATCTTGCTTAGTAGGCATGACTCGCATGTCTCATATGATTCAAAATCAAATGAGTCCAACAAACCATCTTTATGGAGCTGGGATAAGCGTTTGTCATTTATATGACCTAAGCGGCAGTGCCAGAGATAGGTTTGGTTCATTTCATTTAATTTGAACCTCTTGGTATCTATGTTATAGATAGGGTTCTCTAAATCTAGAATATAGAGTTCGTTCATCAGAGGTGCACTACAATAGAACATATCATTTAAATAAACTGAACAATATTTGTTCTTTATTATAAACGAAAAACTTTTCTTGTCCAAACAAGAAACTGAAATTATGTTCTTAGTAAGAGAAGGCACATAACAACATTCATCTAGTTCTAGTACAATCCCAGAGGGCAGAGATAGATAGTAAGTCCCTACAGCAACAACAGCAACTCGTGCTTCATTGCCTACTCATAGGTCCACCTTGTCCTTCGTCAATGCTCTGCTATTTCTCAACGCCTGCACATTAGTACAAATGTAAGAAGCACATCCAGTATCTAATACCCATGAGAAAGAAATAGAGAGATTAACTTCTATAACATATATACCTGAAGTAGAAGTCTCACTTCTCTTCTTTTTAAGATCTTCCAGGTACACTTTGCAGTTCCTCTTCCAATGCCCAGTCTGACCGCAGTGGAAGCAGGTAGCATCCTTGGCAACCCCTCCTTTAGGGTTCAGTGTCTTGCCTTTGCCCTTGGCTTGGGACTTTCCCTTACCTTTAGGCTTGCCCTTGCCCTTATGTTGTTGTACCATCAAAATGGAGTTGGGTTTAACCTTCTTAAGGTTGAGCTCAGCAGTTCTTAACATGCTAAGCAGCTCGGGCAGTGGCTTGTCAATTTCGTTCATGTTATAATTCATGACAAATTGACTGTAGCTCTTCGGCAAGGATTGCAAGATCAAGTCAGTGGCCAGCCTTGGCCAAGGGGAAATCCCAACCTCTGTAGGTTTTCTATGTACCCAATCATCTTGAGTATATATGGACCTACGGGAGTCCCGTCTTACATCTTGCACTGAAACAATGCCTTAGAGATCTCGAATCTCTCGTGCATAGCTTGTCCTTGATATAGTTGATGAAGATGTTTAACCATATCATAAGCACCCATCAACTCGTGTTGCTTCTGAAGCTCAGAGTTCATGGTCACGAGCATGAGGCATGACACATCTAATGCATCATCTTGATGCTTCTTATAAGCATCTCGGTTAGCTTGCATGGCAGTGGCAGGAGGTGCCTCGGGAATGGGCTGCTCCAGGACGTACAGTTTTCTTTCTTGAATGAGAACTATTCTCATATTCCTGTACCAGTCCAGGAAATTAGCTACATTGAGCTTGTCCTTATCAAGGACAGAACGCAGGAAGAAGGTGTTTGTGTTGGACGACATAACAATCTACAACAGAAAATACAGAAAATAAATATCATATTCCACTAATCATTTAATTAGGCCTTTAACTAAATGATGCTCCCACTTAATTATAGAACTTTTGTATAATCAAGTCATGGATGTGGTCAAACATGATAGGTCGGGTACGAAATGCCCGATCGGGATAACTAGATCTAGAACACTCATGAATCTTCTTTAAGACATGTTCGGGTCCCCATGCTAGGGAGAAACAACTCGAGCTTCCCTAGGTAAGGGCTAGGGAAAAAGTATAAAACCTAAAGAGGAAGTAGTAATAGGAATAGTAAAAATTAAATTCGTTTTTATAAGTACAATGGGCAAGATGTTCATGTACAATAAGAAGGGTTATTTAAATTCTGAGAATACATTGTCGGACATCTCTCTGAGGATCCGACGATGATCCAAGAAGTCCTCAGGAGGATCGGGAGACAGATACCCTCCCTCCTTGAGTTGCTGGAGTGTCCCTATCGCCCCATAAGTCACAGATCTGATGAAGTGATCCTCCACTTGTGAGCCAAACTCTAGAGAGCGTAAATATTCCTCTCGGCTTGCTTATAGACGATTGTTCTCCCCCGCTTTATAAGTCTCTAAGGCAATAATAGAGCTAGACAAGGCAGACTGAGCCTGAGATAGTTCTATCTACAAAGAGCCCAACTCTATTACCTGAGACTCCAGATCTCTTCGTTGGTCCATAAGAAGCATGTCCTTGGATTGCAGCTCTTAATCAAGCAATCTATCTCTTGCTTATGCATGAGCCTTATGTCTTCCAGAGCTGCAGTACATTGAGTCAGTTCTAACTGAGCTTCTTGACACTTGACCTCAGATGACTATAGGAGAGCTTCAAGCCTATTCTTGTCATCTCGGAGACGGTCGATCTCTAGTTGGGCCTCTCCCAAGGTTTGTTCCCAGGAGGCGTTCACCTTCCTTAAGGTCGCCACCTCTGCCTTTAGTTGGGACACAACTAAGGTAGGGTCGGATAATTGAGATTCCAGATTGGCCACACTATTCTTTAAAATTTTATTTTGCTGATACAGGAAGGAGAACGTCTGACTCAACACTATGGACTCAACATAAACCTGCGTAAATAAGTTAGCAGGTAAGTTAGTAGTTAAAGTAGTAAAAAAAGAGAAGCAATAAGGGAGAGTGAGGGCTTATCACAGCAGATCCTTCGGAGAACCGATCTAATTGAGCGGGCAGGGGGAGAGTATGCATTTACTACAGATTCTCCTCTCAATGAGTCACTAATTGTCCCCTCAGTGTGAGGCGGCTAGTCTTTGCATTTAGTTGATGGCGTAAGCCCCATTCTGACGGCTTAGTGGTATGATAACGATAATAGCTAGAAGGCTATGAATTTGATGGTCTAGCAATAGTCTCATTGAGGTAAGGATGCGTAGAGGCAGATGGTCGGGAGGAGGAAGGCCCTGGGTAGTGGGGGTAGCTTGGGATGCTGGCATATGAGGCCTCTCTATGGAGGAAGAAGGACTGGGCAAGGCATTCGGTGTAGTCTGGGACGTTGGCGCAGAGGGCAGCTCTGTAGCAGCTTCTTCTTTAACGACCGGAGCCTTCCCTCACTCAGCTCCAATCCTAGTTCTGGGCGGCATAACAGGGTCGCTCGAGAGTTGTGGATCGAGAACAAAAGTAGAGGCTTGTTGGGGTGCTGGAGTAGCAGTCTAGGCATCAGATACCAGGTCAGGTCCCATAGGTCGGCGTTTGGGTCATCGTGAAAGTGGCTGATCATCTGAATCTGACTCCTCTGATGGAGTTCGAGGCCGATGAGTAGGAGGCACGAGAGGAGTGTACCTTGAAGGCTCAGGATTGAAGCGAACGTGCGAGGTTGCTCGGGCAGTCGGACGGGGAGTAGTTGAGGTGGTCGCTCCTATAGGAAGGGGAGCAGAATGCGAGAGACCCCTCCTATCTAGTATTATGCATCTCCAGTGGTTTATTTCCAAATCGCTCAGGGGAAGAGGCCTGATCGGTGTTGGGTTTTTCGGGCCGCGAAAATCGCTTTTCGCGTCGCGGAAACCACGAATCACCCATGCCACTGGATCTCGTGCGAAGGATAGATTTCAAAAATACGAGTACGAGTTTCAAACTATGATCTACAGTAGATCTACAAAGGAAAAATATTTTATATCTTTGATGCGTGCCCTTCGTAATCCCGCAAGTCCAAGGTACGCCGGATCTCGAAGTTGTCAACATAGACAACTCTCTAGTGATATCCACACGAACAAGAAGTGTTCCCTAACACTCAAGGATGGAGAAGAGAGTACCACAAGTGTGCAGCACTTTCTAGGGCTCTCGGGTAGGATTTAAAAGGGAGAAAGGAGAGAAAGTAAAAAAGGAATCTCATATACTCCTCCAGGTACCCTCCTTTGTGACCTTCACTTCACCCTATTTTCTTGGAACTCACTCACCTTTTTCTCACTTGCATGAAGCCCACGACAACCTTAGAGAAGAAGGAAGAAGACAGAGCTAGAAGAGAGCCAAGGAGGAAGATGGAATGAATGCACATTAATCAAAAATTCATTCCCTTTCCACCTCTTGAGTGGCCGGCCACATGAGTAACTCCCACTCATTTAATGTGGCCGACCACATTAAATGGAATGGAGGCTTGTAACCTCCATGAGGTGGCACACCATGATGATGTGGAACATCATCATTGGTCCACATCTTGCCAAATCACAAATGATGTGGCATATAGTTAAGTCAAACTTGACTTTTCCTCTTCCTCTCAAGTCAAGTCAAACTTGACTCAATCTCTCTCATGGTTGATCTAATCCAACCATTTAATTCAAGCCAATTTAATATAATGAATCAAATTCATTTAATTAAATTAATTCAATGAGTCATAATCTAAATTAGACTCGTTGAACACAAGACTCAACTTGAGTCTGACTCAATTAGCCCAATTAGGATTACTGTTAATCCAATTTGATTCATCAAATGAATCTAATCCTCTTGGTTCATCATATGAACCTAATCTCCATTCACTTATTCTTTGTGTGTGACCCAATAGGTTCTTGTAACGTTGGCAATGTTTCTAAACTCCTTTAGAAACATAAGCAATGAGCAACATCTAGCAATACATCATTGCTACCCAAGTTATAAGAATGTTGAGATCCAACATCACCTTGTGACTACTAATTATGACTCCTCACAATATGTGATTTTGTCCTTCTATCCCAGACATCTAGATTGATCAATGTGAGGCATAGACCGTGTCATCCTCTAATCAATCTAAATCTTAAACTCCAAGTAGACTCACTCGATCAAATGAGCTCAACATCTCATGTTGACTCATTTGGGCATGGCCATGCACTTCGTGGTCTAACTCTATCAAGAATACCGATGTCGCTCCCGTCATATGGGAGGGATAGATCCCATCTACATCACTCACATCCCTCTGCATAATTCGTTATATACCCAGTAATCGCCTTTATAGTACACCCAGTTACGGGTGACGTTTGACGAAACCAAAGTACATAACTCCTTATGTAGGGAACCATTGTGACTTCAGGTCTAAGGACCAATAGTCATACTAATAGTCACATGAGAAAGTATATGATACTCATGTAACGATTCATGATACTTTCTCATGGTGGGTCATTCAGTATACATTCTCTAATGTATACCCATGTGTCAACTTGATATCTCTATATCCATGACTTGTGAGATCAAGTCATCGAGTTGACCTACATGCTAGTCTTATTGCATTAACATTGTCCCTGAATGTTAATGCTCGACTAGGAATGATTAAGAGTAGTGTTCCCTATATCATCTCACTATCGATTCAATCAATCGATTGATATAGGTAAGAACCTTCTACTCAAGGACGTTATCATACTTAGTTTATTTGGCATCAATACAAGTAAGTATAATAACCAAACAAATGCCTTTATTAATATAAGAATATGATACAATAAGTCCATAATACAATCATCAAATGATTGGCTCTAGGGCTCTAGCTAACAACCTCCCACTAGCACTAGTGCCAATCAGTGTAGGCTCTAAGCCCCAACAACCTAGTGTGACCATCATGCTTCCTCTGTGCCACAGCCTTGGTCAAGGGATCTACGATGTTAGCCTCTGTAGGTACTCTGCAAATCTTCACATCTCCCCTCTCGATGATCTCTCGAATGAGATGGAAGCGCTGTAGTATCTGTTTGGTCCGCTGGTGTGAGCGAGGTTCCTTCGCCTGTGCTATAACTCCATTGTTGTCACAATAGAGCTCAATGGGGTCAGCAATGCTAGGAACCATGCCAAGTTCAGTGATGAACTTGCGGATCCAAATTGCCTCCTTTGATGCCTCTGATACAACAATGTACTCGGCTTCTGTTGTAGAATCAGCTACTGTGTCCTGCTTCGAACTCTTCCAGCTGACAGCACCACCATTAATGCAAAATACAAACCCCGACTGTGATATATAGTCATCCTGGTCGGTCTGGAAGCTAGCATCACTGTAACCCTTTACAGCTAGCTCATCATCGTCTCCATATATCAAGAAATATTTTTTAGTCCTTCTTAAGTACTTAAGAATATTCTTGACCGCTATCCAGTGACTTTCACCTGGATCTGACTGGTATCTGCTCGTCATGCTCAAAGCATACGAGACATCAGGTCGAGTACATAGCATGATGTACATGATCGATCCTATGGCTGAGGCATAAGGGATATGATCTATGCGGTCTCTCTCCTCTCTAGAAGAGGGACCTTGAGTCTTCGAAAGACTCACGCCATGTGACATCGGCAGAAATCCCTTCTTGGAGTTCTGCATGGTACACCGTAGGAGTACCTTGTCAATATATGTACTCTGACTTAGGCCATGCAATCTCTTAGATCTATCTCTATAGATCTGTATCCCTAGAATGCGGGATGCCTCACCTAAGTCCTTCATTGAGAAGCAACTCCCTAGCCAGGTCTTGACAGACTGTAACAAAGGGATGTCCTTCCCAATGAGTAGTATGTCATCCACATACAATATGAGAAAAATAACTATGTCCCCTACAACCTTCTTGTAGACACAAGGCTCATCTTCGTTCTTGATAAAATCAAACTGTTTGATTGCATCATCGAATCGAAGATTCCAGCTCCGAGAAGCTTGCTTTAGTTCATAAATGGACCTATGCAGCTTGCATACTCTGCTAGTATACTGTGGATCTACAAAACCCTCAGGTTGTGTCATATACACATCCTCGAGTAGGTTTCCATTCAGAAACGCGGTTTTGACATCCATCTGTCATATCTCATAGTCATGGTAGGCTGCAATAGCAAGCATGATCCGAATGGACTTAAACATCGCTACTGGAGAAAAGGTTTCATCATAGTCAATACCATGAATCTGCTTGAAACCTTTAGCTACCAAGCGACCCTTATAGATAAGTCCATCCATGTCAGTTTTTCTCTTAAAGATCCACTTACACCCAAAGGATTTTACCACTTCAGGTGGATCAACCAAAGGCCATACTTGGTTGGTGTACATGGATTCCATTTCAGATCTCAAGGCCTCTAGCCATTTCTCAGAATCTGGTCTCATCACAGCTTCCTGATAGGTGGTAGGCTCATCATCTATGAGCACAACGTCATCATGGTTAGACAAGAGAAATAAGTATCTCTCAGGCTGACGACGTACCCTATCAGACCTGCGAAGAGGTATGTCCACTTGAACTGGTTGTTGTTCCTCAACTCTTTGTGGAACAACATCATCCACAACACTTTGTGGTTCCAGTTCAACTTCCATCGAGGCATCAGTGCTATTGTTCGCATCTTGAACTTCTTCAAGATCTAACGCGCTCCCACTAGTCTTTCTAGAAACAAAGTCCCTTTCTAGAAAGACCCCAGTCTTTGCCACAACTACCTTGTGCTGACTGGGAATGTAGAAGTAATATCCCTTAGTTTCCTTGGGATATCCAATAAAATAGCACTTGTCGGATTTGGGTCCTAACTTGTTTGAGACTTGACGTCGAACGTAAGCCTCACAACCCCAAATCCTCATGAAAGACACCTGGGCATCTCTCCCAATCCATATCCTATATGGTGTCTTTATCATGGCCTTGGATGGAACTCGATTGAGTATAAAAGCCGCCGTGTCTAGAGCAAAGCCCCAAAGGTATGTCGGAAGATCTGTGTAACTCATCATAGATCGCACTATATCTAATAGGGTACGATTCCTCCTTTCGGATACACCATTCCACTGTGGTGTTCCAAGAGGAGTGAGTTGGGATAGAATCCCACACTCAGCTAGGTAGTCACGAAACTCATGGCTAAGGTATTCTCCACCTTGATCTGATCGAAGTATCTTAATACTCTTGCCAAGCTAGTTCTGTACTTCATTCTTGAATTCTTTGAACTTTTCAAAGGATTCAGACTTATGTGTCATCTATCTACTGAAGTCATCAGTAAATGTGATGAAGTATCTATAACCGCCTCTAGCAGCGACATTGAAAGGGCCACATACATCACTATGTATGAGTCCTAACAAATCAGTTGCTCTCTCGCTATACCCACTAAAGGGAGTCTTGGTCATCTTACCTCGTAGGCATGACTCGCATATCTCATATGATTCAAAATCAAATAAGTCCAACAAACCATCCTTATGGAGCTGGGATAAGCGCTTGTCATTTATATGACCTAAGCGACAGTGCCAGAGGTAGGTTTGGTTCAAATCATTTGACTTGAACCTCTTGGTATTTATGTTATAGATAGGGCTCTCAAGGTCTAGAATATAGAGTCCGTTTATCAGAGGTGCACTACAATAGAACATATCGTTTAAATAGACGGAACAACATTTGTTCTTTATTGTAAACGAAAATCCTTTCTTGTCCAAACAATAAACTGAAATTATGTTCTTAGTCAAGGCAGACACATAACAACAATCATCTAATTATAGTACAAACCCAGAGGGCAGAGATAGATAGTAAGTTCCTACAGCAATAGCAGCAACCCGTGCTCCATTGCCTACTCGTAGGTCTACCTCACCCTTCGTCAATGCCCTGCTATTTCTCAGCGCTTGTACATTAGCACAAATGTGCGAAGCACATCCGGTATCTAATACCCACGATGAAGAAATAGAGAGGTTGACTTCTATAACATGTATACCCGAAGTAGAAATCTTATTTCTCTTCTTCTTAAGATCTTCCAGGTATTCTTTGGAGTTCCTCTTCCAATGCCTTGCTTATCCTTGATATAGGTGACAAAGATGTTCATCCATATCGTAAGCGCCCATCAACTCATGTTGCTTCTGAAGCTTAGAGTTCATGGTCGCGAGCATAAGACAGGACACATCTAATGCATCATCTTGATACTTCTTGTAAGCATCTCGGTCTGCTCGCGTGGCAGTGGCAGGAGGAGCCTCCGAAATGGGCTGCTCTAGAACGTACAGTTTACGTTCTTGGGTGAGAACTATTCTCAGGTTCCTATACCAGTCCAGGAAATTTGCTCCGTTGAGCTTGTCCTTCTTAAGGACAGATCGCAGAGAGAAGGTGTTCGTATTCGACGTCATGGTAATCTACAACAGAAATAAATGCAGAAATAAATATCATATTCTTCTTAATCATTTAATTAGGCTTTTAACTAAATGATGCTCCCACTGAATTCTATAATTCATGTGGGACAAGATCCACATCATACTAACCCTTGAGTTAGCTTTGGCTAATACGCCCAAGATTTAGTATGATCGGTAGGTAACGATTACCAATTACATCTCTATGCAACTCTTGTTTATAGAATCAAGATCGGCATTTATATTAAAACTCGAGTTAGCTTTGGCTAATACGCCCGAGAGTTAATATAAACGTGATTTTGACCTATCTACCAACCATTGGATAATGCCTATAGTTTAAACTCGATCCAATTTAGTTAACTAGTTACTCAATCTAATTGAGTTGTACTCACCCATGCGTTGATAGGCGGGACCAAGATTGTCCCTCCGTACCCTACCAAGATAGTATGTGTTGCTCTGCTTTGGCAGATTCAACAACAACATGCGATCGAGGTAGTGGTAGGTATCACGGCATGGTAGGCATTATGAGTTGACGTGATTTAGATTTAATCTAAATGATGATGCGTATCAAATACTTGATTTAGATCTAATCTAATCATGGGGTGCATCATGTGCACGATTTAGATCTAATATAATCGCTAGGCACTAATTAACTACTTAATTAAACATGCATCACATACATATAAGTAATTAATTAAATTATTTTGTGATCGTGTCATGGCCCTACTACGATCTTCTCAAGCCAATGAGAAGATCGGATGGTCAACCTAAGGTCAACAACTTCTCAAGCTTCTTCCTTTGACCATCTTGTGTTGCTCGCGCCCTCCTCGTAACTCCGTCTCGTGTGGACCTTCCACCGCTTCAAAATTTACATTACAATTTTGAAACTCGAGTTACATTCGAGTCTAAATCTAATTTACAACCAGACTATAAGAGAAAGGCACGATGCGCAGGTCGTGAAAATAAAATAAAATAAAATAAATACAGCACGCACATCACATAACGACACGCAGGCCGTATTATGAATTACAACATATTTCCAAATCCAATTTGGGTCGTTTGGGCCATGACTATCACAAAATTAATATATAATTCAAAATTATATATATTTCTATAATTTTCTGTAATTTTTTTATAATTTTACAATTTTTACGGGTACAATTTCCCGGCGGTTCCGTTTAGCGATTTTTCGGGCGCAATCGCGGAACGAATCCCCTTGCGGGGCCAGGGGCAGCGCCCCTACCCGCGATCTAACCATCGCGAGGGTTCCTTTGCAATCTAACAGTGCCTTAGCCCGCTGTCCCAAAAAGATTTGGGGCGAAACCAAGCCATTTTGGAAAAATCTTCCCGGTAGCGAAAGCCTACAAGTGCCGAAACACTTGTGCTTCACTTCTACGAGAAAATTACCCATAAGAACTATAAAAACATGAATTTACAGAAAGTTTACAGATCTATATTTTTCATAAAAATATGAATCTAAACTCGTACTCGCTTCGCACGTGGCTCTGATACCTCTGTTGGGTTTTTCGGACCGTGAAAATTGCTTTTCGCGTCTCAGAAACCCCGAATCACCCATGCCACCGGATCTCGTGCGAAGGATAGATTTCAAAAATATGAGTATGAGTTTCAAACTATGATCTACAGTAGATCTACAAAGGAAAAACATTTTATACCTTTGATGTGTGCCCTTCGTAATCCCGCAAGTCCAAGGTACGCCGGATCTCGAAGTTGTCAACGTAGACAACTCTTTAGTGATATCCACACGAACAAGAAGTGTTCTCTAACACTCAAGAATGGAGAAGAGAGCACCACAAGTGTGCTAGCACTTTCTAGGGCTCTCGGGTAGGATTTAAAAGGGAGAAAGGAGAGAAAGAAAAAAGGAATCTCATATACTCCTCTAGGTACCCTCCTTTGTGACCTTCACTTCACCCTATTTTCTTGCAACTCACTCACCTTTTTCTCACTTGCATGAAGCCCACGACAACCTTAGAGAAGAAGGAAGAAGACAGAGCTAGAAGAGAGCCAAGGAGGAAGATGGAATGAATGCACATTAATCAAAAATTCATTCCCTTTCCACCTCTTGAGTGGTCGGCCACATGAGTAACTCCCACTCATTTAATGTGGCTGGCCACATTAAATGGAATGGAGGCTTGTAACCTCCATGAGGTGGCACACCATGATGATGTGGAACATCATCATTGGTCCACATCTTGCCAAATCACAAATGATGTGTCATATAGTCAAGTCAAACTTGACTTTTCCTCTTCCTCTTAAGTCAAGTCAAACTTGACTCAATCTCTCTCATGGTTGATCTAATCCAACCATTTAATTCAAGCCAATTTAATATAATGAATCAAATTCATTTAATTAAATTGATTCAATGAGTCATAATATAAATTAGACTCATTGAACACATGAGTCAACTTGAGTCTAACTCAATTAGCCCAATTAGGATTACTCTTAATCCAATTTGATTCATCAAATGAATCTAATCCTCTTGGTTCATCATATGAACCTAATCTCCATTCACTTGTTCTTTGTGTGTGACCCAATAGGTTCTTGTAACGTTGGCAATGTTTCTAAACTCCTTTAGAAACATAAGCAATGAGCGGCATCTAGCAATACATCATTGCTACCCAAGTTATAAGAATGTTGAGATCCAACATCACCTTGTGACTACTAATTGTGACTCCTCACAATATGTGACTTTTTCCTTGTTGGAGCAATCCCAATGGTCCGCGAGATCATGTGTTTTGGTGTTTGGGCAAAGGGTTTAAGTTAGGTTTACCCTCGTTATTTGATATGTGTACTTGAGTTGTGCAGGACTGCAGGTGACACATGTGACTCAGGTTGATGGCTTCGGGTCCGATGAAGGATGGCATTGAGGACAAGCCGCGGGCTTGAATGCATCTGAGGGATCGTGGACAAGGCAGCAAGGACAAGGGCCGAGGGAAGCGACTCCGAGGCATACGCGAAGGATGGCATTGGAGACAAGCCGCGGGCTTGGATGCATCCGAGGGACGAGAGCCAAAGGAAGTATGCTTGAAGGCAAGAGGTCAAGGCCAAAAGAAGCAAGTGAGTGAGGGTCCGAGTGCGAGTGAAATGTACTCGGGATGGGAAACCCTAAGTTTGGGTTGTACCGACTAATCTTGGGACCGATCGGTGGTGAGCATGTACAAATGTTGGGATCGGTCGGTGATCATGGGACGGTCGGTGATAGATAGCCGCTTGGAGTGTCGTTGGTGGCACGGTCGGTGGTGCATGGACGGTCGGTAGTGAGCAAATCGATGATTTCCCCAAGCTCTATAAGAAGGAGCTTGGGATGGTCGGCCAACTTGACGAAATTAGACTTGGTTAAAGCCTAATTAGTAGTCATCTAGTGCTCTAGTAATCCAAGTGTTCTTGATCGAGTTGTGGCGAGGTTTCTCCACCGACAAGGAGGATTGTGCTAGCCGGAGTTTCCGGGGACTAATCCACCGACGGATTGAGGGATCGTCCACCTTACGGACAACCGTGGAGTAGGAGCATCATCTCCGAACCACGTTACATCAAACGTGTTAGCGGTTTGGTTTGCATTTCATTTCTTATTCTTGTCTTAAGCTTTCTTTGTATTCATATTTGTAGTTAGTATTAGATTTCCGCTGCGCATACTAACAATAGTGTAGAAAGCGAGGATTTGGGGGCGACGTCTATCCAACCCCCCGTTCTAGCCGGCCACCGATCCTCCAACAATTGGTATCAGAGCGAGGTTGCTCTCCGTTGGACTAACCGCCAAGGAAGCATAAGATGGCCGGGTTTATTGTCCCTCCAAAATTTGAAGGAGGAAGCCTTGGGGACATCACCTTTTGGGTGGTGAAGATGAAGAGCTCCCTCGACACGGATTGGGACACAATGATGGTCGTCGAAGAACCATTTGAAGCCCCAAGAGACAAGAAAGGAAAGAAGCTCCGAACACGACATTGGACGGAGGAGCAAACCTCACGATCGGAGGCAAAATCAAAGGTAATAGCAATTTTAATTGATTTATTGCCTCCTAATGTGATAAATGGTGTAGGTGAGTATAAGAACGCCCATGATTTGTGGAGCAAAGTGAAAAAATTTCCATGGGAGGAATTTTTGCCTACACAAGAAGAAAAAGAAAAATCCGAAGAAAGTGATGAAGTGGTCCAAGAGGAGAAGAAGGACCAATCGGATGTGGAGCCCAAGGAGTTGAGCTTAGTAGCTCAAGAAGAGGAGGTGGAGCAAACGGAAGTTGAGTCATGCTCAACATCCGAGGAGGAGAAGGAAGATGAAGCATCATCAACATCCTCAAGGGTTGAAGAAGAATCCAAGACGGATGAAGAAGAGGTCTTGGAGGTCAACCTAGTGAGCACCTCCACCGAAGCAATGTCAAAAGATCACATAGTATGCTTCGGTTGCAATGAGAAGGGGCAGTACAAGAGTAGGTGTCCATTGGGTAAGAAGAAGGTAACTCCTAAACCCAATCAAGTTATTTTGAATACTAACATGGGTTGTAGGAATAAAGAAGCCCAAAAGAAGGAGAAGAAATGGCACATAGTGTGCTTCACGTGTGGTGAGCGGGGTCATTACCACACCAAATGCCCAAAGAAGAAAGAAATCAAGAAGTTGGCGCATTTGAAGAAATGGGAGAAGAAGAGAAGCAAGAGTCAAGGGGGAGCTTCAAGGGTAAGGGAGGTATATCCTAATTTGAATTGTAATTCAAATTTTCATTCTTCCAAGCATGCTAGGAGAAATAATGATTATCATTATGTAGCAATGAAAAATTTTGGATTTAGATATCATGATAAGAATAGGGTTAATGTAGATCATAACCCTAGGAGACCCATACATGATAGACCTAGACACGTTAAATTCTCATTACCTAAGGAGAAGAAGGTAATGAAGAACCAAGGCATTAATCTCAAGAAGGGGAGACAGATGCCTAGAAAGTGTAGGTCTAGGAATGTCCAAGGTGGACATGTTAACTCTAGGGTTAGGAACCTAGAAAGGGAGAATCAAGCTTTAAAGGCAAAGCTTGATGGTTTAGAGAAATTCCTTAAGAAATTCAATGTTGGATCTAAGGGATTAAGTATGGTGTTGGGTAGTCAAAGACCCAACAATGATAGATCGGGCTTGGGATATCGATCTAGTCCCTCCAAGGCCAATGAGAGTTCATATGCTAGGGTGGCAAATGATCATGGCAAGGGAGAGTCCTCCAAAATTAAGGGAAAGTTTTATGCTAGGGTTGCATATGACTATAGCAAGGAGAAGCCAATAAATGGCAAGGGAAAGCCATTTAAAAGTAAGGAAAAATTAACCAAGGACAAAGTGTCCAAGGTTAAGAAAGTTAGGTTTGTAGGCCAAGTGTCACCGGAGGTGCACCGATGTGGCCTAGTCATTGTGGATGAGTCACCTAGGGAGGTGGCTAAGGTTAAGAGCTCTAGGGGGAGCTCCAAGAGTCAATTTGGGACCCATGACCAATGGATCTCAGGTGGGTTCTACTTGGGGGTCTAGAGGAGCCATGGAGTGTGCCAAATGGTTTAGAGACAGACTTGAGTCTCAAACCTAGGGATTTGGCACACATGGTTTATGTTTCATGCAAGAAATATGACATTTGGGGTCATATAGCATGATAATTGGTTTTGGATGTATAGATGCCATATAAACCAATGCTAGGGATGCATTTTGGGTTGGTATGGGCAAATACATCAAAAGGAAGCCAAAACTAGGACTTTAGGTCAAGGTTCAATTGAACCATTTAGCTAGTTTTGGATTTTATGTCAATCTTGGGATTGGTGATAGATACATTTTGTAATGTATTTTTCCCAAGTAGACACTGGTACAATAGACCTCTCCACAAAATTTGGGAATTTTTAGAGGTCTAAGGAATTTCTGGTGCATTTCTGAAGTTGGCCTGAAAAGGCTGATTTTTTCAGAAATAGGGTATCAGTCGACTGGTACAGATACCAGTCGACTGGTAACAATGTTTTTCGACCACAGAATGGTTCTGTAAGGTTGTGTCGAAGGGGGCAGTCGACTGATACCAGTCTGAAACTGTTTTCAGCATTGGTTTGTGACCATGTCAACTCGCTTAGATGTATGGGATCCAAGGGGGATTAATACATGAGTTTAGGGTCAGTTTGGATGATAAGTTTTCAACAATTGGGATATTGTTGGAGAACTTTTTGGATGTTAGGCAAAGGGGGAGAATTAAGGTTTAAATTGGGAAAACCTTAAGTGCCTTTGCGTAGGGGGAGCCTTGGGATAGGTTCTTAAAAAGCCCGTGGTAAAATCCTAGCTCGTTGGGGAGTTTAGGTGTAGGGGGAGCCTTGGGATAGGTTCTTAAAAAGCCCGTGGTAAAATCCTAGCTCATTGGGGAGTTTAGGTGTAGGGGGAGCCTTGGGATAGGTTCTTAAAAAGCCCGTGGTAAAATCCTAGCTCAATGGGGAGCGTAGGTGTAGGGGGAGCCTGATAGGTCCCAATACTCCATTCGGCGGTTGCCAAGTGTGTAGCCTTGGCAACGTAAGTCCATTCGGCGGTTGCCAAGTGTGTAGCCTTAGCAATGTAAGTTCATTCGGCGGTTGCCAAGTGTGTAGCCTTGGCAACGTAAGTCCATTCGGCGGTTGCCAAGTGTGTAGCCTTGGTAACGTAAGTCCATTCGGCGGTTGCCAAGTGTGTAGCCTTGGCAACATAAGTCCATTGTATTAGCATGTTTATTTGCTATTTGTTTTCCCTAACTTAAACGTATTGCCAAACACTAAAAAGGGGGAGATTGTTGGAGCAATCCCAATGGTCCGCGGGATCATGTGTTTTGGTGTTTGGGCAAAGGGTTTAAGTTAGGTTTACCCTCGTTATTTGATATGTGTACTTGAGTTGTGCAGGACTGCAGGTGACACATGTGACTCAGGTTGACGGCTTCGGGTCCGATGAAGGATGGCATTGAGGACAAGCCGCGGGCTTGAATGCATCTGAGGGATCGTGGACAAGGCAGCAAGGACAAGGGCCGAGGGAAGCGACTTCGAGGTATACGCGAAGGATGGCATTGGAGACAAGCCGCGGGCTTGGATGCATCCGAGGGACGAGAGCCAAAGGAAGTAGGCTTGAAGGTAAGAGGTCAAGGCTGCAAAGAAGAGTCAAGTGAGTCGTGAGGGTCCGAGTGCGAGTGAAATGTACTCGGGATGGGAAACCTAAGTTTAGGGTTGTGTCACCGATCGCTGGGACGATCGGTGGTGAGCATGTACGATTCGTGCCCGAAATGGGATCGATCGGTGGTCATGGGACCGGTCGGTGATAGATAGCTTGAGTGGTTGGCACCGGTCGGTGCATGGACACCGATCGGTAGCAAATCAGCAAGGCTGATTTCCCCAAGCTCTATAAGAAGGAGCTTGGGATGGCTGGCCAACTTGACAAAATTAGACTTGGTTAAAGCCTAATTAGTAGTCATCTAGTGCTCTAGCAATCCAAGTGTTCTTGATCGAGTTGTGGCGAGGTTTCTCCACCGACAAGGAGGATTGTGCTAGCCGGAGTTTCCGGGGACTAATCCACCGACGGATTGAGGGATCGTCCACCTTACGGATAGCCGTGGAGTAGGAGCATCATCTCTGAACCACGTTACATCGAACGTGTTAGCGGTTTGGTTTGCATTTCATTTCTTATTCTTGTCTTAAGCTTTCTTTGTATTCATATTTGTAGTTAGTATTAGATTTCCGCTGCGCATACTAACAATAGTGTAGAAAGCGAGGATTTGGGGGCGACGTCTATCCAACCCCCCTTCTAGCCGGCCACCGATCCTTCAACAGTCCTTCTATCCTAGACATCTAGATTGATCAATGTGAAGCATAGACTGTGTCATCCTCTAATCAATCTAAATCTTGAACTCCAAGTAGACTCACTCGATCAAATGAACTCAACATCTCATGCTGACTCATTTGGGCATGGCCATGCACTTCGTGATCTAACTCTATCAAGAATACCGATGTCGCTCCCGTCATATGGGAGGGATAGATCCCATCTACATCACTCACATCCCTCTGCATAATTCGTTATATACCCAGTAATCGCCTTTATAGTACACCCAGTTACGGGTGACGTTTGACGAAACCAAAGTACATAACTCCTTATGTAGGGAACCATGGTGACTTCAGGTCTAAGGACCAATAGTCATACTAATAGTCACATGAGAAAGTATATGACACTCATATAACGATCCATGATACTTTCTCATGGCGGGTCATTCAGTATACATTCTCTAATGCATACCCATGTGTCAACTTGATATCTCTATATCCATGACTTGTGAGATCAAGTTATCGAGTTGACCTACATGCTAGTCTTATTGTATTAACATTGTCCCTGAATGTTAATGCTCGACTAGGAATGATTAAGAGTAGTGTTCCCTATATCATCTCACTATCGATTCAACCAATCGATTGATATAGGTAAGAACCTTCTACTCAAGGACGTTATCATACTTAGTTTATTTGGCACCAATACAAGTAAATATAATAACCAAACAAATGTCTTTATTAATATAAGAATATGATACAATAAGTCCATAATACAATCATCAAATGATTGGCTCTAGGGCTCTAGCTAACAATCGGGGATGCTCGAGCCAGAGTATTTGCTGCAAGAAGAGCACCAAAATTATAGTAGGATGACAAAGACAAGTCAGGGCAGGATAAGCCTTACCTAACGGATGTGGTAGCTCTGAAGGGATGCGGCTCAACCTGAATAGAAACAACCTGTCCTTTGCCATCAGCATGAGAAAGTCTAAGCGCCAACCTACCAGTTGCTTAGAGACTTCCGTAAAGTTAGGGTCTATCTGAAAATCCCCTAGATATGGCACCGGAGGAAGAGCTGATCGTCATTGGATATGCCACTCCACAACCAGGGGAAACGCAGGAAAAAATATTTCTCTTTCCATTCCAAGTCTGAGGATGGGAGGGGAACAAAGAAGGTAGTTCGAGTGTGGGCCTAGAGATGGAAAAGGCCCTCACTATGACGGCGAGAGGTAAAAAAGCAGTGGAATAGGCAGGGAGTCCGGGGTACGTCACACACTTCACAGAGTAAGACGAACCCATATAAGATCCTCATGGAGTTGAGGGTAAATTGACAAAGAGGGATGCGGAAGTAATGACTCACTTAAGAGAAGAAAGGATGGATAGGAAGACGGAGGCCGGCGATAAACTGCTCTTTGAAAAAAGTCACATATCCTACCAAAGGGGAAGAGACCCTGTGAACCTCAGAGGGTATGATGATATGCATAGCTATGGAGATTTCATATGAGAAGCGTAGATCATCCAGATCCACGCCGATGAAGGTCGAAACTCCAGGAGCATAGGTAGACATAGGGGAATCCATAAGAAGGTGCGAACACAAAACAAAGGAGGCAGAGCGCTAGAGGTAGCAGAAGCAAGAGGAAGACTGAAACCAGAGGCAAAAGGTTCCGAGGAAAGATAGGAGGATATTTATAGTCATTAAGGGGAGCACAAAGGGTCTCATCTTTAGCGCCCATCAGACGGTTCGTGCCTAAGGTAGCTGGCGTCATCCATAGACTTAAAAGCAACGATGGTCGTAGGATCATTTTAGAAAACCGTGTCAAGGGGGCGTGTCTGAAAAAGAAGAGGTGAGGGACACTAGGGGGATAAAGGTTTGTTGTGACTTTGGGAGTAGGCGATGTTACAATAACTTCCCCTCAGTCCTATAAGGAGACCCTTGAATATCGTGGCTCATGACTAGGCGAGTAGCGGGATCGCACAAAACTCAGTTGGGAGCCCTATTGTAGGCTGGTCAAGCAGAGCGATTGATCAGGCAGCTACCTCGATAATCCCGGTTGGGACATTGAATTGGCCGATCAGGATAAGCGCCCGGTCAAGTAAAGGGACATGCCCGGTTGTATGTCTTGATGCTTACATAGATGTTATGTTAACTACTTGAACATATCAAGCGGAAAGTAGCGTGGACTATAGTAGAACGTACTAAGTGAACAATACATGGAACATGGGTAGTCTACCCAGACACATGCCTTTCATAATTTTCAAATCAAAATTATAGGAGTAGGAGAAGTCTTACATCCTTGGAAGAGAAGGATATAAGATAAGTACATACTAGTCATCAAAAGAGGGAAAAGCCTCATCAGGAAACTCTCGGAGAAGGCGAGCGCAGTCCAAGAAGTCGTTAGGAGGGGATGACCGGAGGCAACCTTTCTCACCGAGCTGCAGTAGGGCCCCCACACTATCATAGCAAACCATTCGGTCAATGAGACTGCCTATCTTAGCTCCAAATTCTTTGGAAGCAAGGAAGGTAGCCTTGTAAGCTTGTAGGCGAGTAGCCTCGCCAGCTTGATAGTCTTTCAGCTCATCCTTGGTCTTGTCAACATCAACTCGGACCACAGTTAGCTCTTGATGTGCAGTGATGGCCTCATCCCATGCCTTCGAGAGGTCTGCCTGAAGAGACTTAAGGGTAGCCTTGGCTACCTCCCACTACTTCTGAAAAGCAGCTTCTTGATCAGCGCTCGTAGATAGATCTATCTTTTTGGTCGTCAGATCTCTCTATAGAGTAGTGTGGGCCTCTTGAAGCTCCCGCAGCTGCGAGGAGAGGGTGGTTACCTCAGATTCCTTCTCTTCCAGATAGGGCAAGAGCTGGGCACGCCTCAGTCCCTCAAACTTAAGCTTGGATTCACTCATCTTCAAGGCGGACTGCAAGGTATGTACTTTCTCTAACTCCGCCTAAGTCATGCCCCTGGCAACTTGGGCCTTCTCCTCAGTAGTCTAAAGATAGGACTGTATCGAGTTATCAGGAGTGGTCAGATCAAAAGTGCGGTTGACGGTTGTGGGAGATTTCAATTCCCGGAGGCGAGCCCTCAGAGACTCATTCTTTCACTGCAGACCGACCATGTACTGCGATATGCTAAGACCCAGGGCACAGGTGTGTCAAGAGTAGAAAAGGATTAGCATTATCTCAAGAATATGGAAAATATAGAGAAAACTCACCGATACTAGCCGTTGTGAGAACAGGTCGGCCAATTCCAGTTGCGAGCCCTCCAAAATTTGGTCGGCAGCGGCTTTCCATGAGTCGTCTAGGGCTCTGTGGAGCTGCACTTGACCACGATGAGGGGAGGTGCTGGCGGGAGGAATGGGGCCTAACATTTGTAGCGATGACAACTGGAAGGAGAAGGTGAAGGTATACCTACTCTTAAGGCGCTCCTTGGGATGGGAGGAGGAAGTAGGTGCTGAAATAGGAGCGGACGACGTGGAAGCCCCTACTAGGTCTCCTGCTTGGGAGCTGGTCTGCTCTGGGATGCAGACATGAATAGGAGAAGAGGTCACAACCTTTGTTGCCGTGGAAGGAGTCACCTAGGTGGGTGGTTTGCCTTAGAAGAGGCCTACAAAAGGAGAGGCCTAGACGGAGAAGCTTGGACTGACGAGATAACTTGCTTTCTCTTGCGCTGAAGTCATAGACACTTCTCGGAGCGGGAGAAGGAGCTCTCTTGATCGTAGTTGCCTCGGGTCGGGGAGCGATTAAGTTCCTAGGGCCTTGGGGTCCCCATAGTGTTACGATGAAACCTCTGCTGAGGCGTTAGCCTGAGAGGTCGGATGAACCTCTTGGCATGCCAAAATCACTTGGCCTCACTTCTTCAGAATCACGCTTGCCAACTTAAAGGAGTCGAGGGCATAAGCACGAAACATGGCGGCTTCTGCAAAATAAAGGGAAGATACCTCGGTTAGTGAATACTTGGAAAGGGAGACATTAGATCTTATCAAAAGGAGCGCTCAAAGACGTCTAGATAGAGTTGAGCCCGAAAGTGTATAACACACTCTCTCGCAGCGGCAAGGAAAGACGGAGTTGCGCACCCTCCAGTTTTCTCAGAAGCCGTGAGGCAATCTGGTTGATGTTGGTGGTCATACAGCTTCGAGGGAGGTGGAAGAGTGTAACGCCACTCAACAGGCCAGGACACTGATTCAGGCAATTGGATATAAAAGAATTGAGACTTCCAACCCTTATTGGAAGAAGACATTCCCTCGAAAAACTTGGACTCGGTCCAGGATTGCACTATAAAAACACCCGATTATGAGCGTTTGAGTGAATAGAAATGATGAAAAAGCTGCGGGGTCAAGGGGATTTGATATAGGCAGTAAAGAATCACCATCCCACACATAGAGTGGAAGGCATTGGGGGTGAATTGGGATAGTGAAATGCCGAAATACCTGCTCACAAAAGAAAAGAACGGATGGACAGGAAAGCGAAGACTGCCGAAGAGCTGATCCTTGAAAAAGGTCACAAAACTGGCAAGTGGAGAAGAAGGATGGTCATCGGGCCCCGAAGGACGGAGCTTGTAGGCTTTGGAAAGTTGCAAATTTGACTGAATCACCATAAGATCACTCTTATCCAAGTTAGAATGGAAGTACGCATGCCAGGGCACTTTCATCTCGTCGACCATTGTAGGATCGAAAAAATGAGTGGAAAATGAAGAAAGATGAGTACTTACAGAAGAGATGCACGAAAAGGAAGGCGAGCGAGCGAAAGCAAGAAGAGAAAGAAAGGTCGAGGAAAGATGAAGCATTAAGGAACAACGACGGACAACCTTTAGGGTTTTTAAATTAAAACCCTTAGGAAACATCGAGATGCAAGTCGGGTAATTGAAACACCGCAGCACACGTCAACCGTCATACATTATGACAAGTAAAGCTCGTGGGGCATGTGTTATCTCCCGATGAAAGGACATTTATGATGAAAGTGACGGGAAAATCATGGCGGGATATGCAAACAGGAGTGCCCTACTGTTGGGATGTATACTAAAAGCCTAGCTTTTGGTATAAACATTTATCTAGAAATAAGAATCACATTAGTCAAATGTCTACATTTATGATAAATGTAGTTGCTCAATTAATTTATATTGAAGATAACATGGTGTGTGGTGTCATACACAGAAGATCATGTTATCGGTTCCTTATAAATTATAAACAGTAACTCACGACCAAGATGGAAAGGAACAAACCATTGGAAGGTTGTAGTGTAGTTAGGTATTAGTTTATCTTAACTATATAATTACACTAGTACACTTAGAGTGTATTGAGTAGGACCATTTGAGTTCATTCCTTTTATACTGACTTTATAAAGGAACAAAGACCTCAGTTATTATGGAAGTGTGTGCTCTTAATCCTAATATAATAACAAGCACATATATTTGATATTTATTTCTTTAATTTATCAATGGGTGAGATTTAGTTCGATGAATCAATAAGCCTGATAAGTTGGGAAATGATATCACTTATAGTGTGTGTTGTTGATTATAGAAGGAAACTGTGTCCTAGAGATACTAGGTTGAGAATGTCCCCAAGAGGAGCTCAAAAGGATTGTCATGTTAAACCCTGCAGGTGGACTTAGTCCGACATGACGATGAAGTTGAGTGGTACTACTCTTGGAGCTAGATATTAATTAAGTGAGTTGTCAGTAACTTACTTAATTAGTGGACATTTGTTATCTTAAACACAGGGAGACTAACACACTCATAATAAGAAGGAGCCCAAAAAATGTAATTTGGAATTGGTGCGGTAGTTCAATAATAATTCTCTAGTGGAATGAATTATTATTGATAAAATTAAGTTGTGTGTTCGGGACGAACACGAGATACTTAATTTTATCGGGAGACCAAAACCAATTCCTCCTCTCGGTCCCTATCGTAGCCTCTTAATTATAGAGTACTATACCCACCTATACCCACCTTCTTACCCATCCTATAGGGGGCCGGCCAAGCTAGCTTGGAGACCAAACTAGGGCCGACCATGTTTTGGTTCATGGGTGAATTCATGTGGCCGGCCCTAGCTTGAACTCAAGCTTAGGTGGCCGGCCCTATTAAAATAAAAAGGAATTTTATTTTTTAAAATTTTTCTTATGTGGATAACATGATTTAAAAGAGAGTTTAAAAATTTAAATCTTTCCTTTTATAAGATTCTACAAAAGATTAAGAGAAGAGTTAAATCTCTTTCCTTATTTGTAGATTAAAAGATTGATTTTAATTTTGGTAAAAACTTTCCTTTTAATCATGTTCATGATTTAAAAGAGAGTTTAAAAATTAAATATCTCTTTTATAAAGCTTCTACAAAGATTAAGAAAAGATTAGATATCTTTCCTTATTTGTAGATTGGAAGAGATTTAAATTTTTAAAGATAACTTTCTTTTTATCCACATGTTTAAAAGAAATATTTTAATTTATAAAATTTCCTTTTTATTGACCATCATGAAGGGAAAAATTATTAGAGAAATTTTTTATAAAATTTCTGGAAACAAATTAGGAAAGTTTTAATTCTTGATTGAATTAAATTTCCTTTGCTTGGTTTAAAGTGGCCGGCCACATTGTTGATGAGAACAAATTATTTTTAATTAAATAAATTTTCCTTATCAATGGCAAAAGAATTAAGGAAATTTTTATTTAAATTTCCTTATTTGCCAAGGCCAAGGATTATAAAAGAGAGGGTAGAGGTGCCTTCATGAAAAAAACAACTCTATTATTTTTCCTCTCTCTTTTTCTTCCTTGGTGTAGCCGGCCATCCTCTCCTCCTTTCTTCTCTTTGATGGCCGAACCTCATCCTTCTTGTGGAGACTCATATGGTGGCCGGATCAAGTTTAGAGAAGAAGAAGAAGAAGAAGGAGAGAAAGAAAGCTTTGTTTCTAGCATCCCTTGGAGCATGGTGGTGGTGGCCGAACCTCTTCATCCTAGGAGAAGTTTTGATGGCCGAAACTTGTAAGGAAGAAGAAGGTGCTAGGTGGTTCTCATCTCGGAAGATCGTTGCCCACACAACGTCCGAGGTTAGAAGAGGAATACGGTAGAAGATCAAGAGGTCTTTCTAAAAGGTATAACTAGTAATTTTTCTTTCCGCATCATACTAGTTATTTTTGGAAATAATACTAAATACAAGAGACATACGATTCTAGTGTTTCGAATTTGTTTTCGATATAGTGTTCTTTTGTTTTTCTTTTCCTTGTGATTTGATTGTTCTTTTCGGTTGACCTAAAGTTATTTTAGGAAATTAAATATTAGCTTTCCTTAAAAGGTTTTGTCTAGTCGGTGGTGGTTGCTCCCATATCCAAGAAGGCCATGTGCCTCGCCACGTCAGTACTGGGAACCAATTTTGGAAATTAATATTTAATGGAATTAATAACTTAGGTGATTTGGATCAAACGTGTTAAGTTTCGCAGGAGATCCAAGTCAAAACCTAAAAGGACAAATAAATTAAGTTTTGGATCAAACGTGTTAAGTTCCGCAGGCGATCCAAAATTTAATTTAAAAGAACACATGGTAGCTAGGAAAAGGTTCAGACCTTTGTACAAAATTTTTGTACAGTGGAACCTCTAGGTTTTCCGAGTAGCAACCAACACCTACCTCATGAAGATCATGCCTCGAGGACTGAAAATTCCATGCGACGACCTTGGGAAATGAAGTAGAAGATAGCGGGAAGCATTGATCAAAATTCAGCGCCTTTACTCCTCTTAAAAATCAGAGTAAGATTTAAATTTGACTAAAGCCTTATGTATTGTACTTTGTGGTCACAGGAGCATTAGGCTAAGTCCTCAACCATAATCCCTTCAAGCTACAAATGCTGCTCATCCGATTCACTTCCT
This sequence comes from Zingiber officinale, assembly GCF_018446385.1. Lineage (NCBI taxonomy): Eukaryota > Viridiplantae > Streptophyta > Magnoliopsida > Zingiberales > Zingiberaceae > Zingiber > Zingiber officinale. The sequence continues at coordinate 104,160,241 of NC_056000.1, read as the reverse complement.
GGTCAGGTCTTCAGATCACTTCCTGGTTAGGTCTCTAGATTACTTCCTGGTCAGACCTCCAGATTGCTTTCTGGTTAGGCCTCCAGACCACTTCTTGGTCAAGCCTCCAGACTCTCGCCCTAGTGCAAGTTATAAGTGAGTTTGCTCTCATGCCTCCGGACTCTCGCCCTAGTGCAAGTTATAAGTGAGTTTGCTCTCATGCCTTCAGACTCTCGTCCCAGTGCGAGTTATAAGTGAGCATGCTCTCACGCCTCTAGACTCTCGCCCAGTGCGAGTTATAATTGAGCATGCTCTCACGCCTCTAGACTCTCACCCCAGTGCGAGTTATAATTGAGCATGCTCTCACGCCTCTAGACTCTCACCCCAGTGCGAGTTATAAGTTAGCATGATCTCATGTCTCCATACTCTCACCCTAACGTGAGTTATAAGTGAGCGTGCTCTCATGCCTCTAGACTCTTGCCTCAGCGTGAGTTATAAGTGAGCTTGTTCTCATAACCAACAACCTCTCGATCGAGATTCCAAACTCTCATCCCAGTGCGAGTTATAAGTGAGCATGCTCTCATGCCTCCAGACTCTCGCCCTAGCACGAATTATAAGTGACATTGCTCTCACGACCAACGACCTCTCGGTCGGGATTCCAAACTCTCGTCCCAATGCGAGTTATAAGTGAGCATGCTCTCACGCCTCTAGACTCTCTCCTCAGTGCGAGTTATAAGTGAGCATGCTCTCACGCCTCCAGACTCTCTCCTCAGTACGAGTTATAAGTGAGCTTGCTCTCACGACCAACGACCAACGACCTCTCAGTCGAGATGCCAAACTCTCGCCCCAGCGCGAGTTATAAGTGAGCTTGCTCTCATGACCAATGACCTCTCAATCGAGATTTCAGACTCTCGCTGTAACGACCCGACCCCTCGACCCCTTGGGCGGCCACAATGGCGGCCCATTAGGCGGCCCCTTGGTGGTCCCTTGGGCAGCCACAATGGCGGCCCAACTGGCGACCCCTTATGTTGTCGACCGACGACCCTCAGGCGTGTGTCATTACTCACAAGGTCTTCCCACCCCTGGCCAGTGGATTTTTGCCTTTCCCAGGATTCGAACTCCAGACCTCCAGGTTAAGTACTAGAGTTTATGAATCCTGATAGCCAGGATTGTAACGACCCGGCCCCTCGACCTCTTGGGCGGCCCAACTGGCGGCCCCTTGGCGGTCCCTTGGGCGACCACAATGATGGCCCAACTGGCGACCCCTTATGTCGTCGATCGACGACCCTTGGGCGTGTGCCGTTACTCACAAGGTCTTCCCACCCCTGGCCAGTGGATTTTTTCCTTCCCTAGGATTCGAACTCCATACCTCCAGGCTAAGTACTAGAGTTTATGAATCCTGGTAGTCAAGTGAGCGCCACGCCCGAGGGTCGTCAATCGACGACATAAGGGGTCGCCAGTTAGGCCGTCATTGTGGCCGCCCAAGGGACCGCCAAGGGGCCGCCAATTGGGCCGCCCAAGAGGTCGAGGGGTCTGGTCGTTACAATAAGTTTATGAATCCTGGTAGCCAAGTGAGCAACGCTTACTTGACTACCAGGATTCATAAACTTTAGTACTTAGCCTGGAGGTCTAGAGTTAGAATTCTGGTGAAGGCAAAAATCCACTGGCCAAGGGTAGGAAGACCTAGTGAGTAACGACAGGCTGAGGGTCGTCGGTCGACGACATAAGGGGTCGTCAATTTGGGCCGCCAGTTGGGCCGCCCAAGGGACCGTCAAATGGGCCACTAGTTAGGGCGCCCAAGGGGCTAAGGGGTCAGGTCGTTACACTCGCCCTCGCGCCTTAGCACGAGCTATAAACAAGCACCCTGCCACACTTAGTAACTCATGGGTCAACTTTCTACACTCTTATTCTTGGGTAGGTTATCAGCAAGCAAAGCCTTCACTAACCTCTCTCGGGGTCTGCATAAAGTAAAGAAGTGCCAGGGAAGAAAGGAAAAAAGAAACAAAGACTAAAGTCCAACCAAATTTGCATTTATTTGATAAAATGCAGGGGACACCCCTCGAAATCTCATTTCCATATTAAGGACATCTAAATAATCAGAGTTCCTTTCCAGTATTAGTAGCCGGTCGGCACCTTAAGCAAAGGTGTTCCGCTTGACCTGCCTACTCCAAGTAAGATTGCACCTGAATCAGCTCCGCCTTGGTGTACTGAATAATGTGACGTTGCTGAGCAATGATTTCGTCTTTGAGTTGGTTTTCTTCTTGAAGAAGGGTTATGGAAGAGGCGTGTTTCTCTTTCAAATAGATGAGGAATTGGGCTTGGCTCTCCAGGTCTGCATAAGCTTTCTATTTCAACGCTACTTCAACCTGGGTCTGAGATTTAGAGGCTAACCAAAGTTCCTCAATGTCTTAGCGGAGAGAAGATTGAAGATCTCTATCCTGCGTCATCTCGACTAAGGTTGTACCCCTTTAGATAAGCAGTTGAGTCGTCTGTTCCAATTGTTGACGGAGACACTGTAGTTCATCCGACTCAGAATTCACATCCATGGGTAAAGGGCGTCAGTAGAAAGAAAGAACGATTCTATGGAGGGTGATAGACCAACCTCTTTTTAAATAGGAGGGGAAGGGGAAAGCAACTTATGAAGTTAAAATGACCCAGAACCCTAGGTTGATTGAGTAATTAAATAGGTTACACGATCGAAGATCTGGGAAAAGGAGCAGCATTTAAGGACATAATGGCGAAATAAATGAAACCAGGGTCTGAGTCTAGTCAGTCGGACCTGAGTCTCCTTCGGCTAGACTATTGTGCGCTACTCAGAATACCGTTCTATTTCCCCTGTATAAAAATTTATACAAGCACAGAACATTTTCTAGCAACCCATGTGCTCTTCAGAAGTTAAACTTTGATTGGAAACGGAGCTTAATATTTTTACTCCAAGTTTGTTCTTCAATGTTAAACTTGGATTGGAAACGAAACTTAACATTTTTACTCCAAGTTCAACCCTTGTATTCTTCAGAAGTTAAACCATATTATAGATGTTGATTAAATATTTATTTCAAGGATTGGCTTCTAGGTCGTTGGCGAGGAACCAGACCTTCTTGGTTATGGGATCATCCACCACTTCCTAGACAAAGCCTTTCAAAGAAATTGAATATTTAAACTTCTCACAGTAACTTTAGGTTTAACTACAAAGATCTCAATCAAAGCACAAGATCGAAATATAAAATCGAAGCACAAAAATGAAAACATGAAATCGCTAGCCTCTTGTGTTGGTATTTCAGGATCCATACAAAGAAAATAAAACTAGTTGTGTTGCAAAAAAAAAAATAACTAGTTGTACCTTTCTTCGTAGACAAAGACCTCTTGATCTTCTGTCGTATTCCTCTCCCCTTCTTAAATGTCGTGTGGGCGATGATCTACCAAGACAAAAATACCCGAACCCCTTTTGTTTCCAAGCCGCCTACCACCAAAAGATGCAAAGAAAGGAACGTCTCCTTCTTCTTCTCCTCCAAACCTTCGGTCACCAAGGTGCTTCGTCTCTTCATTTTCTTTTCCTCCAAGTTCCGGCAGCCAAGAGAAGATAGGGTGTCGACCCTAGAGGGAAGAAAGGGAAGAAGAAAAGGAAGTGGGGCGCCAACCCTAGAGGGAAGAAAGGGAAGAAGAAAAGGATGGGGAGCCGACCTTAAGGGAAAGGAGAGGAACTTATCAATTCTTAATTGAATTGCTGATTTTTGTGGCACAACCTCCTCTCCTTTTATAACCCTTTGCCCCATATAAAAAAGAGTAAAAGTAATAGATTTTTGTTTAGAAAAAAATCTCTAGAAAAGAATTAACATAATTCTTTTTAGAAAAATTTCTTAAGAAAGAATTAGTATAATTCTTTTTAGAAAATTTCTAAGAAAGAATTAACATAATTCTTTTTAGAAAAATCTCTAGGCAATAATTAATATAATTCTTTTTAGAAAAATTTCTTATGAAAGAATTAATATAATTCTTTTTAGAAAATTTCTAAGAAAGAATCAACGAAATTCTTTTTAGAAAAATCTCTAATTCTGTTGAGAAAAATCTGTTGGAACCCCAAGGTTGTTTTGGTGTGATCAACAAGTTAAGTTAGGTCCTGGTGTTTCTAACCTTGTGTCTAAGTGTGTAGGAGCTTAGGAGCACAAGCACTCGAGCGGAAGACGCAGCTAGCAAGAAGGACGGCAGTCCGAGGGACGAGGTGCTGCGGAAGAGTACACTGGCGGACGAGAAGGAAGCGTGCGGTGGTTCTGAGGGACGAAAGCCGGAGCGAAAGATTGCTCGGGGAGCAAGAGACGCAGCTAGCGAGAAGGAGGGCACGCGGTGCGTCTGAGGGGCGAAGACTGCGGATGAGTACGCGGGTGGACGAGAAGGAAACACGCGGCGATTCCGAGGGACGAGAAGCCGGAGGGAAGCCCGCTCGAGAAGATTGGAACTTGGGTTCGGGTGAGCCCTTTTCTGGATGGTAGAGATCACCCAAGCGAGCGGATCCGGACGAGAAGAACTGGATCGAGGCGGGACTGAACTAGAGAAGAGTTCCCGGATGAAAAAGTCAATGTATGTTGACTTTGGGCTCCGGGGCGCCCGGAGCCCTCCGGGTGCCCGGACCGTGAAGTTTAACCAGATTGAGTCAATCTCGATCTAGACGTTGGGGGATAAAGTTTTATCCCCCCAGGGCGCCCAGAACCCTTCTAGGCGCCCCGACCAAGGCTATAAATATAGCCTTGGTCCAAAAGCTTTTTCAATGAACTCTGAATTGTAATTCCAATGCTTGTAAGCTTTAGTCTAGAGTTGAGCTTCTGTTTTCTGCACTTCAACGTTGTACGAGGCTTCTCCACCTGAAGGAGTTTTTAGTGAGCTTAATCTTCCTTGGATTAACAACCACATCGGTTGTAATCAAGTAAATCCTTGTGCCTCGCTTTTTCTTTATGCTTTTAATTTATCAGCTTACTTTATATATACAAGTGTTAGCTTAAAGAGTTCAAAGAAGGGTTGTTTTGTTTCTTTTATTCTACAGGACTATCCAACAACCCCCTCCTAGCCGACCCAATGGTCCTACAAGTGGTATCAGAGCCGAGATGCCTCAGAAGGACTAATCGCCGTCTGAAGCAACAAAACGATGACCGAAGCTAGTGACTACCCACCAGCATTCGAGGGGGAGTTTTTTGTCTGGAAACAAAAAATGGAGGTATATCTAAACTCAGATATTGGTATTTTTCTAATAATGAAATCCAGTTACGAGGAACCGAAGAACGCGAATGGTGAAGAACTCGATTTACGCCTCTGGAACAAGAAGCAGCGTGACGAGTCAATGGCAAACGGTCGGGCAACATTTCACATTCTAAGCGCAATACCAACTAAAGATTTCGACAGAGTCGGAGAGTATAAAAGCGCAAAAGAACTTTGGGAAAAGTTCTTAAAACTCTACGAAGAACAAGTCAAAATTGAATCCAACACCGATTCAACGCCAGAACAGTCCGAGAATGAGGAAAATGCCGAGATAGTCGATCTACATCCCGAGGACACAGAAAGCTCATCCCAGGTGAGCATCAATGAAGGGGGAGAGATATTGGAAGAAAGCAACTCAACAGGGGGAGAAACAACGACCGACGAGGTAAATAAGGTATGACCTCTACCCTCTGAACAACTGGTTCAATTAATCAAATTACCTGAAGATTTTTACGAATCAAAAATTGAATCATCAAAAGAATTTTTCGAATTACAAAATGCTTTGACAAAAGATTCTTGCGAATCACAAAGTATTTTTTCGAAAACTTTTTCCGGATCTAAAAATTTTTCCGAATTACAAATTATCTCATTGAAAGAGTTTTTCGAATCGCAAAATGATTTGACAAAAGATTCTTGCAAGTTACAAAATATTTTGTCGAATGAATCTTGCAAATTAGAAAAATTGTCAAACAAATTTTTACTAATTATTTTGTCAATACAATTTCTTGCATGTTTAATATTTATTACTTTAAACCTGAAAGAAATAGCCTGTCGATTAAAGTATCTCGACAAACTATTAATAGATATTAACATGATACAATTTTTCGCATGTTCAAATTTTCTTACTTCAAATTTGAGAAATTGTAATAAATTGAAATGGAAAATTAAAACTTTCTGATATAAGTATTAGAATAAAATAAATAAATAAATGCATAGAAATTTTTTTAATGTTATCAATTTTCTTAAATTTTCTTGCATAAATTTTTGGGCTTAGAAAGATTTTTTATGGTGAAAACTTAGAAATTTTTCAAAAGTTATTCTTTGACTTAGAAATTTTTTTCCTTAACTTGGAAATATGTTTTCTCGAAAAATTATTGAAATAGATTTCTATAATTTTTCTAAGTGTCAAACCCTTAGATTATTTTTTTAACCCGATTTTTATTGTGATCAAAGGGGGAGAAGGGAAAGTATAAGTCTAGGGGGAGGTAAAAATTGAAAATTGAAAATTTTTGAAATTTAATTTTTTCTATCTTGTTGCACATTATTGCAATAACTTGTTTTAATTTTATGTCTAGTTTTGACCCTAGCTTAACTTAGGTTGATCACACCAAAAAGGGGGAGATTGTTGGAACCCCAAGATTGTTTTGGTGTGATCAACAAGTTAAGTTAGGTCCTGGTGTTTCTAACCTTGTGTCTAAGTGTGCAGGAGCTTAGGAGCACAGGTACTCGAGCGGAAGACGCAGCTAGCAAGAAGGACGGTAGTCCGAGGGACGAGGTGCTGCGGAAGAGTACACCGGCGGACGAGAAGGAAGCGTGCGGTGGTTCCGAGGGACGAAAGCCGGAGCGGAAGATTGCTCGGGGAGCAAGAGACGCAGCGGAAGATTGCTCGAGAAGGATGACACGCGGTGCGTCCGAGGGACGAAGACTGCGGATGAGTACGTTGGCGGGTGAGAAGGAAAAACGTGGCGATTCCGAGGGACAAGAAGCCGGAGGGAAGCCCGCTCAAGAAGACCGAAATTTGGGTTCAGGTGAGCCCTTTTCTGGATGGCAGAGATCACCCAAGTGAGTGGATCAGGAGGAGAAGAACCTGACCGAGAATGGACTGAACCAGAGAAGAGGTCCCAGACGAAAAAGTCAATGTTTGTTGACTTTGGGCTCTGGGGCGCCCGGAGCAGTCCGGGGTCCGGGCGCCCGGAGCAGTCCGAGGCGCCCGGAGCCCTCTGGGCGCTCGGAACCCCTTCGGGTGCCCGGACCGTGAAGTTTGACCAGATTGAGTCAATCTCGATCTAGACGTTGGGGGATAAAGTTTTATCCTCCCCAGGGCGCCCGGAACCCTTCCAGGCGCCCCGACCAAGGCTATAAATATAGCCTTGGTCCAGAAGCTTTTTCAATGAACTCTGAATTGTAATTCCAACGCTTGTAAGCTTTAGTCTAGAGTTGAGCTTCTGTTTTCTGCACTTCAACGCTGTACGAGGCTTCTCCGCCTGCAGGAGTTTTTAGTGAGCTTAATCTTCCTTGGATTAACAACCACATTGGTTGTAACCAAGTAAATCCTTGTGCCTCGCTTTTTCTTTATGTTTTTAATTTATCAGCTTACTTTATATATACAAGTGTTATCTTAAAGAGTTCGAGGAAAATTTGTTTTGTTTCTTTTATTCTACAGGACTATCCAACAACCCCCTTCTAGCCGGCCCAACGGTCCTACAAAATCTCCCCTTTTTTTCTTTTCTTTTCTTTTGGTTTGGCCGACCCCTTGCTTGGGCACCAAGCAAGGCTTGGCTGACCTCCTTCTATGGTAGGAAGCAAGGCTTGGCCGACCCCTTGCTTGAGCACCAAGTAAGGATGTGGCTGACCCCTTTCTTGGGTAGGAAGCAAAACCATAATGGGTGAATGCGAGGCTTTATAGAGGCTACAACAGGGACCGAGAGGAGGAATTGATTTTGGCCTCCTGATAGACTTGAGCTTCCTGTGTTCGACCCGAACACCCAACTCAAGTTCATCAATAATAACTCATGCCACTAAAAAGTTATTATTGAACTACCATACCAATCCCATATTACAATATGAGCTCCTACTTATCATGAGTGTGTTAGTCTCCCTGTGTTTAAGATATCGTATGTCCGTTAATTAAATGAGTTACTGACAACTCACTTAATTAACATCTAGCTCTAAGAGTAGTCCCACTCAACATTATTATCATGTTGGACTAAGTCCACCTGCAGGGTTTACATGATAATCCTTATGAGCTTCTCAAGAGGACATCATCGACCTAGATTATTAGGACATAATTTCCTTTTATAATCAACAATACACCATATAAATAATATTATTTTCCAACTTATCGAGCCTATTGATTTAATTGAATAAATTTCACCTTTTGATAAATTAAAGAAATAAATACTAAGTATATGTGTTTATTATTATATCGGAATTAAGAGTACACACATCCATAATAACAGAGATTTTGTTCTTTTATGTTGTCAGTATAAAAAGAACAACCTCAAATGGTCCTGCTCAATACACATATAGTGTGCTAGTGTAATTATATAGTTAAGGCAAACTAATTTCAAATTACACTATAATCGTTCCATTGGTTTGCCCCTATCCATCTCGGTCGTGAGCTACTATTTATAATTTATAAGGAACTGATAACATGATCTTCTGTGTGGCACCACACACCATGTTATCTACAATATAAATTAAATAGACAACTGCATTAACATGCAACATTTGACTAGAGTGATTTTCATTTCAAAATATAAATGTTCATACAAAAAGCTAGGCTTTTAGTATACATCCTAACATAGACTTAGGGGAAGGCTTGTGATATAGTGCATAATGGTGGGGTCCGATAAAGCCAGGCAGTCAGAAGTTAAGGGGACATGATAGTCAGAAGGTAAGAGGACGTGATAGTCAGAAGTTAAGGGGATGTGACAGTCAAAAGTCAAGGGGACATGACAGTTAGAAGTCAAGAGGACATGACAGTCAGAAGTCAAGGGGACATGACAGTCAAGGGGACGTGACAATCAGAAGTCAAGGGATGTGGTAGTCAAAAGTCAAGGCGACGTAGCAGTCGGTAGGGAAAGAAGCGGTAGGACCGTCTAATGGCATTAGCAACAAGGTTCCCGGTCGGGTTCTCACAGACCAAGACCCTAGATCTGACACATCCAGATTTGAGACATGGTGGGCAGTCGGGGTGATGTCTGACCTGCTCTGACTGGTCGAGTTTCCACAGGTCGGTTATATCCAGGCCTGGTCCTTCCAATAGGTCAACTCTCGACCATCCCGAGCTTCCTTGGAGGGTCTGTTCCAGGGACTTTTTTCCTGGTTTCTGACCTCTAATGTTTCATGTTCTTGTTTGAGTGTGCACAAAACTCAAGTACTGTTGGCTCAGTCATTGTCATTCGCCAACGCCAAGTGGGGGGTCCATTCTTGTGGGCACACACGAGAAGGGTGTCCCAGTCGCCTCTCTGTCAACACCAGTAATAACTCATTCGACCTCCGTCTGACTCAGATTCCGGACAAGATCAACTCACTTTGTGTTCTTTTTCGATGATGTGCTGCAAACGTACTCTTCAACTTTGATCAACAACCCTAATATTATAATTTATTCTTATTTGTTGTCATACATTGTTTACTATTGCACTTCAAGTTTTTTATATATTTTTTAAAAGGTTTCTCTACCCTCTTCTGGAAATGAGAGATTTAAATAAGAATTGTTAGATTATATAATTAGAATTATTTGTTTATGGCTTTGAGGACAATTTAGTCTTTTACTTTTTTTATTTAGGGTTTAGATTTTCTGATAATTCTCTATATAAGACTTTATACTCTTTATTTTTTATCAACCCTTTTTTTTTGATTCATCAATAAAGACGACTATTTTTCTTTGGTATCAATTTCTACACAAATCACTTTAATTTTAATTACACATGTTAGTCTGTACTTAGCACTGTTGTGAATTCTTACATATCTATCTTGCTTAATATATTATAAGTCACTGTATGCTCAATATCTTGGTGATTTTCACATGCTTAATTTGCTAAATATTTTTAGAAATATCGGATGATAAGTTGTCAAATTTGCGTGCTAAGTTCATTTCTTAATATTGTTAGCTAAATGTTGCATCTTGTTGATTAGTTAGTTAAGTTAATTGTTGTTTATTCCACTGTGTAATATTTGTTTATTTTTAAATCTTTGCTATCACTTGTAAAATTTATAAAATATAATTCACCTATCTCTCGAGAGTTAAATTAGATTCTACATCTTCTACCTGCACGACCACAATGGCCCCTAAACAACGAGGCAGCTTGGCCGAGTGGATTCTCTCTGACCTCAACTTCCAATAGGCGTTGGCACGAAACTGACCCAATGAAATTATCTACTTAGAAAGCAATATTGGGGTAATGACCAGACAACACCAAAATATAACCCAATAATTGTTGCCCTTAGAGCAACAATTCACTCATGGGGCTAGCCAGCGGATGATATTGGGCTTCGTGAACGTAAGTGATAACATTATTTTTTTTCTCTCACGCAAAGGCTAATCCTTTTCATCTTCTTCGAGCTCTTTCGCTCTCTCACGCATGCACATGAGCTTCACATCTTAGCCAATCGCTAACTTGATCGTCAGAGGGATTGTGCCAGTAACACCGATCCAATTGATGAGCTTTGATAATTAGCAGGACACCAGGGGAGAATACCGCCGTAGTTCCAAAGGAAGGAGGAGAGGAGAAGCCTGAACATGAACAGGTGAAGAAGGACCCCTTCAATTATGAAGTTGGAAATAACTAAAGCATAAGAAACTAATGAGTTTAATTATAGCATTGTAGCAAAAGGTGATCACACCTCAAGCGTCCTTCATAATTCGTCTATATATTATATGAAAGGAAGTAAATCATAGAGTCAACTTATAACCGACTATCAAATTACCTTGAGCAGAGTGAGAGCAAACAAGGAGCAAGAACAAAGAGATGTTAATGTGAACTTGACCTAGGGTTTTAAGGCAAAGATTAACATTGGTGAACTTCCATTAGAGCTCATGTCACAAGAGCTCATGTCACAAGAGGAAGAAGTAGAATGAGGATATGTGGTAAAAAGACGATTCACTCACTCTCAATATCCCCACCAACCTGAAGTCGAATGAGGATATGATCCTTTATAAGATGTTTTAGAAATATGACAATTATTTAGATGAAAGTTGACTCAATTTTTACCTCCTATCCTCGTGCCACCTGATATGTCCCACCAATGTCCTTTTGTCATGTTTTAACACTATCATGCTATGAATTGACATAGGCATCTTAATTCAGATCAAGTTGGACATCTTTGTTCTCTACCTTGGCACGATGGAGAGATTTCATTAACAATAGAAGCATCTCGAAGCTTCATCACGAATGTTCAAGCGGTAGCCACATGTGTGTCAGCAAGAAGCACATTCGTCGCTTGTGACCTAGGATTGGCTATCGCAAATAATTTCTTGGTTGGATTAGCATCGTATTAGTTTAAACATTAATATACATCATCTTTTTAAATAGTATATCATGTATCTATTATATTACATTTTTCACGAATGTTCAAGCGGTAGCCGCATGTGTGTCAGCAAGAAGCACATTCGTCGCTTGTGACCCAAGATTGGCTATCACAAATAATTTCTTGGTTGGATTAGCATCGTATTAGTTTAAACATTAATATACATCATCTTTTTAAATAGTATATCATGTATCTATTATATTATATTTTTTTTTTATTAACATACGTTCACATTCATCATAATATTAATATTGATTATTTATATCTTCTTATTTTTTATATTCAAAATTATTTTTCTTAATTATTATTATTATTTTTATATAAAATCAGTTCATGAACAATATTCAAAGAATTAAATCCTGTTAACATGTGAGTGTTATAATATTTATACATATTGATTTGTAATACTATTTAGATTATAACATCTATATATTAATATCAAATGTGGATGTTCTTACGTACACTATGAGCTTTCAAGAAGAAAAATGATGAAATAGATAACATCGAATCCATCATCTATTAGGGTAAATAAGAAATGCTCATTATGGGCTATCTAAAAGTCTAGTATCCTATGATATGTTATAGTTGAAAATTAAATTACGAATATTCGAATGACAACATGATATCAAATTTATAAAAAATTATAATATATTATAGTTGAGGATTAAATTAGGGAGGTCTGGCTACAATTCGAGATTCGAGGTTGGTTTTGGTTGATTTTTATTTTCTTGTTTTTTTTGCGTTCAGAGATATGTTTGAACGATATGAAGTAAATACCAAAACTGGGTCAATCAACTGACTTCCATATATGCCCCTCCCTCTTCGGCCTGCCTTTCCCTTCGTCGTTCGCGAAACCCTAGAGCAGATGGACGGCCACTCCGCCCCCGTCCGCTCTCAGTCCGCGTCACCGTCGCACTCTGCCTCCGCCTCCAGCTCCGTCCATCACAAGCGCAAGTTTGCCGGCGGCGCTTCCGCCGCAGCTCCTGCTCCTGCCCCCTTTTCCCTATCCGACACCGGTGCCCTCACCTCCAACGATGACCTTGATAGTGTCAGCGCGAGGGAGGAGGAAGACGATTCCGAGGAGGAGGCTGACGAGGAGGAAGAGGAGGAGGAAGAAGACAATGACTCGATGCGTGTCTTCACAGCTGCCCGCCTCGAGAATGCTTCGGCCCCTTCCGGACTCGGAAGTATTAGAAGCACCAAGCCCCCAAAAACCGAGAACCCGACAGTCAAGATTGAACCTGCAGGTGCTGGGATGCAGTCTTCGGGCAGTAAAGATGACCGTGGGACGGTCGGCCAATTGGCCCAGCAAAACATCTCCACTGTGAATTCAATCCCTGGTATCATTGTTAAGGAGGAGGTGAAGAGTATATTTACTGAGAATATACAGACCAGTGGGGCTTATATTGCTAGAGAGGAAGGACTGAAGAGGGAGGTTGGTCTGTTGAACTTCTGCTTTAGTAAACTTTTGTGTTACTTATCTGATGAGGTTGAACAGTTGTTCCTTACTACGGTTTCAATTAATTTATTTTGGCATCACTTGGTTCACGTCAAGCACAATTGTGGGAAGTCAGTTCATTTTGGCAATTTACTTAGATGATTATGCATTTACTTAGTAATATATATTGAGTGACAATTCTTGTGAGCAATCAGAGTGCATGGCACATGTAATGAGAGTGAATACACCGTTTTTGATTCCACCTTGTTTAGCATTTAGTGGTTAAAAACCACCAATATGGCAGAACACTAGTTAACATTGATTCACTAACATTTACGCAATTGACTATATTGTTTATCAATTAATTCCTTGTATTCATGTATGATTATTTGATTCAGTTGTGGTTTTAAGTGTTTGACACATGGTTGTTGACTCAAAGTGTCAATGTTCAGCACTACGGAAAGGGTATTTGAATAGTCCAATATCAATCTTGAACTGAGGTCTGTTCTCAATTGACTATATTATTTAAGCCATTAGTTCTTCGAATGATCACTCATCCTGAATCTATGTTATTTGTATTCATGTACAATTATCAGACATGGATGTGGTTCTAAGTGTATGACATAGGTCTCAGGTGCTGACTCAAAGTGACTGTTGTTAGAATGTATACAAAAAGTTTAGCTTTTTGTATAAACATTTATTTTGAAATAAGAATCACATTGGTCAAATGTCTACATTTATATGCTAAATGTAGTTGTTCATTTAATTTATATTGAAGATAACATGGTGTATGGTGTCACAGATCATGTTATCAGTTCCTTATAAATTATAAATAGTTGCTCACAACCAAGATGGAATGGGATAAACCATTGGAATGGTTGTAGTGTAATTTGACATTAGTTTATCTTGACTATAAAATTACACTAGTACACTCTGAGTGTATTGAGCAGGACCATTTGAGATTGTTCTTTTTATACTGATTGTAAAAAGAACACCTCTGTTATTATGGAAGTGCGTACTAATAACAAGCACATATACTTAATATTTATTTCTTTAATTTATCAAAGGATGAGATTTAGTTCGTTAAATCAAAAGACCCGATAAGTTGGGAAATGATATTATTTATATGGTATGTTGTTGATTATAGAATGAAACTATGTCCTAGTGATCTAGGTTGATGATGTCCCCTTGAGGAGCTCATAACGATTGTTATGTAAACCCTGCAGGTGGACTTAGTCCGACATGACAATAAGGTTGAGTGGTACTACTCTTGGAGTTAGATATTAATTAAGTGAGTTGTCAGTAACTCATTTAATTAGTGAACATTCGATATCTTAAACACAGAAATATTAACGTACTCATGATAAGAAGGAGCCTATATTGTAATATGGATTGGTGCGGTAGTGCAATAATAACTCTTTAGTGATATGCGTTATTATTGATGAACTTGAGTTGGGTGTTCGGGGCGAACATGAGAAGCTCAAACTCATCGGGAGACCAAAACCAATTCCTCCTCTCGGTCCCTGTTGTAGCCTCTTATTTATAAAGCCTTATATCTACCCAAAGCCCAACTTCTTAACCAAGCTTAAGGGCCGGCCACATCCTTGCTTGGAGCCCAAGCAAGGGGCCGACCAAGCCAAGCTTGGAGCCCAAGCTAGGGTCGGCCAAGCCTTGCTTGGTGCCTAAGCAAGGGGCCGACCATCCACAGAAAGAAAGTTTTATTTTTTGTAAAATCTTTCCTTTTATAGAGATCCATTAAAAGGATTTAAAAGGATGATTTTAATTATAAAACTTTCCTTTTTTAGATCGGTCACAAAAGGAAATAAAAGGGAGTTTTTATTTTGTTTAAAACTTTCCTTTTTTGATGCTTTCCACATGGTTTTAAAAGAGAGTTTTAAATTTTAAAATCTTTCCTTTTATAACTTTTTACATAGGATTAAAAGAGAGATTTGAAATCTTTCCTTATTTGTAGTTATCTATAATGTTTAAAAGAAAGATTTTAATTTTAAATTTTCCTTTTTTGTAACCATGATATAAAAGGGGTTTTATTTTAAATCTTTTCTTTTATAGACATCCACAGAAAGATTTAAAAGAGAAGATTTTAATTTTATAAAACATGCCTTTTATAGCTAACCACAAAAGGGATTTTAATAGAGAGATTTTAATTTTTTGTTTAAAATCTTTTCTTGTTTGATGCACAAGTGGTGGCCGACCATGTAAAGGAATAAAAGGAAGTTTTAATTTTTTGTTTTAAAACTTTCCTTTTTTGGATTCACCAAGGATTATAAAAGAGAGGGAGAGGGTGCTTCATTGAGAACAACCTAAGCCTTGCTTCCTCTCTATTGTGGCCGAAACTCCTCTCTTCCTTTTTCCTTGGTGGCCGACCCTCTTCTTTCTCTCTTCTCCTTTTGTTTTCTTTCTTTGAGGTCGGCAGCATCAAGCTTGGCTTTCTCTTGGTGGCCGGTTGCTTGAAGGAGAAAAAGAAGAGAAGGAAGCTCTCTTGTTTAGCATCCCTTGGAGGTTAGTTGGTGGCCGAAACTTGGAAGCAAAGGAAGAAGCTTGGGTGGATTTCATCTTGGTAGATTGTCGCCCACACGACGTTCAAGAGGAGGAGAGGAATACAACAGAAGATCAAGAGGTCTATAAACTACTAAGAAAGGTATAACTAGTTATTTGTTTCCGCATCATAACTAGTTTATCTTCTTTGTATAGATCTTGAAAAATCAAACAAGAGGCTATCGGTTTTAGGTTATCGTTTTGTTATCGATTTTATTTTTCGATTTCATGTTTCGATATTATGCTTCTATTGAGGTCTCTGTAGTTAAACTTAGTTTACTGTAAGAAGTTAAATATCCAATTTCTTAAAAAGGTTTTGTCTAGGAAGTGGTGGATGATCCCATACCCAAGAAGGCCTAGTGCCTCGTCATGTTTAATCTGGAAGCCGATCTTTGAAATAGATATTTAATTAACTTCAATAAAATGGTTTAACTTAGGAAGATCACATCGGTTAAACTTGGAGTAAAAATGTTAAGTATCGTTTCCAATCCAAGTTTAACTTCTGAAGGACAATTTGGATTAATAATGTTAAACATCGTTTGTAATCCAAATTTAACTTCAGTAGAGCACATGGGTAGTTAGGATAGTTCTATACTTGTACAAATTTTTTGTACAGGGGAATTAGAACGGTATTCCGAGTAGTAACCAACAACTGTTTGACACGTATGTGGAGAGAGCATATGAAGAGTTAGCATGACACCGAGGCCTGATTGCTTTATGCTAATCTGCCTAATTTTATGGTTCATTTTTTTTGAAAAAAAAATTAGCCAAATTTTATATATACGAGGGACAGATTGGGACCACGTTCCACATTATGGATAATGATATAATCTCTTTTTTAAATTGATAATGACCTATGAATTTTCCTTCTAATTTGCTGACTGTGATTACTGAAAACTAATGTGTATTTTCTTTTTTTTGTTCTTTTTTTTCTCCTTATTTTTTTTTTCTCTCATTGCTCATTAGAGGTTAAAATAAGGAAGCAAAGAGCCTTTACTTGGTTCAAATTGCAACTTGCCTTTGTTATAAACTGATCTGTGGAACCTATAGAAACCTTTTATTTGCTTATAAACAATTCAAAATTTAATGTTCTTGGTCTTTCAATTCTTACCTGAATCTTTTGCAAGTCCAACTCAATTATAATGCAACTAGATTGAAAATTTTCTCCTAGTTGTTTGCTGATATATACGATCTGTAAGAATGTTTTTTGATTACAAGTAAATCAAGAGGTACTGTCATATACATTTTTTTTTTTTACATACCACATTCAGTAAATTATGCATGACAATCTTTAATTATAAGGGAGAAGCTCTGTACATTTTTGATGGAGCTAAAGGAAAACTATCCTTTACTTTGAACTAATTGAAGATAGTGCCTTATAGCATGAGAAAAGATGGACTAAGAAAGAAAAATTAGAAGTACATTTTCTTCATTATCAGTAGCAAGGTTAAATATGTTCTTACATGCTATACAGTTGAAATGTCTATTTATCACATATATATGCCTTTATGCTGGATTATCTAAAGTAGCAGGCATTATTTTTGAACATTAAGTTATAGTTAAGACTATCTTTATTTCTCCATTTTAGTGGTAAGCACTTAACCAAACTTTTAGTTTTTAACAATTTGGTTAGCTTACTAATTATCAGGAAATTTCTTGTGCTCTCTAGAAAAATATTGCTAGGGAGCTGAATCTTTGGTCTTGAAGTTTAGCATTATATTTGTGTTCATTTTAAAACATAAAATACTAGACTCAGTAATATCCTGTTTGCATCCACTTGTTCATATTTTTGACACCATTTTTGACTTGTAATTTTCAATGGATTTGATTGACCTTCAAATTTTTATTTTGGTCGTGGATTAATATATGTTAGTTTCACTAGTTATTTGAAATTAGAATGAATTGACAATTTAGGCACTTTGCAGGAAGATGCCGTAAGGCTCAAATTTTTGTGCTATGCGAATGATGGTGTTGATGAACATATGATTTGGTAATTTTGTCTAAATTATAGAAATAACATTTAATATTCATTTAATTATTTAATTTTTAACGTGGAATTGAAAACATAATTCAATTTTATAGCTATAAGTAATTGTTCCTTTTTTTTGTTATGTCTAGGTTGATAGGATTGAAGAATATCTTTGCAAGGCAGCTTCCTAATATGCCTAAGGAGTACATTGTTCGTCTTGTTATGGATAGGTAATTGAATTTAATTTTGAACACAATTTTAATTCAGCATCAATCAATCTTTTCCCCTCGATTATAGATTTCATCACATTTGTTTATTAAGGTTCATGGTTTTCGGTTGTACTAAAGCGAGAGAGGGGAAGAAAAGATTTTATCCCAATAAGATGTATTAAAGATGAATGCTAAATGATGAAGAAATAAAAGAGCAGTGGAAGATATATTTTTATTAACTTTTTAATAAAGTTTTAGGCGACCAATTTAACATAAATAATTTAAGTCAAATAAGTATAGAAATATAAATTTTTATTGTACAATTCAAAGTTCAGACATAGAACAAATTTTAAATGAGATGTAAAATGGAAAAGTAGTTAGACCAGATATTTTGATAGAGTATGAAAGTACATAGGGAGATGAGGTATTGAATGACTTACAAAGTAATTTAATTTGATATTGAAAATGAAAAAAATATCTAATCAATGGAGGGTAGTTCCCTTATATAAGAACAAATGAGATGTACAAAATTGGGTAAACTATAGGGGTATTAAATTAATGAGTCTTGCCATGAAATTTTGAGAAAGACTAATAGAAAAAAGATTAAGGAAAGAAATAATGGTGATCGAAAATCAATTTAGATTCATGGCTAGAAGGTTGATAATATGAACTATACATCACAACAGATTGAAAAGTATCGACAACAAAAGCAAGATCTACACATAGTATTACCCAGAAAAAACTTATGATAGAGTTCCAAAAGAAATTATATGGAGAATTCTAGAAAAGAGAGGTGTTAGCGTAACATATATTGAACTAATTAAGGATACACTTGAGAATATTATGACAAGAGTGAAGACTTTAGATAAATTAATCAAAATTCTTCTCATAAAGATAGAGTTACATTAAATATCAACTTTAAGTCTCTATCCTTTTACACTAATCATGGACGAACATACACATTCAAGACACGGTACCGTGGTGCATATTGTTTATATATAATATTATTTTGTTAAATGAGACACATGAAAGGAGTAAATGCTAAATTCGAATCTTAGCTGGAACACCGAAAATGAAAGATTTTAGACTTAGAAGAGTAAAGACAGAATATATGTAATTAAGTTTAATAATATTAAACGTAATGAAACAATTGTTAAGATATGAGATGACGAGTTATCTGAAATTGAGAGCTTTAAGTATTTAGGATCATTTTTGCAAAAGGGCTTGAGAGATATGTCTTACGTAGAATACAAGTAAGTTGAAATGGAGAAGAGCATCGGGTGTTATATGGGATCGTTAAAGTACATTTAAAACTTGGAAGTTCTACAAAATGACAATTAGACCGGTTATGTTATATGAAATTGAATGTTGGGTTATGACTCGAGCACATGAGCAGAAAATGAAAGTTGCAGAGATGAGGACATTAAAGAGAAAGTTGGAGTTGTATCTATTGAGGGAAAACATTGAGAGACTTTTAAGATGGTACAAACATGTATTTAGATAGCCAATAAATGCTCTAGTTAGGGCGATATGGAAATATGACAAATATGCACATCAAACGGGGAAGAAAAAAAAACATGGTTAGTAACAATTAAACAAGATAAGATTTATTTAAATATAGAGGATGATATATTAGGGAATAAAGCCCAATGACATAGAATGATCCATATAGTCGACCTCATCTAGTGGGATAAGTCTTGGTTGTTGTTGTTCATGGTTTCGGTTAAGAATTATTAAATCACATAGTTAAGTAATAGATTTTGACTTACATGGGACATTTGATCATTGAGTGTTGTGTTAAAGTCTTGAATATATGTTTAATTGTTCTCTCTCGTGTAAAAAATGCAATTTTATCCCTCTCAATTTGGTGTAAGCATATAAAATCCTACGATTTCCTTTTGAAGTTCCCTATTTGTGGGGATCCCAAGGTCTGATGGAGACCAAGAGGGAGTTAATGAAGAACATTATATTCAAGAGAACTTGTTTGAAGATACAATGGACTTGAATTATCATCAATTTGAGATGGTTATCCTTTCAAAACTTAATTAGTTAAGAATGTTGCCCTATCATGTTTCTAAACAGCTACAATAGTTTGTATCTTTACATGGGATATTCTTTTTTGATTTTGTTTTATGATTCTTAGTTATAAGAGATAAGCTTGACATAAAACAATATTTGTGCTCCATCTCGGATTGAGGTGTGTGTGTGTGTGGATGAGTGGGCATGCAAAGCTATTTAGTCATTGGTTTGACATGATATAAGGAAAATGTTTTCCATTCTGTTTTTTTTCCTTGTGTGACTTAGAGTTGGGGGTGATCAACACCTCCTTTCACTAGGCAACAAGTGAAGGTTGTGATATTGTGATGATCTCAGTGGATGATGATGTTAGGCAATGAAGACAATGACAATAGTTGCCTCCGGGTTACGATGCAGTGGTTAGACCTCTAAGCGCAGATCTCAAGAATCTCAGTGTTGAGACTGGTGAATTGCAGAGGATTTTCTCTCTAATGGGTAGCGGACATGAGAAAGCAGGCCGTTTGGATAGGCCACCACTAGCACCTTCTGATTTATCTTAATAGTCAGTGGGAAACTTCCGTGGGTTGGATTGATCGTTCCTAGGATTAGTCAAATCCTGGTGTTAACTAAAAAAAAATGATAATAGCTAAATCTCTATAGGTGATGGAGAGACTAAGAGCGACATAGTAGATCGAGTGCAAACTCTTTATTTGGTGACAGAATGACAAGCAATGGGCAAGGGTTACAAGGATGACTCAAGACTCCGAGGATGATGTGAGATTGAGGGTGCCATGAGTGATAGAATGCGAAGACAAATCGTATGTAACCAACAACTTATTTTGTTTGGTGATGGGCCATGAGTGATAGGTGTTGACGGTTGTTGGTGTTGGCAAGTGATGACAAAAAATGAAGGGTTGTTGTTCACATGGGAGAGGAACAAATGAGGTGATTGTTGAGGTGGCTACTAGTGCCGATGGTGCGAGAAAATGATTTCCACTCATTTCAATCAAAAGTTAGTTTCCTTATAAAATTCATTCATTTTCCATTGATTTGGAAAATATTTTATTGATCATGATTTTTCGTGCAGCCAAATGTTGGAAAATCTTGAAATAGATGGTTATAATTATTCTCTCTTAACTCTAAGTTATTTTTCATGCTTCTGTTGACTGCAAATTTTGTGTGGCATATGTTTTTTTTCCTCATCTATCTTTGCATATCTTATTTTGATATGTTGCAGAAGCCACAAATCAATGATGGTTATCCGACATAATCAAGTAGTTGGTGGAATTACTTATCGCCCATATGCCAGGTAAGCCAACATTATGGTACTATAATGTCCTGTTTGCTTAAAGGTTAGGTATTTTTTTTTTTATGTACTTTGATAATTGCAATTTCAAAATAAAGATGAATTGGACTATAAATTTGGTTTCCCCTTAGGCCATCTACAACGCTGTTAATACTCCAGCGTTAATATCTACATGGATGTACTGTAGATACACTGTAGCATTTAACGCGTTCAAGGAATTGAACGCATTAAATGCCTATAGATTGAAAAAATATAATACTATATTACTATTAACGCATGACACGTTAATAGCGTTGCAGATGACCTTAGGACCAAGGTTTAAAATTTCGACCCGTGTCGAGGTTTCGGTCTCAGACCGGAACGATACGGTTTCGGTATCGTATCGTGCCGTGCCGATACAGTTTCGGTATTTTTTATTTATCTATAGTAATTATAAGATAAATATGTTTATTATGTATATAAAAATAAGTTGTATATTGATTTATTATAAGTTCTCAATTATTGAATAATTTAATATTATTAGAAAAAATAATTAAAAATAATTTTATTTAAATAGAATTGATATATTAATAATTCAAATTAAAATAGAAGTATCTATTATAATAATAATAATAATAATAATAATACAAGATATTATTTTATATTAATAACAATTATATAAATTAACTATTTATTAATTTAATTAATTATTAATTAAATAGTATATATTTTAAATAGTAAAAAATATCAAATAAAAAAATTTAAAAAAAAAACAGAATATAAATATAATTTATTAGAATTTTTTAAAAAATTTTTTAGAATTTTTTTAATTTTTTTTTAAAATTTAAATGAAATTTAAAATAATAAAAAATATATTAGAATATAAATAAGAATTATTATATATTTTTTAAGATTTTTAAATAAAATTTAAAATATTATTTTTTCAGAATATTAATTAATAAAATTTATTTAATTTATTTTAATTTTAAATATATTTTTTATATATTTTATTAGAATAATTTAATTAGGGTTTATAAAAGCCTCTTCCAACTATCCCACATTCTCCACACATCCTTGGGAATTCTTTAAATTAATTAAATAAAATAAAAAATTATTAAAAACAGAAAAGAAAAAAAATCGCGGAGGCAGAACGCGAGATCGCGTTGCGATGATCGCGGCCAATCCGCGAGGGGCGTCCGACGACCCTGCCGGACGCTTCCGGCCTCGCAGACTCCTCCGGTGCCGCCGAGACGAGGACGCCGCCTCCCGTGTCGGTTTCGACCGCCCGGCGGAACGGTCAAAATCGTCCGTGCCGGGCGGCACGAAACGAGATTTCGAACACTGCTTAGGACATAAGTATATTCTACTCTGATAAAGCCATTTTCAGTCAAGTCATAACATAATTGAAACTTGTTTGTTGTTACCTCAACACCTTTTCCACAATTACGTTTGATTACCTTTCTTTTTGATAATTTGTTTAAAACTATGCTTTATGTCTTATTATTAACTATACTTGATGTCCGTTCCTCTTTTGATAATTCTAAACACAGCAGATGTCTGTCAACCTATTTCTTGCATCTTAAGCGCTGGAGGACTAGTCTTTGGGTGATTATTTTTTCAAGTGATGTCTTTATCCTCTAGTTGGACTTGGCTTCAACTCACATCAAACTCTTCATTCAATAGTCCACAACATTAGTGGGTTAGGTAAATCTGAGTCCAATTCCAACCATACTTCCTGCAGACCAGACTTGTCCTTGAAGCCTTGAGCTTCACCCAAGACCATCAATGTCCAAGCTTGAATTTCTAGCCTAGAGTTGAAACGAAACATTCAACATATGGTCTGACATTGAGCCTTATCTTTTTGGACTAAGTATGGCTAGAAGAAAGCGAGCTTGAGGAATTAATATCACAAATGTGTTACTTTTATTAATGCTTGACACCATTTTTTCTTATTGATTGCTCAAGGCAGAATTGTTTGTCCCCATTAAAATGATTGATATTATTATACAGTAAATTTCTTTCTTTTTTGGGGTTGTTGCGATGACGTGTTGATGCCATTCTCCAATACCAATAAAGACCCAGTCATGGATTAATTTATTGGTTCTACCCACTTTTTATTTTTCACATTTCAGTTATTTATCAATCTGAAATAATGTCAAAAGAATTACAGTCTTTGATGCAAATGCATTGGTTCACAAATATAGTTGATCCGGCGGTAAGAATGGGGGACCCCATTTAGCAGAGTCAACACCACGTGGAGGTCGAAAGGTAAAAGGCCAACCAGAAGCTTGGCCGAGCTGATTATGATGGTGATAACCGGCTGAATCTTTCGAGCGGAAGCGATACACCCCGGCGGGGAGTCGGGGTTCCGACGCTTATGATGAACAGTGTAGTAGAGCCGAGCGGATGGCCCGCTCGGCCGAAAGAATGAAACACTGCGAACAGTCCCGAGCACGCGACCAGGAAGCTCCCGAGCGGATCAGGAAGCTCCGACCGGTCGGACGTGAGGAAACCGCCGACCGGTCGGACGCTCGGCATGGAGACAAGGACAGAAACATCCTCTGACAGCAGGTGATACGCAGGATCTTAAGGCATGGACTCACTGTCCCATCAATGACGTGCTCAGACTGCTCATCTGACAAGCCCGTACTAAGGTATGGCATATAACACGTGTGCACCTCGGTATGAGTGCACATGCCTCTTCACAGCCCTATATAAGGGTCCTCACCCTTCGCCGGAGGTACGCTCTCTCGCGTGTTGGAGCCTCGTATCTGCTGTCTGCTTGCAGGGTCGTCGGAGGTCCGGACGACCGGTCGGAGATCTACTTCAGCAGCTAGGAGAGCGCCACGTCCCCAGCGTCCGTCGATTCAGCGACTCGGACAGGATCAAATTGGCTCCGTCTGTGGGAACGCTCCTGCATCCGAGTGGAAGAGATGGATGAGGCTGGATGATCACACCGTGGAGGCAAGAGCAGCTAAGCTCGTGGAGCAACAGGCAGAAGGCTCAAGCTGAGCGGATATCCGAGCGACCCAAGAAGACCGACCGGATAAACATTAGAAATGGGAGCAAAATAAGGGTCCGATCGGCCCTCAGGTGGAAGCAACTCCTGTCCTGATATCGGTCCGACAAAGGGGTCTTCATCAGACGAGGCAACTGGACAATAAGTTTCGGCAAGTATAACGTATGCTCCTCACTCCACGGGTATTCGGGAGTTGAGAAATTGGGTCACAATCGTGCCGATTGATAGGTCAGTGCTTTTAATTATCTGTTGCTCGAAGTTTATTATAGTATCACGAGCGAGAACTCCCATGCCGATCGGCCGGGAGTATAGCGACCGAGCCAAAGGCTCGACGATTGAAGGCCCCGTGCCGTTCGGCCGGAGGTAAATTATCCGAGCCAAAGGTTCGACGATCGAAGGCCCCGAGCCATTCGGCCGGAGGTATATTGAACGAGCCACACGCTCGAAAATTCGGAGACATACCCAATCATCGACACAAAAATCGAAGGCCACGTGCGGGAAGCAAAGTGGTGTAATATGGCGCTAATGCTGTATATTTTAAGCTGCGCCGAACGGCTATAAATAACCGCGCCGACGAGCACGACGTTAAACATCGAGAGAGGCGTATAAATACCCCGAGGCACGTTAAACATCGACGACGTTAAACATCGAGGCGAGCGTCTATAAATCCCGGAAGATCGTCGAAAGCCGCTATAAATATCCGCGCCGACGAGCTCGTCGTTAAAGATCGAGAGGCACCGATCGGCTAAATTTGGCATGAGGGTCGAGCGGCTCACGGGATGTCGGCATCGATAAAGCGGCACGCCTCGGACACACAGTCCGGTCGATCGGACTCACTGCCTCCTTCGACTAGACTTGAAGGGGAGGCAAGTGATCCGGCGGTAAGAATGGGGGACCCCATTTAGCAGAGTCAACACCACGTGGAGGTCGAAAGGTAAAAGGCCAACCAGAAGCTTGGCCGAGCTGATTGTGATGGTGATAACCGGCTGAATCTTCCGAGCGGAAGCGATACACCCCGGCGGGGAGTCGGGGTTCCGACGCTTATGATGAACAGTATAGTAGAGCCGAGCGGATGGCCCGCTCGGCCGAAAGAATGAAACACTGCGAACAGTCCCGAGCACGCGACCAGGAAGCTCCCGAGCGGATCAGGAAGCTCCGACCGGTCGGACGTGAGGAAACCGCCGACCGGTCGGACGCTCGGCATGGAGACAAGGACAGAAACATCCTCTGACAGCAGGTGATACGCAGGATCTTAAGGCATGGACTCACTGTCCCATCAATGACGTGCTCAGACTGTAGCAGTAAGGGGTCAGGCAAGCCCATCTGACAAGCCCATACTAAGGTATGACACATAACACGTGTGCACCTCGGTATGAGTGCACATGCCTCTTCACAGCCCTATATAAGGGTCCTCACCCTTCGCCGGAGGTACGCTCTCTCGCATGTTGGAGCCTCATATCTACTGTCTGCTTGCCTGACTTGAGCGTCGGAGGGTCGTCGCCGGGGACCCCTCCCCGGCCCGACTTCTGTGCAGGTTCGCCGGAGGTCGATGCAGCTGGCCGAAGATAGGGGAGAGCGCCACGTGCCCAGCGTCCGTCGATTCAGCGACTCGGACAGGATCAATAGTCAAAGTTACAAACAACAAATCTAGTTGAGTACAATGGCTACGACATCTTCACACATACATCAATTTTAGTTTTTCTTTTTCTTTTTCATTATTTTAAGTCAAGCAGAAAAATTATTGTCAATTAATTTCCAATCACCATAAAAAATACCTAGGCAATTGAGATAGAAAGAGGTCATAAACTATACATTTGTATTATGTAAAATGCTTTTAAAATTGAAGCTTCTAAAAATTGAATTAGGCAAGTTTGCACAATTGAAAGTGTTACAAATTATCGAGTTGTAAACAGTTGTGTACAGAGAAGGAAATAAACAGTGGTGTATATAGTAGGAATTTCCTTAAATTAAGGGGTTTAGTTAGAAAAATATCTTATATTTAGGAATAAGTTAGTTTCCTATTCTCTCTCCTAGTTTCCTATTTTATCTATTATAATTTTATATATAATACCGTGTATTCCTATTTCGAAGTGATAAAGAGAAATCAATTTTTCCACATGGTATCTAAGGCCTAGCCTTCATTGCTTTTTTGCTCCTGCCTTTCTTCATTATGATCAATTCTCAAACAACCTTTTCCCGTAATCCTAGCTAATCTATTGTGTCTGATAATTGCAGTTTAGTCCAAAAAAATTGGCGATCTGTAGAATATTCGGGCCTCGAATAGACTCAATGGGAAGAACTACATGAAATGGTCTCAGGGTGTCTGTCCTTACCTCAAGGGCAAAGGGAAATTTAGCCATAACCTTGGGACGATACTTTCCATGACTGATCATATGAAACTAAGATTTGAATATATGAAATGCTATTTTAATAATAAGATAAGAGGCGAAGAATAATTAAGAGGCATAGGCATAAAATTCCTATAGGAGTTTCTATTCAAAAGAAAGATGTTTAATAAAGATATCTTGATAATTGAGTGTTGATTTCCTGTAACTTAGGGTTGCATTTTACATCACGAGTCAACTGTATATTCCCATAATTTTACATTAGTACGAATTTAGCATTCATATTCAAGATAAACTTCTCAGTATATGCTGTAACATATATAGATGATATTGTTGAGAAAAGTGTAAAAGTATGAAACTGTGAAAGAGGTAAATAACAAGGGTGAGAATGAGCTTATGATTTAGTGGGAGGAAAGTAGGAGGGAAATTTAAATTTGTGAAAACTAAAAACATAAAATAGAGAAAAATAAAAATAAGTTAAACAAAAAATTGGGTCGATGTTGATGACACT
This sequence comes from Zingiber officinale, assembly GCF_018446385.1. Lineage (NCBI taxonomy): Eukaryota > Viridiplantae > Streptophyta > Magnoliopsida > Zingiberales > Zingiberaceae > Zingiber > Zingiber officinale. Next base: position 104,133,415 of record NC_056000.1, on the reverse strand, counting down.
GGAGAGAAATTTGAGTTTTCCAATTGATTTATATTGGTCAAAATTGGGGGAAGTGTTCCTTGGCCATGTCCTTGGTGGAAATGGAAGGAGGGGAAAGACACAGCGGAGAACTCTTTCCATAGGTTAATTTCCTTTATCAATTACTTATATCAAAGGGATGGCAAATCGAATGTATTGGGGAGAAAATTTAGAAGCTAACTGTTTTAAGCCCCTTGTAACATAATAGAATACATGATAAGTAAATCAACTAGAGAATAGTTAAGATGAATGAACACAAACTATCTATAAGAGTGTTAAAAATTTTGGATTTCTTATTCCACAAGGAGATCTGTGGTTTTCTTCTTTTAAATTTTCATGGGGGAAAAATCCATAGTTTTCTGGGATTGTTTTGCAGAAAAATTAATAAAATTGTGGTGTCACTCACCCTAAATTATTGATCATACCGTTAGGTTGTTGAGAAAACACATAAAAGTAACACAATAGAGATGAGAAGGAAAAAGATGAATGTGTGTGGTTACTTGAGAAGATAATTAAAAATGCTACTGTTGAGGAGCAATTAGATGTAGTTCTAAGAAATGATAAAATGAGAGACATTATATTAAGTTAGCATGCTCATGTTTAAAGATTGAAACCAATAAATTTAATAAGTTTTATAGTTACACAATTTGAAGCAATTGTGGTTGAAGGAGAGAGCGGTAGAGCCAGGTAGGCCACGGAAAATTCTGATTAGTACAACTCAAAATTTATATTATTAGTGAATAGTATGCATGAAACTCAATGAAGGGATAAGACCCAATGTAGCTAATCTTAAACAGTCACAAGTCTTATGACTAACATGTCTTGATAATGAGATTATGAGGCAATGTGGGATTGGGCAAAGATGGAGTGTAAATGTTTGCTGAGTTGGGATGATGGGATAATGGGTGGTTTCATTGTTTCTTTGGCATTGATGAACTCAATTGAGAGATTGAGCTGGGGCTAGAGTATTTTGTGTTCCATCTACTGCAATTTATTTCGACTTGGTCAAAATTGATCTTGCCTAAACTCCTCCCTTGATTGAACAGATGGTCTCCTACGCCGAATTTGTTTCGCATCACTTAAAATTTATTAACCTTCAGTCCAGAACTCATTATTGTGGAGCCTTTCTATTATGAAAAAATTTACCTTAATTTTAATTTAATTTCCACACCTTTTTGGCTTTTTAATATTCTAAATATTTATGCCTTACAGCCAGAGATTCGGGGAGATAGCTTTTTGTGCAATCACATCAGATGAGCAAGTTAAAGGATATGGCACAAGACTCATGAACCACTTAAAACAGCATGCTCGAGATGTTGACGGGCTAACTCATTTTCTAACATATGCTGATAATAATGCAGTTGGCTATTTTGTGAAGCAGGTGGCATCCATCGAGCCTTCTACATTTCATGCATTGAGCCATTTTGATTACATATATGGTTTACTCCCAAATAGTTATTCCTATGACTGTCTGAGAAAAGTTCTGTTTGTATTACTTTTTCATAGACATTTTAATTGTTTATCCTGACTGAATTTGGCCATCTTTGAAGAGTTATGCTTCCGGTAAATTGCAAGTTCATTTGTGCTTTTGTTTGCTATGCCGTGTTCTCAGATTTTTTTTTTTTTTTTGACTTTTTTGGTTGATGGTCATACTTACACTAATTAACATGACTATTAGCATTAGGTCTTCAATTATTACTGGTTGTATTTTGGCGTTCATATCTACTGCTAGAAAAATCATTATTCAGCGTGAAAATAATTTGACTGTTGATAATTGTGTTTTTTTAGGGTTTTACAAAGGAGATTACCTTGGAGAAAGAAAGATGGCATGGGTATGGATTTTTGTCATTATTATTCCATAAATTTTACTTTCACCTAATTTTTGGATGTCTTGAACTTGCTCTGCTCCAAATTTCTGCATTATCTCTACTTTAGTTAGTCTTCTTATGCACATTGTCCTTGAAATTGTTCTCCCATTTCACTTTTTTGTTCTGTTGAACATTTTCTGAGACATTGCTGTGAAGTCGCAAATACCATTTATATTTCATTATTTGTCACATTATCTACTTGGTTAAGGTACATAAAGGATTATGATGGAGGCATTTTGATGGAATGCAAAATTGATCTGAAGCTTCCATACACTGATCTAGCTACCATGATTAGGCGACAAAGACAGGTTTGTTGGACTATGTTTCTTTGATTTTGGTGCTTTTTGTGCAAGGCTAATAGAAGATGATGTTGTTCTTAATCTACTAAGGGGCTCAGGATAAACTCTCTATTTTTGTTTGGTTGAAAGTGTCTTATAAGAAATTTAGATCAATATGGTATGTGCTCTGTGATTTTGATGTCTGTTTAACTTGTTTACTTACCCTTGAATGCTTTCTTGATTGGTATAAGTTGCCTTGTGTGTATTGGTATGGTTCTGGAATTGGTGTCTCTATCCTGATCTTTTGTGATGTTAAAATTATAGGTTTAGAGTCAAGAAGATAATGATTTTAATCTATCAAACAATATTGTTATGAAGTCTTCTCATTTCAAAACTCGTTTGAGTAATAATATCCTTGACCTTTATTCTTTACAAAAGTGTTTTTTAAGTTCATTTTATGTTTAATATAGAATTCTAGGATAAACAAATAATTTGAGATGGTATTGACGTATTCAAAAGCAACAAATATATTTAAATGAGTTAAAAAAGTGACCAATAAGTTTTAAAAAATTGATGAATTTAATCAATTGAAGTCGAACATTTGAAGGTGCAAGGGATGTAAGGGATAGAGGAACAGAAAACTTTAGTTGATATTCTTTCTGCAATAAATAGCAATATAAATGATTTGACTACTAGTAATGGATATCCTTGCATAAAAATCCATGAAGGTACAAACATGGCTTGAAGTTGATGGTTACATTTTTTAAAAAGTATTTTATAAATACTTTTTGATTGTTTGGTAATTCATGTGTTTGAATTCTATTTTTCTTCCTCTTCTTTTACTATTTTTATTTTTTTTACTCATATAAATGTTTTTATATTGTTTTTCATTGGTTTAAGTTTTCACATTAGCTTATACTACTATCTGTTTTCTCTTTATTTTTGTTTTTAATTTTTTTTCACATTAGGATTATTTTTGATATCTTTTTATAAAATATTCTTCATTATTGTTTTCTATTCTAATTTTATTTATGTACATGCTGCACCACAAAATTAACTAATAAAATGACTTGATGGTTAAGTAATCTACTCCCAAAGTATCAACATTTTCTTTAGTTTGGGTTTAGTTTGGGCTAATAGTGAGTTTTGTATTATGAGAGGGGAGAACATAAAGGAAAAAAGAGTTAGTGGAGAGGAAGAGAAGCTAGAGTGTACCTCTCTTGTTTAGATATATCATCAAATGAAAGAATTCTAAGATAAAAATTCTTATCTTTATTTTCAAAGAGGCAATTGTGAGTGTCGTCACTGATCTCTTTCTCCCCTTTATCAACAACCTTAAGTTTTTTTCCCAATCCCAATTGACCTTTTTCCTCTCTTACCACAATGCTTATTGTACTTCCTCATCACTACCTAGCCTAGTTTGTATATTGTGGCTACAACCCTTTATTGCTTATTCTTATTTTGTAGCCTCTAATTGTGCTTCTTCAGTAACCTATCCTCTAATAGTTCCCTTCATTGCCGTAATAGCTAACCCCTCCTTATGTGTCAAGTTTGTCCAAACCATTTGCAACCTACTCCCCTTTCTGTTCCTTTGTAGACTCTTTGTCTTTTATAACCTAACACTGCTCCCATTTCCCCCACCACCAATAGTGCCACAACCATTTATCCATCACTAATGACCACAACCTCTTTATCCTTAGGCTTCCATCATGTCCCATGGACCTTCGATCAATCACCAACTAGCATTGCTGTCTGTAATTAGTAACTATAATTACTTTGACCCATAATGCTGATTAACAAGTCAAAAAATTGTATTTGGATCTCATTCTCCTTTTACAATCAGTAATCTCCTCTTGAATTAGATGCATAGGTGGTTGTTCTAGCTTTTCTGTAATGTATCGTTGTTATTATAGTAATCTAATCATGTGCTTGATCCATTTGATAGACGATATTAGGTAGCAAATGGTCTACCCACTACATAGAGCATATGTGCTATGTGGGGCATTTTTAATGACCACTTAAAACATTAAAGATATTTATATTGTAAAAATGATCGACATATTCATTCAGATTATAATTCTATATAAAAAAAAGTGCCAGTCATATGATGTACACCACAAGATTAGGAAATTTATCAATGCACGGGATCAATATCTAAAATTTTTGCCAGGTACAAAATAAATGCTATAAATAGCGTGGTCAACATATACCATTCCAGAAATTGAATACTACTTGGCATGGTATTCTTTCTTGTTGCCTATACTAATCATGCCAATAAGTGTTGTTAGATGTGACACTCAGGACACTTTGCACATTTTGGCACATGCCAAAATGAACTTAAATAATGTTTCTATTATCCTTTTTATAGTTTGTCTCTAAAATTCTAATTTAATCATTTATCTAATTATTAGAATTTTATTTGTAAGAGGAAAAAGTATTAAGGCTATAGGAGCAAGATTTCTAGTCTCAATACAAGCTCTTTTTATCGTTTCAACATGGGACCAACATCAAGATGCCAACTGTGCTGCTTGAGATTTGCGTCGTTAATCACAATCTTGTGTGCCCATGATTGGCACTGAATGAGACAATAGGAATCACTCGATTCCTTCTTCCGATCACATAGGAGCTGGCTGAAAGCTTATAAAAGAGGGTAGTTTACCAAAAGAGGTGGAGGCCAATAAGAAAGGCATAGAGTGGTGATGAGGGGCAGCGAGGCGTAGCAATGAGAGGCATCTTGATGTTTAAAAAACACTTACATTGTTGCATGTGATAATTTGTTAAGATTATAGGAGCAAAATTTATGCTATTGATACAAGCTATTTTTATCATTTCAACATGGGACACGTAGGTGTGCCCATTGTGTTGCATGAGATTTGCATGGTTAACCATAGTTTTCTTGTGTTCCCATGATTGCCACTGAATGAGACAAAAGGATTGACATAGGAGCTAGCTGAAAGCTTATAAAAGAGGGGATTTTACCAAAAGCGGCGGTGGTAGTGAGCATTAACAAGAGGCCAATAAGAAAGGCATAGAGTGGTGATTAGTGCTAGCGAGAGGCGGCAAGTGGCAATGAGAGGCATCTTGATGTTTAAAAAACACTTATGGGGTTGCATTTGATAATCTACTTATGGGCGTGCAAGATATTGATAATGATTGGATAAAATATTGGAGCGATAATTAATTAGGCTTGATGGGTCATCAAGGATGTGTAGAGCTACATTGAGAGTCTACCTCTTGAAGATGGATCAAGATTAGAAAGCACTAGATTGACCTAAAGACCATTGTCGTAATGTAATATTTTGGGCTTATTTTGGGTAGCCTCTTGTAAGAATAAAGTATAATTCTAAGTAGGGTTTAATGTGTAGAGAACTTATTTAGCCTAAGGTGACTTAGGAAGGTTTAACATTATATTAGATGCCTAACCTTCGGTAGGTTGATTAAGATGGAAGATTTCAGGGGGAAGATCTTCAAGCTGGAGGTAGGCCGATCATGACCTTTTGTTTAGCTGATAGGCAGATCCTTGAAGCTAAACCTTTATAGGGTTGGCTAACTTGAACTTTTTGGTTAGGTAACTAAGAAAACCTTGTGTTTAAAGGTTGGTCTTTTTTGAGTCAACCAAAGATGGTTGAATTAGACAGTATGCTAATTTGATTAACTGAAAACTTTGGTTTGTTGACTAGAGGTAGCCAAGGTGAATTTTGTAGCATGATTGAGATTTGAATGTTGACGCTTAATGGTTAAATTCCCCTTAAAATTATCATTGTTGGTCCCAAGCCCAAGTTGAAAAAGGTTGAGGGTTGTGTTAGGTTGTCTGCCAACATCAAACATAGACTAATGTTTTATAAATAAATTCATCAAAGTATTGTGCTAATGCTAGGGTGTTCAATGGAAGGAACACATTACATGGTTGCTGTAATGTCAAGATAAAGTCCGCTATATCTCTATGAGAATTTGAATGTAATGTTAATATACAAAAGTTCTCACACTATGGATTGGATAAGAACAAACACTATAAAAATATTGATTGCCTTAGATTTGAAACATGAATACAGGAAAACTCACTGATAAAATAATGGAGGTAGTAGCTATGATGATTATAAGACGAATTAGTATTTTGTGTGTATAAGAGATAAAATGGTTAGACGAGAAGACAAAGATGATAGAGAACTCGGGTTTAAGTTATGATACATAGGAAAAAGTAAAATAAGAAATGGAGTGAGTATTATTGTAGATAGTTCATTAAAAGATGAAGTTGTAGTAGTTAGACAAGGGAATAGAATTATAGTCGTTAAGATAATAGTAGCGAAAGAAACTATGAACGTAATTAACATATATGTACCGCAAGTAAGTTTAGATAAAACTATCAAATAAAGGTTTTAAGACGACCTAGATGAAGTATTGCAAAATATTCTGCCAAATGAAATGATTTTAATAGGAGATGATATAAATGGACATATTGGAGTAAAAAATGAGGAATATGAGAGGGTGCAGGGAGGTTATGAGTTTGGAATGAGAAATGAAGAAGGGAAAACTATATTTAAAAAGAGAACACTCGTTCACGTTCAAAGTGAGAATAATAAATCGCAAATTAACTTTCTTATGGTTAGGAAGAGGGATAGAAAGATTTGTAAAAAATGCAAGGTTATCCCTAGAGAAAGCTTAACTATCCAATATAAGTTAATAGTGTTGGATATACGACTCAAGTATAGTATCAATAGAAAGAAAATATATACGACTCCTAGAATTAAGTGGTGGAAGTTAAAAGAAGGGAAGCAAAATATATTTAAGAAGAAGGTAGTAGTACAAACATTAGGTGAAATATCTGGTTACTCTAATATGACATAGGATAAAATAATATTAAAGTTGAAAATAATAGTTAAGAGTGTACTCGATGAGTCAAAGGACATGTACTACAAAGTAAGGAATTTTGGTGAAGGAATGAGAAAGTACAAGAGAAAGCGAAAGAAAAATGAACAACTTATAAACTTATAAGGAATTATATATTTGTAAGAATGAGAAAAACTTAAAAATATAAAATAGCGAATAAAGAGACTAAGAAAAGTGGATGAAGTAAAAAATGAACTTTTAAACTATTATATAAAAAATTGGATACAAAGGAAGAAGAAAGAGATATTTATAGAATAGCTAAAGTGAGAGCAAGAAAGACAAAATATTTTATCCAAATACAATGGATTAAAGATGAATGCAATAGGGGACTAGTAAACGATGGAGAAATAAAAGAACGGTGGAAGAGATATTTTTATTAACTTTTTACTGAAACTTTAGGTGATCAACTTAACTTAGGTAATTTAAGTAGGTTAAATGAGTATAGAAATTTAAATTTTTATTGTAGAATTCAAATTTCAGAAGTAGAACAGGCTTTAAATGAGATGCATAATTGAAAAGCTGTTGGACTAGATGATATTCCGATAGAAGTATGGAAGTGCCTAGAAAACAAGGTACTTGCAAAATTATTTAACATGATATTAAAAAAGAAAAAAAAATCTGATTAATGGAGGGTAAGTACTCTAATGTCCTTATATAAGAACAAAGGAGACATAAAATTTTGCAAACTATAGGGATATTAAACTAATGAGTCATGTCATAAAATTTTAAGAAAGAGTAATAGAAAAAATATTAAGGAAGGAGATCATGATGCGGTGATCGAAAATTAATTGGATTCATTTCTAGAAGGTGACAATAGATCTTCTTAGACAACTAATCGAAAAATATCAAGAGCAAAAATAAGATCTACACATGGTATTCATTGACTTAGAAAAAACTTATGATAGAGTTCTAAGAGGAGAATTTACAAAAGAGATGTGTTAGTGTAACATATATTGAATTAATTAAGGATGCAGAATAGCTGAAGCATTTTCAACAAAGATAGGGTTACATCAAGGATTAGTTCTAAATCCCTATCTTTTTACGCTAATTATGGGCAAACTCACTACACATTCAAAACACACTACTATGGTACATGTTGTTTGCAGATATATTATTTTGGTAGATAAAACACGTGAATGAGTAAATGCTAAACTAGAATTTTAGTGGGAAACACTAGAAGAGAAATGTTTTAGGCTTACTATAATAAAGACACAATATATAGAATTTAAGTTTAGCAATATTAGACGTAATGAGATAATAATTAAGATAAGAGATGGCGAATTGCCTAGATTGAGAGCTTGAAATATATAAGATCATTTTTGCAAAACAATGAATGATTAAGAAAGATGTCTTACCTATAATACAAGCAAGATGGTTGAAACGGAGGAGAGCATCAGGTGAGTACCTCTAAAATTTAAATAAAAGTTTTACAAAACCATAGTTAGATTATGTTATATGAAGCTGAATGTTGGGCACTTGGGCACATGAACAAAAAAATAAGAGTTGCAGAAATAAGGATGTTAAGGTGGATGTGTGAATATATGAGAATGGATAGAATAAGAAATGAAAGCATTATAGAGATAGCCAAAGTTGCATCTATTGAGAAAAAATTCCGAGAGACACGTTTAGATGGTACGGGCATGTATTTAGATAACTAATAAATGCTCCAGTTAGGCGATGTAAAACTATGACAAATACGTACATTAAATGAGGAAAAGGAAGATAAAAAAAACTTGGTTAGCAATAATAAAACAAGATAAAGTTTATTTAAGTATAAATGATGATATAGTAGGGGATAGAGCCTAATGGCGTAAAAGATCCATATAACCGACTCCACCTAGTGAGATAAGATTTGATTATTATTGTAATAGTAGATACGATGATTAGAAAAAGAATAAATATTTTGTGTTTATAAAAGATAGTGGGTAGGAGAGAAGACAACAATACTAGAGAATTCAAGTTTAAAAAATTATAGTATGGAAGAAGCAAAATAAGTAATGAAATATGTATTGTTGTAGATAGTTTGTTAAAAGATGAACTAATAGGAGTAATTAGGAAGATGATAAAATTATAATTCTCATGATAGTTGTGGCGAAAAAAACTATATATATATATATATATATATAGTCTCAAGTAGGATTAAATGAAAATATCAAATATATGTTTTAGGAATATCTAGATAAGGTTGTACAAATAATTATGCTAAATAAAATGATTTTAATCAGAGTAGATGGAAATGAGCATATAGAGGGTTATGATTTTGGAACAAGAAATGAAGGAAAAATTATATTTGATTTTGAGATATCATATGAATTTATAATAGCTAATATATTTTTCAAGAAAAGAGAAGATCAATTGGTTATGTTAAAAAATGAGAATAATAAGCTGCAAATCAACTTTATTACAGTTAGGAAAAAATATAGAAAGATTTATAAAGATTGCAAGGGTATCTCTTGAAAAAATTTAACTACCTAATATAGGTTAGTAGTGTTAGATATGCATCTCAAGTATTGATAGAAGGAAAACATGCATGATTTCTAAAATTAAATAGTGGAAGTTAAAGGATGGGAAACAAAGTATATTTAAGGAGATGATAGGAGCATAAGTATTAGGAGAAATATATGATGACTTGAATATGACATGAGATAAAATGATATTAAATTTGAAAATGGTGGCCAAGAGCATATTGGGTGAGTCAAAAGGATATGTACCACCAAATTTTGATGGTGGAACGAGAAAGTACATGAGAAAGTGAAATAAAAACAAACAAACTTTAAGTTATTATATACTTGTAGGAATGAAAAAGACTAAAAAAGTATGTAACTAGTTAGAAAATAGTCGAAGAAGGTGGCGAGTGAAACTAAGAATGAAACTTTCGAACGATTATATCTATAGTTGGATATAAAAGAAGAGGAAAGAGACATCTAAAAAATAATTAAAATAAGAGAGCGGAAGACAAAAGATCTTACCTAAATAAGATACATTAGAGATGCATGCAATGTAGCACTAATAAATGATGATGAAATAAATGAGCAATTGAAGAGATATTTTCATCAATTTTTCAATGAAGATTTAGTAACCAACTTAACTTGGGTAATTTAAGTATGCAGAGGAGTATAAAAATTTAAATTTTTATTGTAAAATTCAAACTTCAGAAGTAAAATATATTTTAAATAGGATGCAAAATGGAAAAGTGGTTGGATGAGATGATATTCCGATAGAGGTATGAAAGTGTGCTTAGGGAAGTAAAGTATCGAATAGCGTATGAAATTATTCAAACTGATATTAAAAATGAAAAAAAAAATTTAATCAATAAAGGTTAAGTACTTTAGCCCTTGTATAAAAATAAAGAAGACATACAAAATTGTGCGAATTAAAGAGCATTAAGTTAATGAGTCGTACCATGAAATTTTGAGAAAGAGTGATAAAAAAGACTTAGGAAGAATACCACAATGACCAAAAATCAATTTGAATTTATACTTGGTGGGTCAAAAGTTATACATCTTCACAAACAATTAACTGAAAAGTATCAAGAAAAGAAGTATGATTTACACATGGTATTCGTCAATCTAGAAAAAACTTATGACAGTCTTGAGGGAAATTATATGGAAGATATTAGAAAAGAGAGGTGTTAGTGTAGCCATATTGAAACAATTAAAGACATGTATGAGCATATAATGACAAGAACGAAGACTTTAGGCTAATTAATTGAAATATTTCCTATAAAGATATGGTTATATAAAGAATTAACTCTAAGTTTCTATCATTTTACATTAATCATGGATGAATTCACTAGATACATCCAAGATACGTTACCATGGTGCATATTGTTTGTAAATGATATTATTTTGATAGATGATAAACGTGAAGTAGTAAATTCTAAGTTCGAAACTTGATGGTAAATACTAAAAGTAAAAGGTTTTAGGCTTAGCAAAGTAAAAACAAAATATATAGAATTTAAGTTAGTAATGTTAGATGTAGTGCGTTAATTTTTAAGATAGGAGATGCTGAGTTATTTATAACAGAGAGCGATCATTTCCAAAACAATGGAGGAGTTAAGAGAGATATGTTAGATAGAATATAAGCAAGATGATTAAAATGGAGTAGAGCATTAAGTGTTTTTTATAATCGTAAGGTACCTCTCAAATTTAAAGGGAAGTTCTATAGAATGACGATTAGATTTGCAATGTTATATGAAATTAAATGTCGGGCTATGACTCAAGCACACATGTAGAGGATGAGAATCACATAGATGAGAATATTAAGGTGGATGCACAGACATATGAAAATGGATAAGATAAAAAATTAGAAGTGAAAGTCGAGGTTGTATCTATTGAAGGTATACTTAGACAATCAATAAATGCTTTAGTTATGTATGTGAAACTATGTTAAATATGCACATTAAACGAGGAAGAAGACCAAAGAAGTAGATGGAACCCAATGGCGTAAGAGGATCCATATAGCCAACCCCATATAGTAAGATAAGACTTGGTTGATGTTGTTGATTGAAGTCATGCAGAAATGACCATTAGGCCTATTTTAAAAGCCAATT